>NW_006399805.1:12301811-12329993 GCF_000299155.1 Elephantulus edwardii
CGGCGACGGCGCACTTCCTGGGACGGCGGGGGGCCCGGGGTGCTGTGCGGTGGTCCCCCGCGCCGGGGCTCTGCCCGCTGGACCCCGACCCGCGGCGAGCACCCCGCTGTGACCCCGGGGCCGGGGCTCTGCACGGAGTGCTTGTATTTTGAAAGGCTCGAGAGGGCGGAGGTGGACGTGGTCCCGCGGCTTCCCCCGCGGCCCGTTTCGTGGCCGACACCGCCCCGGGTAACCTTGGGACCGGGGCCTGCAGGGGCGCACGGAACCCCACCCCTCCCGTGCACCCCGGGATCCTCGCGGGTCCCGAGCACCCCCTCCCGTGCACCCCAGGATTCGAGCGTGCACCCCCGCGTGCACCCCTCCTGTGCTCCCCGGGATCTTCACAGGACCCGAACACACCCCTCCCGAGCGCGCCCCTCCTGTGCTCCCCGGGATCCTCGCGGGTCCCGAGCACGCCCTCCCGTGCGCCCCGGGGTCCGAGCTCGCCCTTCGATGCGTCCCTCCCGTGCACCCCAGGATCCGAGCGTGCACCCTTCCCGTGCACCCGGGATTCGAGCGTGCAGCCCCGCGTGCACCTCTCCTGTGCACCCCGGGATCCTCACGGGTCCCGAGCACCCCCTCCCGTGCACCCCGAGATCTTCGCGGGTCCCGCGCTCTTCCTTCCTCTGCTGCGGCTCGGTGAGAGGTGGCAGGCAGGTTCCTTTCCCGTGCTGGAACCTACCCCCGCTTGCTTTCTGGCGTTGGCTGCGGTCCCCACTGGGGCCTGCGCCTTCCCTCCCTCTGTTGATGTTTCCGCTGCTCCCCGTCTTTCCTGCCCCTTCCTGCTCGAGAGTTGTTTATGGACAGGCCCTGCCTCGTGGTCTCCCTGCTGCTGCTAACTTGGCAGGCCTGTCTAGGGTCTGGAGGAAAGTTGATCCCAGGACAGGGAGGGGGTGGGCGGGAAGAGCTCTTGATTGTCCTGCAAGTGGGGGGTGGAGAAGGCAGCGTGCAGCCCTTGAGGTGCAGGCACACCTCCTACCATTGCACCTTGCAGGGTGTGACCGAGGACGCCTTTTCCCCGGCACTGCTAGCTCACTGGCCCTCTGTGCCACAGCTCGGCAGCCCTGGCAGTATCTCCCACTTCATAGTCACGGAGAGTGTACCTGTGCTGACAGAACTTGTTCCTGTGCTAGGAAACCAGAAAGCCCCAGTCCTTGTGGTGATCTGGCCCACCTCTCGATGTGTCTGAGGGGCATTAAAGGAAGGACTAATCAAGGTCCTGGGAAGGAAGCAGGATTGCAGGGGACAGAGAGGCCTGGAGTCAAGGGAAGGGTGTCCACTGAGAGGATGCTGCGGTAGGTGGGGCAGCTCTGCACCAGCCACACCCACTGCACCTGTCACCATGGCTGGAGCATCACCTGTGTGCACCAGTTTACAGGGACTGGCAGTCTTCCTGGTTTGGTATGTCTCGAGGTAGTTCTTACAGGACTGTGTGGCTGTTGGAAGATTTTACTAAAGGTTTAGCACAAAGGAGTTAAGAGGAAAACCAGAATAAGTTTAGAATGGCCTTTCGGGCCCCTGTCTGTTCACTCAGAGTTTGCTAATGGCTTTCTGTCCAGGCCACGTTACCTGCAGAGCCCTCCTCCTGTCTGACCGCCCCAGACCCCGCTTTCCTGGCCTCTGCTCTCGAATCTCTTACCCAGAGCAGACTGATGCTAAGGTGTGATGCTAAGATGCAATCATCACCGCACCCCGTTGTTACATTTATGAAACCAGGATGTGGTTTCGAGCCCTCTGACATGTCGTAAACAGAAGCTTCAACACAGCCGTTTTCAGTGTCATGGACCCTCGCTGTCACTGCGGCCAGCAGACTGGTAGGCTCAGGCCTGAGTGGTGGGGGGAGTTCTGACAGCTCACCAGGCCAATGCTAGAACTAAGGAATCCTTGCGGTTACGGCAACCCTGGTACCCAGAGTACCAGATAACGCAGCTTTGACTGCGTGGCCGCTTGCAGTACCCGACTCTGCTCTTCACTAGGATTTAGTGTGTGACTTTGGCCTGCGGCCACTTGTCCAGTTCTTCCAGGATTCTGAGCCCACGTGTGTCGTGTGATAATCGTTACAGTAATGTGAAATTTTTAAAAATCACAGGGGAAAAAAGTTTTAATTAGTGTAACTTGACTAGAGAGAGTGCAAGCACGTGTGTCCGTCAGCCTGTCTGGTTTGCAGTTTCCCCACGGTGCTGACATTTTATCACGGTCACTTCCAGCAGCCCGGGTAAGCGATGTGACATGTTGACATAGGATTCTCTGAATTGCCCTGTGTCAGGCAGATAGCCCTTCTCATCGCTGTGTGTATGAGAGGGCGCTTACGTGTGGAGTGTGTGTTCTCCCGTGGGGTCAGTCCATCCGTTCCTGTCGGGAGAGGGGCCCGGCCAAGCACCCATCTCCCGGCTCTGCCCGTCAGCCCTGTGCGCTCAGTGCGGCTGTGCAGCCCGTCTTCTGCAGAGTCCCTAGGAAACGTCCACTCCTGGCTGTCACGTGGCCTGTGCCTCCCCGGCCCCCCACGGCCTGACTGTCCCCCTTCCTGGGCAGGTTGCCGTCCATGTGCGGTATGCACCCCGACCACCAGGAAGCCCTCAAGAGGAACCGTGTGGCGCTGGCCAAGCAGCTGCTGCTGAGTGAGCTGCTGGAGCACCTGCTGGAACAGGACATCATCACCTTGGAGATGCGGGAGCTCGTCCAGGTGCGGGGCAGCGGCCAGCGGGCCCGTGGGGGATGGATGGGAGATGTGGGAGCTCGTCCAGGTTCGGGGCAGCGGCCAGCGGGCCCGTGGGGGATGGACGGGAGTCGGGCTTTAGGCCCCAGATGGCAGCACTGACCCGCGTGCTTTCTCCTCACATCCCAGGCCCGGGTGGGCAGCTTCAACCAGAATGTGGAGCTCCTCAACCTCCTGCCGAAACGGGGTCCGCGGGCCTTTGAGGCCTTCTGTGCTGCCCTGCGGGAGACCAAGCAGGCCCACCTGGAGGACCTGCTGCTGGACACACTCTCTGGGCTCCAGCACGGTCCCCCTCCGGTAGGGAGCCGGGAGCGGGGAGGCTCAGGGGTGAGGGGTCGCACGTGGAGCCGGGAGGCGAGGTGGATCCCCCTTGTTGGCACTGGTCTCTTCCAGCTGAGCTGTGACTATGACGTGAGGCTGCCGCTGCCTGTGTGTGAATCCTGCCCCCCGCCCAAGCAGCTCCGCCTGACCACAGGTGAGGGTCCCGGGGCCTTCCTGGCCCAGCTTCTCCATCTGTGGCCCTTTGGGTGCCTTAGGTTCTGGCAGGCAGACTGGGACATGGATGGACCCGTGTTCTTACGTAAGCTGAGGTGTCCGATGGGCTCCAGAGCAGGGTCAATAGGGTGATGGCCGGCCCGTGGAGCTGTGGAGATGGGGTGCTGAGTGGGGCCTGAAGCAGTGTGCACAGGGGAACACCTGGGCCCTGTATTCGTGGGCCATAAAACTGTGTAGATGGGGTGACAGCTGGGCCCGAGAGCACTGCAGACAGGGCGAGGGCTGCACCCCTGATGGTCTGAGTGGTTGAGGGCACGGAGTAGACTTCGCTTTGGCCTCTAGACCGCTGGTTAGGGAGCCTGCTGATGAGACCTCGGCTTGTCGGACACCTGTTGTACAGTCCTGCGGTGACCGCCTGCTGTGTGCGGGGCACGTGTAGAGGATGCAGTGGGTGTGAGAGAGACGGGCTTGCTGTGCAGGCCTTCCAGGTGTGCGTGGGGCTCATAGTGATCAGAACCCAGCTCCCAGGGCCAGTAGCAGTGCTGCCCTCAGGACCTGGTGCTCCGCCTTGACCTAACCGTGGGCTCTGTCCTGCAGACACTGAGGAGCACTCTCTGGACAGTGGTGACGGCCCACCCCTCCTGCAGGTGACACCATGCACACCCGAGTTCTACCAGACCCACTGCCAGCTGGTGAGTCCACGGGCACTGTCGCTGAGCCTGGGCCAAGTTGGCCTGGTGGTCCAGTCCCTCCTGCTCCCTGTCAGTAATCCCTGGTGGGGCCCTGAAGGCGAGTGCGGCCTCTCTGCTTCCCTGATGTTTTTGTCTGATGGGCCTGGCCTCGGTCCTCAGGATCACGGTCTTGTCCTCCCTCTCCAGGCCTACAGGATGCAGGCGCGGACCCGCGGGCTGGCCCTGGTTCTGAGCAACGTGCACTTCACGGGAGAGAAGGACCTGGAGTTCCGCTCAGGTGGCCAGGTGGACCACAGCACTCTGGTTACCCTCTTCAAGCTGCTGGGCTACAGTGTGCATGTGCTCCATGACCAGACGGCACAGGTACGGGCCAGAGCCACCACCTGCTCACCTGGGGGGTTGGCGGAGGCGCCTGCTCCCCTCAGTGTGCTCACTCTTTCCTGGGGCCACTCTGCAGCTAACGGAACAGCCCAGGCAAGCCCTCTGCCTCAGTGCTGCTGCCTCGTGGAGCAGCCAGGTCAGGGCTAGGTATGCATGTGAGCAGGGTGGGCGGGCAGGGGGTGTCACGACCGGTGCTCATCCCCTCAGAGCAGGTCCCCTGTCTCAGGACCACACACCCCGGAGCAGGTCCCCTGTCTCTGGACCACACACCCCGGAGCAGGTCCCCTGTCTCAGGACCACACACCCCGGAGCAGGTCCCCTGTCTCAGGACCACACACCCCGGAGCAGGTCCCCTGTCTCAGGACCACACACCCCGGAGCTGGTCCCGTCTCAGGACCACACACCCCGGAGCAGGTCCCCTGTCTCAGGACCAGATAGGCTTCTCTCCTTGGCCTGCACTGCTCTTAGGAGTCAGGTGCCTTTGGCAGAGAGTGGTCTAGCAGAAGGGACTACAGGTGTACGTGTCGATCTGTGACTGGCTTGTACATCACAGTCATGGCTCAGGGTGTTGATATCTGGAGGAGAGGCCCGCAGACCAGTCTCTTTACCAGGAGTGAGTCCTCGTTCACCACCACTGTGCTCACGCTGCCTTGTTACCTTGGACCTGTACCAAACTCCATGCTAGCCCACGGGCAGCTTTAATATTTGCTGACTTTGATTCCAGAATGACATACGTCACTGACCCTGCCTAGAGGGTCAGCTGTGCCCTGTTGACGTGGGAGCGTGGTCTGCGTGGGATGTCTCTTTCTGTGTATGGTGCCCTGCAGGCCTTCTTGCCTGTCCGCCGTGGGGTGACAAGCTTGCTGGCTCCCTGAGTCAGGCGTTCATGTTGACAGCTCCCTGCAGGGATCCGTGTACGTAGCAAACCCTCCCGGCTTCAGAGCCAGGACAGGATCAGCCACCTCACCGTCCTTCTCTCAGGTGGATGGGCACGTTCCTGCTCAGGTGGGAATACATGTTGCCGTTGGGTGCCGTGAACACAGCTCCAACTCACTTTGAGGTCGACAGCTGGCCACTTCACCTCCTTAAGGGTCGAGCATGTGGAGGGGGTGCTCCGGGGGCTCAGAAGATGCACCCGTTCCCTGGAGGCTCTGCTGCAGCTGGTCCTTGACCTGGAGCTCTGTGGCTGTGGTCCTCAGAGCAGTGCTTCCTTACTGAAGGCCTCTTCACCCCTGCTAGTCAGAGGTGGCACTGATCCACCAGCAGTATGCTCTGGGACAGCCAGTAGTGCCCACTCAGGTGCCCACCTGGGGATGCTGGTGGTGTGTGGTCCTGGCACAGTCGAGGCTCCTGAAGGGGTCGTGACCCGAGTTCCTGGGACACCTGTTAGGTCAGGGGTGCTGACCCCAGCAGACAGGAAGTGTGCCCCCACCTTTATGTTCAAAGGGGCAGGAAATGGAAGGCAGTGCTGGTCAGAGGAGAGGCGGCCTAGACGAGTGGGACTTGGGGCTGGATGGGTGGACGACGCTGCTTCGGGAACAGCTGGGCAGCGTGTGGACAAGCTGTGCGCTGTGAAGGTGCCCAGGCGCTGTGGGCAGGGGGTTGCACAGCATGAGCAGAGGAGGTGCGTGTACAGTGCTGCCTGGGGACCGTCGGACACGGCAGGAGTCCAGTGAGAGGACAGGCTGCCTGGATGGGGGCTGGGCGTGAGGCCCGGACATGGCGTAGGCCTGGAGCGAGGTGGGTACCTCAGTGAGGACACAGACGTGACACGGGCCACAGGGAAACAGCGGCGCACTTAGAAGTACTAGGAACTCGCTTTAGGGAGCAGGGCGGGCGTGTTCTCGGGGAGGATGAGGCGCCCCCGGAAGAGGCTCAGACTTGGATTGGGGACCCAGCCTCCCACCCTCATCCTCAGGTGAGGGGTCCACACCATCGGTTCCCCCGACAGCCGAGCGGGTGGTGGGGCAGGCAGGTGGGATTGGGTCTGTGGGCGGTGCGCAGGACACTCTGCCCACTGTTCTGCTGGG
Organism: Elephantulus edwardii; assembly: GCF_000299155.1. NCBI lineage: Eukaryota > Metazoa > Chordata > Mammalia > Macroscelidea > Macroscelididae > Elephantulus > Elephantulus edwardii. The sequence goes on from NW_006399805.1 coordinate 12,308,165, forward strand.
TCGTAGCATCCCGTCCCTCGTGGTGGACTCCCGGGCCGACTCGGAGCTGCTCCCGTCCCTCCTGCCCGGCCGTGTGGCTGTGGAGCTCGCTCAGCTGCAGGCAGCAGGCAGTGAGGGGCTTAGCGCCCGTGGCTTCACTGTCCCCTCACTGCCCAGGCGACACCCTGTCGTCACCGTCACAGGCTTGCCAGGCAGCAGTGAGTTCTGGACCCACGCTTCCTCGTGTGGGCGTTCTGGAAGCCTCGTCCACAGGCAGGTGTGCTACAGCCCACAGACCGTGCTTCTCCTGGGGCTCAAACAGCCAGGGGCTCCCAGGGAGAAAGATGGGCCCTGTCTGCTTCCTGCTTTTCTGGGTCTCGTGAGGCGTCCCCGTCTGGCAGGGAGCAGTTCATGGTGTTTCATGCTCTCTGTTGGTGGAAGTGTGCCTCCTCCCTGTGCCAGCTTCTGCCCTACTCGGCTTCCGGCTTTCGCAGGTTTTATGTTGTGGATACCCCACTGGTGCCCTGGGGTGCGGGTTTTGCCCAGAGTCTGGATCCCACCCTGTGCAGGGAATGCACGAGCCAGCTGAGTCACCCAGGGTGTCTGCACGCTGTCTCCGAGGGCTCAGGTACTGTCCTGTGTCCCCAGCCAACCGCACACGTCAGCTGCTATTTTTAGAGCCCTGTCGTTTGAGCAGGCGGGTCTTCTCATCTTGTTCGAGGCTCTGCTACTCTGGGGACAGTTCCCCAAGTTGACTTAAGCCTCCGTTAATTGTTGGAGTCCTACAGATTCATCTACACAGTGTGTACTGGGGTGTCAGTGCCAGCCTGCGAGGCCCCCAGGTACCAGACAGACAGACCTGCCACATCCCGGCACAAAGTCAGCCCTCGGGCACTGGGTCACCATCTCCCAGCCGCGCCACATGGCCCTTCACGGACAGGTGTTTCCTAAAACGACGCTTTCTCAAGTCATTAATACCTTCATTACCCTAATGTGACTCTTCCTGTTTGTTCAGAAGACATGTGGTGAGGCTGGTTTTGCCCTTTCCAGCCCCGTGGTAGAGTTCAGGTCTTCCACGTCCTGCCTTGCTGATATGGGCGGGGGTGGGGGGAGCACACAACAACAGCCCCATCTTCTCCTTTAACGTCACTCATGGTTTCCCACCCTGAGAAGTGACACTGGGTTGGAGGTGCTACCCAGAAGGTCAGCAGTTTGAACTCATCCACCACTCAGTGGAGGAAAATGAGGCCTTCTGCTGCCGTGAGGGGATGACCTCGGGAAGCCTCTGCAGCAGGAGCACTCCCAGGTGGGAGTCTCCCCCCAAAGGGAGAGCCCTTCAAGGCAGCCCTTCTCTGTCCTCAGACCGTGAGATGGTCAACGCACCGGCACTGGGTTTGGTTTCTGTTGGGGTTTTTCTTTTGTTTCTGTTGGTTTTGAAGCAGTTGAGCCAGACCTTGCCGACTGCCACCTTCTCGGGCCACTTGTGCGGCTTTCTGGTCACTGACAAGGCGTCGGATCTTCCCTTACGTACAGAAGGCTAGGTAAGACTCTTGTGCACCTGCCAGGACTGACCTTAACCGGACATAGACACGGGCAGTCCCACTCGTAGCCCTCAGAGCTCAGCAGCAGTGACACAGTTCCTCACAGGCTGGGCACTTCCAGGAAGCTCCCTGCAATGTGGGCCAGGGGTCCCAGATGGCACCTGTACTTCCCAGAGGTGTCCAGGTGCCACCGAGGAATCCTGCATTGTGGGAGGCATTTATTCCAGGGATGTAGTAAAACCAATGTCAGATGGATCTTGACAGAAAGCAAAGAGTCCTGGAGGAATATCTGTGTTTTCATTGACTATGCAAAGGCATTTGACTGTGTGGATCATAACAAATTGGCTAACCTTGAGGAGAATGGGAATCCCAGAACAATTGATTGTACTCATGCAAAACCTATACTTGGACTAGGAAGCAGTTGTGAGCATAGAGCAGGGAAACTTCAGTGCCTGGTTTAGATGCCTTCTGTGTCCACACGTTTTCAGTCTGTATGAAGAACGGATCATTCGGGAAACCTGGCTTTATGAGGAGTGTGGCATCAGGAATGGAGGAAGACTCGTCAACAATCTGCCTTATGCAGATGACACAACCTTGCTTGTTGAAACTGAGCAGGACCTAAAGTGCTTGCTGCAGAAGGTCAAGGACTGTAGTCTTCAATCTGGATTGAAGCTCAACATCAAGAAAACAAAGATCTCACCACTGGACCAATTGGCAGCACCATGATGGATGGAGAAGAGACTGAGGTTGTTAATAATTACAGCTTTCTTGGCTGCACAATCAGCACTCTTGGCATCAGCAGTCAAGAAATCAAAAGATTGCTTGCATTGGGAAAATTGGCTGTCATGACCTCTTCAGAGTCTGAGAAGCAATAATAACAGTGTAGAGACAAAAGTGCACCCAATCCAGGACATGGTCTTTGCAGTTACTTCCTTTGCATCAGAGAGCTGGACAGTGACTAAGGCTGACACAGAGGAGAATTGATGCCTCTGAGTTGTGCTGGAGAAGAGTCTTAAATAGAACATGGACTGCCAAGAAAGCCAACAGGTCTGCCTTGGAGAAGGACATCATTCTTGGAAGGGTGGAGGGACAGCACAGGAGAGGAAGACCTCGGATGAGATGGAGTAACAACAGCAGTTGAAGAGTGCTCTGGGGAGGAAGGCCGGCAAAGCGTTGTCACATACTTTGGACATGTGCGATGAGAGGTTAGTCCTTGGAAAGGGATAGCACATTTGGAAAGGTGGAGAGTCAGTGAAAGGAAAACCTCAGTGAGCTGGATTGACGCAGGCACAGCAGCAATGGTCTCGAGTGTGCCAGGAGGTGAGGGCGGCACAGGCTAGGACCCGGTTCAGGTCCACTCTTCACAGGGCCGCCGTGAGTTGTACTTGACGGTTCCAGCGACAGGAAGCTAGGTATGTGGATGCCGCCTGGCCCAAACTCGTGCCGTGTGCTGCTCCTTCAGAATGGCTGGGTGGCCACTTTGTGCCAGTGAGCTGCGTCTGGCATCCACAGACCGCAGCAGAGGGACGTTCGACTCTTGTGTGGCAGCTTCGCGCCAGGCGAGCAGGAGTCTTGGGCAGGACTCAGGTGGCTGCTTTGATAAAAAGGCAGTGGTGGTGTGAGCCTTTGTCGGGCGTACCTGTGAGGATGGCCCCGAAGGCCCAGACCCCTGCCCCTGACGTGTTCTTAACTCGTGGCAACGCCCCGCTGGGCTCCACAACTCCATTATGAGGGAGGAGACTGCCTGTAACCTGTCCTCGGACCGGCCGGTGGACTTGAACTGCCGACTTCCGTGTGTTAGCAGCCCTCTACAGCGTGCTGCGCCATGGGGGCTCTGATGATGGTGGAGGTGCACAATGCTGAGTCCTCCACATGCTTTGTCTCTTCACATCTCCACTGCCAGAGGGCCCAGCACTCAGTCCAGTCAGGTGACGGGACTGCAGGCTTGGGGGCCACTGTGTTCCGACATGAGTCAGGAGTCCAGCTTGCCTGCCCCCGCCTTCTTCATCCATCTGTGCCCATGTCCAGGACACCCCCTCAGGAAAGAGCAGGTCTCCGCCCGTGCCCACCCTCCGAGGCTCTGGGGCCTGGCCAGGGTGCCAACCGTCTGTCTCATGCCCCTGAGGTTGCTGGGGGGCAGGGGATCAGGCACAGCTCTGAAGTCAAGTGCACCCCCAGGTCTCAGGGTGCCTGGGTTCTGACCCTGTTCCCTGGGTATTGTCCTTGAGAAGCTACAACTTGGTTTAGTCTGACTGCTTTCATAATTAGCCTTGTACCCAGCAGACCCACCTCGGGGAGCCTCTCGCATTGGTGCTGATGGTGGCGAGTGCCCAGTGGTGGCAGCTCAGGACAGTGGGCGTTGGTGCTCCCAGCTGTGAGCACTGAGGCATGCTTCCCTTTCAGGAGATGCAGGAGAAGCTGCAGGACTTCGCCCAGCTGCCTGCCCACCGCCTCACCGACTCCTGCGTGGTGGCACTGCTCTCTCACGGTGTCGAGGGTGCCATCTACGGGGTGGACGGCAAACTGCTGCAGGTGCGTGTCTGCTGGCCAAGCCTGGCCCCGCCTGCCACTCTCCTCAGCTCTCCTGACTGGCCCTGACCCCTGGCCCACCCTGCCTGCCTGACCACCTGCTCTGCCGTCTGTCCCCAACCCGTTTGTCTGTCTTCCTTGGCAGCTGCAGGAGGTCTTCCGGCTCTTTGACAACGCCAACTGCCCCAGCCTGCAGAACAAGCCCAAGATGTTCTTTGTGCAGGCCTGCCGTGGAGGTGAGTGCCGGCCAGCAGCCAGCTCGGGGAGGCGGCTCCCGCGCCCCGCCCGCTCTCACTGTCCTGTTTGCTCCTCTCAGGTGCTAGCGGACCCTTTGGGCACCTCCTTCTGTTCCCTGCTGCCACCACCTCTCTTGCTCTGTAAGTGTCTCCGACGCATGTGGGCTGCGGGCCCCCCAGCTCTGGCCCGGCACCCCGCAGCATCTCTGCCGTCTTCGCTGTGCTGTGCTCTTCATCTCCGACTGGCCTGTGTCGGCTTGCCCTCTGCCCTCTGGCCTGGCCCTTCCTCTGTCCTCTCTTGCTCTCCGCCCCTTTCACGCTGTCTCCACCTTTCACATCCCTTTTCTTGCGCTCTCCGCCCCTTCCTGCTCCCATCTCCGCTCCACGTGCCCCTGTCCCTCTGTCACCTGCAAGGAGACACACCTGACAGTGTGAGCTGGCTCTCGAGGGCCTCGCTGCAGGGAGTTACATCAGTGGTGTGAGCTGGTCCTTCCAGGCTGTGCAGCCGTGGAGGCACACCCAGTGTTGTGCACTGGCCCTCCCGGGCTCTACTTCAGGGAGCTGTTTCCAGCATTGTGCACTGGCCGTCCTGGAGTGTGTGTCCTGCCACTGGGCCAGGCAGTCATGGATCTTGTCCTGTGTTACACTTTAGGTCACTGTGAACTGTGGGTCACAGGAATGTCTGCTGCCCTTCAGCCTTAGCTCGTGTGAGGTTAGGTGGCTCGTGTGAGCTTAGGTGGCTTGTGTGAGAGGTGGCTCAGATGGCTGGTGGCTTGAGAACAGAAGGCTGTGATAGCCACTCGTCTCGCAGGTCTGTGGTCTGTGTCCAGCGGCTCGTGCCCGTTTCAGGTGGCTGGCGTGTGGTGGTCCTGCGCAGTACGTCATAGCTTTCCCTGACGGTGCTGCACACCCAGCACGTGAGCGTGACAGCCTCGCGTCATCACGGCTGTTGGGCTGCGAGCTGCCTGGGGCCTGCCTTTGTGGTGGTCGGGAGCCATTGCACGCCCTCCCGTCCCCAAGTCACGTGTGGTGGTGCACCGGGACCGACAGGGAGCTCCGGGGTGCAGGGCGCTCACACAGGCCCACCGCACCGCCCCGACACGTGGTGACCCTGCAGCCGAGCAGCTGTCATCCGGTGGGACCACTGCCCAGAGTGCTTGTCACAGGCATTTCCACCACCGGAATGATTGTCTTCTGTTCAGTGGGTGCTCGGAAAAACATCAGTGGCTAATAAGACTGCCATGTCCTGCCAAGGCCTCCACAGGTCGTCACGGCACACCAGTTACTGGGATCCAGCCCCAGGGCCGAGGCCGCAGGCGCTTGGATGTAGGAACCAGGCCTATGCTGGTCACCGAGGGGTACGAGCTGAAGGGCCAGTGCCAGCACCACCTCAGAGATGGTGGCCACCATGCCTGCACTAAACCCTTGTTGGCACTGAGTCAAGGTCGTGACTTCCGGTGCTAGTGCAGGGGCCACTTTTGATTTGCTAGTTTGTTTTTCCTGCTCTCTAATAAACGGTGTTTATTATGTGCTATGACCAGGAGTGTTCTGTGCTGTGCCCTCCCTCCCTGGGCACCGTGGGAAGGCCTGGCCTCTGTCTCTCTGTGTGCCTCAGACTTGTCTGGGGTGCACTCACGTGGAGGCACAGACTCGGTGTACACATGTACGTGTGTGGATGGGTGTGTGTTCATCTCTGCCCTGCACTCATGCAAGCACAGGCTGCCTGTGTTTGTGCGTACCTGCATGCATGCATTTGTGTGGGTGTGTTTATCTCTGCCCTGCACTCATGTGCAAGCACAGGCGGGGTGTGTGTGTGTGTGTGTGTGCCTGCGTGCATGCATTTGTGTGTGGATGTGTGTTTATCTCTGCCCTGCACTCGTGCACGCACGGGTGGGCTGTATATGCATGCGTGTGTGTGGGTGTGTTTATCTCTGTCCTATGCTCGTGCAAGCACGAGTGGGCTCTGTTCGTGCGCGTGTTTATCTGCTCTGTGCTCATGTGCAAGCTCGGGTGGGCTGGGTGTGTGCTGGGCATCACTTGGGTTCTACTCAAGACTCAGAAGTACAGTGTGTGCAGTGACCTCCATCCACTGGCTGTGGGCGGCAGGCAGCAGCGGGATGTGGCTCTTCCCACCTGGTCCATCGGGAAGCCCGGACCTGCTAAGGCCCAGGAGGGGCTGGAAGTGACCTCCTCCTCTGTTCTGTCTGTTCTGCAGATGAGACTGACCGAGGGGTCGACCAGCAGGATGGGAAGAGTCAGGCCCAGTCCCCCAGCAGTGAGGAGAGTGGCACTGGCACAGGGGGGCTGCTGAAGACGCGGCTGCCCACCCGCTCGGACATGATCTGCGGCTACGCCTGTCTGCGAGGTACTGGGGGCGGGGAGACATGGGGCAGGGCCGGCATGAGGGGTGAGGCGGGCCGTTCTGACAGGCGGTAGGGGAGCACCCGTCGACCTCACTGACTGACCCCGCGCCGCACAGGCACGGCCGCCATGCGGAACACCAAGCGGGGCTCCTGGTACATCGAGGCGCTGGCCCGCGTCTTCTCTGAGCGGGCCTGTGACATGCACGTGGCTGACATGCTGGTGGAGGTGAGTCATGTGCCCAACCACCCTCCCTGACCCCCCGCCCTCAGCCCTGCCCTGACCTGCGCCGGCCGGCTGCCCCTCCAGGTAAACGCACGCATCAAGGAGCGGGAGGGCTATGCGCCCGGCACCGAGTTCCACCGCTGCAAGGAGATGTCCGAGTACTGCAGCACGCTCTGTCGCCGCCTCTATCTGTTCCCTGGACATGCTGCCCACTGTGGGCATGCCGCCACATGACCACGCCATGGGTGTAACGTCCACTGTGGACTCAACCACCACGTGGCCACACATGGGTATAACGTTCACTGTGGGCATGCCTCCACGTGGCCACACCATGGGTGGAATGTCCACTGCCGGACATGCTGCCATGTGACCACACTACACTTGGGCCCCAGCATGTGGCCACACCACGGGTGGACCCATCCAGAAACTTTTGCATTGTACCATCTCCAAGGACTTTTCCACTGAGGCTCTGCCCATGAGATGACACGTCAGACCTTCCGTCTTGGCCCTGGGTCTTCCTCGCTGAGAACTGCCTCACGTGACCCAACCACAGAACCACCTCAGGACCTCCCCTCTGAGGACCCCACGTGGTGGCCTGGTGACCCCAGAGTGTGCTGCTGCATCCCAGGCCGCACCTCTGCCTGTTCCTGGATGTCGCCAGGAGATCGCCCGGGATGCCATCAGCAGACACTCTGGGAGGTGTGGCAGTCTCCTTCCCATCTGGATCATGGGGTGTGCTTCAGTCAGCCCCCCACATGTGACTCGTCGGGGGGTGGGGGTGCACCCATTGCGCCCCTTCTCAGTGGCAGCGCGGAGGTCTCCTGTCTCGCAGTCTCTGTCTTCCTTGTGTCACAAGAAGCATCTTGTGTCCAGAGGCGCCCAGCCTGGTCCTGAAACCATGCAGGGCATGGCTGTGTGTGGGGCTTTTCAGAACTGAGGCACCAGACACGAGAACACCCAGTCCTTGGGTTCTGCCCTGTCCCTGTCCCCCCATGAGCCCGAGGGGAGCAGCAGGAGTGACAGGGCAGAGCCCTTCCCCTCCCCCGTCTCTTCATTTACCACCGAGTCCCAGCTTCAGGGTGTGGCCAGACCATGCCACCCTGTGCCAGGCATCCGCTCTGATTCAACTTCCTCCAGTCACTTCTCCATTCCACCAGGAGCGGCCCAGAGCCACCCCCTCTGCCGTTGTGGGTTCTGGCACCTGGGAGATTGCCCCACTATGGTGCTGTGGACACTGTGTCAGTTCAACTGCCAGCATTATAGAAACTGAGTATGTGCCACCTGGGAGCGGCCAGGTGCCACCCCGGAGCAGGCAGGCCATGCACTTAACTCCCCCCCCAGACACTGCCTGCTGTTGTTGGGACTGCCGTGTGGGGCACCAGTCTCTGCTGGTCAGTTTTCCACCTTGTTTGTTCCGTACATTTAAAAGCCACGTGCCACTCCCGTGTTTGGAACCTTGTGGCTTCCCGTGGAGTCCTCGACGTGGTCCAGACCCTCGCCTGGTTCCTGGAGGCTCAGCTTCAGTGTAGCTCCTCTGCAGGCAGGACCTTGCCGCTCCGCGCGGGCATCTCTGCCCTCTGAGTCTCTGTCAGCACCTCTCCTTGATGCGGGGTCCATCTCTGTCCTCTGAGCCTTGGGTCAGCACCTCGTTGGTGCTGGGCAGCATTGCTGTCCTTCGAGTCGGCGTTGTCAGGCTGCCTCAGTGGCCCGCGTGTACACTTGCCCATCAGGCAGTCTCCTGCCACACGCTCCGTCCCACTGATGGTGGTGACATGTTTGTTTGTTCTGTCCTCCCTGCTAGGTTGTAAGCTCCCAGGAAGGAGGCCAGCAAGCTGGACCCTTGCTGGACCCTGCTTGCTGATCCGTGTCCGTTTGCACTTACGCACAGTTGATTGTTTATGCTCTATTTTTCTACTCACCTGATTCAGTGGTTCCGGCTCCTTGAAAACAGTGCAGCCTGTTTATTGCCCGTTGGGGCCTGGCTGCAGGCAGCCTGCCAGCACTAGCGTCCCCCAGTCCTGCCCGAGGGCCGGCTTCTACTGCTGCCCAGCCCGGCAGAGGCGAGGACACAGCCTGCTCACTGCCAGGGCTCTCTTACTGTTGGTGCCAAATAAAAGTTTTTTTACTGCGGTGAGCTGTGTCTGCTGCAGCCTCCTGGTCTACACAGGTGTCAGGGTGAGGGTCCATTGTGCTGAACATGTGGGATTTGAGTTGCTGGCTTGGGCTCTGGGGTCATCAGATATGGGGGTGGTGGGTGTAGAGAGAGTAGGCTGTGCCTCACCTGTCCAAGCTGAGCTCAGCCCCAGGGGGTGGGATGGGGGACCTGAGCAGTGGACCACCACGAGGGAACTACGATTCCTGTGGGACAGGAGATGTCAAGGACAGGTTGGGGTCATTGGAGAGCAGGAGTTCTGAGAGTGGCCCTGGACACACAGGAAATGGGGCATCTGATGGGCACAGTGTGGTCCAGGACAGGAGCTGGGGGTTCTGAGGGGCATACTGTGTACCTTGGTAGAGACATGGGGCTTCCTCAGGAGAGGGAGTTACTAAGTGCTCCGAGTCGAGTACAGACAGGAACCCTGCACCACCGTCATCTGACACGGGAACCCATCGCAGCAATCTCCGTCAGTCCACCTCGAGGGCCTTCCTCTCCTTTGCTGACCCTCCTCTTGCTGTCTTCAGTCATGATGCTCCTTTCCAGGTAATCCTTACCCAGTTTATGAGAGATGAGCCTTCTCCATCTTTGCCTCTGAGGAGCAGTCTGGCTGCACTGTCTGTCCCTTTGGCGGTCTGTGGGATACTCAGTACTCCAGCAACAACTCAGGCACGATTCTTGTCATCGTTGTCTGGCTCTGATACATAGCAGGTGATTGATAAGGCCACGCCCTGAATCAAGTGCACCTAAATCTTTAAACTGACAGCATTGCTCTGAAGTATTTTTGAGAGGTGCCTGATAGCCGACTTGCCCAATACAGTATGTCTCCTGATTTCCTGACTGCTGATGGATTGATCCAAGCAAGGTAAAATAATGGACAACTTTAATCTTACTCTGTCATGTTGACTAATAATTCTGTGATGAGATCCTTTGTTTTATTGAGGTTGAGATACAATCTAGATTGCAGGCTGTAGTTTAAGTTCCCAGGAATCAAGGGAGTATCAGTTAACATGCAGCCCTGGATGTGCTCACCAGTGGAGGCCTAGCAATTTGGACAGCTGCCTGATGGTCGACTAGAAGAGATCAATGTTTGTTCTCATTCCCAAGAAAGGTGACCCAACAGAATGGAAATGAGAGACCAGTATCATTAAAAGCACGGACAGACAAATCCTGTTCAAGATCATCCAAAACTGCTACAACATTGCCAAGGAACAGCCAGAAGTTAAAGTGGGGTTTAGAAGAGGCTGTGGCCCAAGGGAGATCAGGGCTGCTGTCCGCTGGTAGAGAGCAGGAAATTCCAGGAGAATGGCTACTTGTGTCTTACTGATTACACAAGGCATTTGTGTGAATTGTAACAAATTATGAATAACATGGAGAAGAATGAATCTCAACACTTAAAACTGTGTTTATGTGAAACCTATACCTAGACCACGAAACGGTTGTACAAACAGCGGAGAACACTGCACGGTTTAAAATCAGGGAAGGCCAGCAAAACCTAGATTTAAATCAAGAAGCTGTCCAGACGGAGCAAGGGATCGTTGCATGGCTTAAAGGGGCAAGGAATATGTCAGCATGTGCTGCGCAAAGGGCCGTCAGAGTCTGAGGAAGACTCACTGACCTGTGTGACCCAGAGAACATGACTAGGAGGAGGGTGCACACGGCTGCAGAAGGGCAGTGGTCCTGAAAGCGGGACGGCGGCGGGGACACTGGGTGGCCGTGCAGGCAGGCGCCCAGGGCAGGAGAGCATTGTCAGTAGGTGTGGTGGCCCCACACCCCCATCCACGTGGAGGTGGCCTCTCCTGCAGTCGCCTCAGGTTGGGTTTCACAACTGTCCCTCCCCCACTTCTGCCAGCAGATTCTCTTCTAAAATTATCCTCCGAGGGGTGGGGCTGCCCAGTGTCCGTCCTCCCTGCCAGTTGTGGGGGACGCAGTGTGAGACAGCAGGCTTCTGCCTGGAAAGGGGGGACCCCTGCAGCCTGAGGAGGACAGGGCTCTGAGGCCGAGTGTGATCCCGTCACAGCAGAGTTCTGCCCCAGTGGACCTGAGTCCAATGCTGCCCTGTCCTGGACAGCTGCTTAGGCCTCAGTTTCCCTCCTCCCTGAACGCTGAAGGGTCCCGTGAGACTAACCTGGTGGTGAACAGGCAGGGTGGTCCCTCTATGTCCAACCAAGGGCTGTTCGGCCACACACATTTACTAAGGGGCCCCCATGGTCTGACCCCAGGCTGCTGTCCATGTGTCCCGATGTCGTCTTCAAGCAGGAAGCTGACCTGGCCCAGTTTGCTTCTTTTTGTTCTGAGGCCCCAGGCGTTCCACCAGAGGCCGGCGAGGGGGTCAGGTGGCCAGGAGAGGGCAAGTTGCTGGGTCAGTAAAGAACGTGGCTGGCCAGCTGTTGTGGGCAGGAGGGGATCTTGGCATAAGTTGGGGGCCTGGAGGATGACTGTGAAGTGGACAAGGCCTGGCAGGAGGGGTCACATCCTCCGGTGTAACCGCACCCCCTCAGGTGAGGGGCCTGGCCGTGGGGGAGGTTCTGGGAGAGAGCAGTCTGCGCTTGGTTTGGGGTGACCACATGCTGGTCCTTCACAGCCTACATTACACGATAGTAATTGCACCGACACACTAGAACCCTTTCAGACAGACCCAAAGGACATGTGTCCTCTGTGCAGGAGGGAAGAGGGGTCCCCAGGCCAGGTGGGCACGAGCCACCCGTGGAGGGGATGGAGAGTGGGCGTCTAGCTCAGAGGCTTTGTAAGGTCCCTGGGTGCTCAGCCCAGGTGGACATCAGCCGGGGAGGTCCCAGCGTGGAGCCACCTCATGCTGTCTCCTCACTCTCCTGCAGGAGATTCTGTGTTTCCTCCTTTGAACCTTGGACGCAGATCTTTACTCTCATAACTCTGCCCTCTCACCTCGGATGTCTGCAGGTCCTCCTGCTGGACTGTGTGAGGCTCTCGGAGGCCCTGGTCTGCTGGCCTTGACCCCGGTGTCGTCAGCTGGGCCCTTCAGGATGGTGGCCGAGGTGGGGCTCTGTGGACACAGCTTTGTGTCTCCAGACTGTCAAGTCCTCACAGAGAAGCTGAGCTGACTGCAACAGTGGGGCATGCGCTTTCTGAAGCCCCAGCTGGCCTTAGGGCCCGGTGGTGTCCTGGTCCCTTGTCCTCCAGCATCCCTAGTCTCTGTGTGGGGCGGCTGTGGGCGTGTGCTGGGCAAGTTCACCCAGGTCAGGGCCGTTCAGCCTAGGGGCTGCTGTGAGCCTGGGGAGGGACGCAGAGCCACACCCTGGTCCTGCTGTCACCTGGTCTCCCCCCCACCAACGAGGATGTCCCAAGGACTCAGAGTGGCCTTGGCCCCTCGCTTATCATGCAAAACGGGAAGCAGGTACCACCTGGGGCATGCTAGCTCCCAGCGCTGCACCCCTTGTTTTGATCCAGCTGCCCTCAAGGGCCTCCCCATAAATCTGCGGGCAGCGTGGGAAGGGTGAGGAGGCCCAGGACCCAGAGCTGTGAACCACGGGTGTGACCAGGCTACCTGATGGCTGCACACACCTACAAAACACTACCGTCAGGTGGATACACTGCGTGAGGACCAGCCCTCGGGGGCCAGAGAGTCTGGTCACCAGTTAGACAGGACGTCCGTGGTGAGGACCAGCCCTCGGGGGCCAGAGAGTCTGGTCACCAGTTAGACAGGACGTCCATGGTGAGGACCAGCCCTCGGAGGCCAGAGAGTCTGGTCACCCGTTAGATGGGACGTCAGTGGTGAGGACCAGCCCAAGGTGACTGAAGAGGCCAGTCACCGGCGACACATCGTGGTGAGGACGAGCTGGTGGTGAGTGCACGAGAGCCATGGCAGAGCAGCACCGACTGCTGCCCCTGGTAAGGCCCCCCAGGCGTCGGAAACACCACCCCAACCCTCCACCCCACCCTCCTACTGGGGCAGGTGGGTGAGCAGAAATAAGGGTGTCCCTTGAACTGGCCGGGGTGGCCTCTGGTGTGGAGGCACAGTGACCAGGACTCCTCAGTGTCCTGCAGGTCCCTTCCCCACCCCCACTGCACAGCGCACACCTGCTTCGACCCCAAGCAGATCAGATGTGGCACTGGGGTCATGTGACAACAGGGGGTGCTATAAATAGCCAGAGGTGGGCATGCTGCCCCAGACGCCTTGGGGACAGGAGGAGGGCTTGAGGAGTGCCCTGGGGCAGGACAGAGCAGGCCTCGGCCTGGGGGGCATGGAGCGAAAGGGGTCACAGCTGGCAGGCAGTGAGCAGAGCTGGTGGGGCAGTGCCCCCCAGTACCAGTACATGCCCTTCGAACACTGCACCAGCTATGGCCTACCCTCTGAGAACGGGGGCCTGCAGCACAGGCTGCGGAGAGACACCGGTCCCCGCCCCAGCGCCCACCCCACACAGGTAAGGCCCAGAGACAAGGGGGCCAGGGGTCAGGGAGGAGGGGCTTCCCAAAGTCACGGCAGCCCAAGGCCATACATTCCAGATGTGCCAGGCTTCCATGTGGTTCCTGGGTGCAGGGAGCCCTCTTAATGCACAGGGATCTGGGGTGCTTCCTCAATGCACAGAGACCCTGCAGAGATACAGGTCATCCCTTAAAGTGTGAGGTGTGAGGTCCCCTTAACATGCATGGGTGCAGGTTTCCCCTTTACATGCAGGAGTGTGGTGTACTCCTTAATGCAGAGGTGCTAGGCACCCCTGTAACTGTAAAGGTGTGGGATGTCTTCTTAGTGTATGTAGACAGGTATGGGGCAGCCCTTACCTGCACCAATGTAGTGTCCTCTAACACACTTGTTGAGGACACCCCTTTAACTCACAGAAGTGTGGGGTCCCCCTAACTCAGGGATGCAGTATACCCCCCTGATAGGAAAGGGTCCATATGCTCCTTAACAAGGTGGGGGTACCTCTAATTTGGAGGTGTGGGGTGCCAGCTTAATGTGCAAAGCGGAGGAGAGTCCCCTAACATAAAGAGGTGCTGGGTGCTCCTTATCTCAGAGATGCTATGTTCCCCTTAATTTGCAAAGGTATTTAAGTTGGCACCCCCAAGTTCATAGCAATCATTCCCTTAACTCACAGATCCACAAGGCAGCCCCTTCAAGCTCAGGGATGCAAGCACTCCTGTCATCTAAGAGGTGCTGGTGCCTCTAACAATTGTGTCTCTGTGGTTCCCCCTAATCATGGGGTCCAGGGCGCCACCTTACCGTCCCCAGGTAACATGTAGGGGGGTGGCTGTCTGCTAACTCACCTGCTGGCTGACACCATGCCTGCATCCAGTCACAGTCACCCCACGGGCTGATCCCCCATGATGGTCCAACCCACCCACCCTCAGCCACACACACGGATTAACACATAGAAACACAAGGGCAAATACACACAGAATCACACACAGGCGCACACATGGGGACCCATACACAGAAACACACATAGGAACAGGGTTATACACAGGAACACAGAGGCACACAGGTTACACACCCAGACACACACGCTGAGACCCACGCAGAGGCATGGACACATATGGACCCTGAGGCTGAGGGGAGTGGACTGAGGAGGGAGAAGAGACTGGCTACGGCACAGGGACCAGGAAGACGCATGTGCTAAGAGCACACCGCGGGGAGGGCCGCCAGGCTGGGGTCACCGTCCTCCAGGTCTGGGACAGCAGAGGTGCAGAGGTGGGCGGCAGGTGTGTGGTTGTTGGGAGCAGCAGGCCAGTATGGCCACTGGACATGCAGGCAGCTGGGAGGAGGAAGCTGCCAGCGTCCAGGGTGCCAGGCTCCTTCCTCTCAGTGCTGGGGGACCTTGAGATGGGCTGGGGAAGTGGTGGGCAGGTGGCAGAGACCTGCCTTCCAGATAGGAGCCAAGTTCACATCCTGGTGGTGCTGCTCATGCTCGGCTACCACCTGTCAGAGGTCCACGACCACCTGTCAGGTTTGTGTCATGTTGCTGAGAAGCTGAGCAGCGAGGGGAACAGTGACCACACTTCTGACACCGGGGGGTGGGGGTCAAGGAGGGAAAGCATGGCATCTGCATTTAAGAATCAAGCCTTCTCAGAAAGCCTCACCGGCTTCCAGTGCGAGCTGCCTCACAGCTGGCCCACAGCGGCTTTTCAGAGGCTGTAAATCACGTGGGAGGCGCCCGTCCTCCCCCCAGAGCAGCAGGGGGGTCCCGTTCACAAGGCGCTGCTGTGCTGAGGGAGCTCAGGCGTGGTCTCTGGCTGCTGCCCTCCTGACCCAGAGGCCACACTCCTCTGACATCTGAACCTACCAGCAGCTAAGCTGGGGGAAGCTGGCCCGTCTCCTGTGTGACACACTGCCTCTGGAAACCCACGGGGGTCAACACAGCTGCCTCCAAGTGCAGATCCTGGGGTCCTTCCAGGGAGGGGCATGTCCACTGGGTGAGGAGACAGGTTTTCCAGATTCAGGATGGTGCCTTGGAGCCGTGGGGGAGTGGGGGAGTGATGTCCTCTCTGCCGCCTGGCCACATGGGCCGACAACTCTCAAAAATGCATCCTGACGTTTTCGTAGGAAATGTGGAGATTGTGGAGGGGCCTTGGCTGGGGACAGGCTGCACTGGTCCCCACTGTATCTTCAAAACATCTAAGTGTTGGTGGTTCTTGGGGGTACTCAAACTTGAGCAGAAGCAAAGAGCGTTATTCTCAAGCCTGAGGGTAGTTACCAGCTCAACAATGGTCAGTGCTGGCCAGCACCCCTCAGTCTCAGCCAGCACCCCACCTCCTGGCTCCCCTCCTCCTGCCCTGCTGGAAATCCTTCAGCCCTAAGCCAGCCAGCTCTTTGGGGGCCTGTCCCACCAGCCAGGGGTGTGCAGGGCCCCTGGTGGTGTGGCAGGAGACCAGCGTCGTTCCAGCTTCATCACACAAGGCCCGCATCATGGGCAGGGCCAGCAGGCCAGGTGGGGTGAAGTGGTGAAACCAGAGCCTCCCGAGCCAATGGCCAGCTGGCTGGTCCTGGGGGAGGTGGACCGCACACCAGGATGCCCAGTCTGTGCAGGTATACCCAGGACAGCTGGGGCTCCCCTGAGGATTAGCTGTCATTGCTGTCTGTGGTTCAGGGCTGGTGACATGGCTACCGTGGTGACCCAAGCCCAGCTATCCCAGAACACAGCCTGGGAGACAGCTCAGATGTCACAGGCTTGGCTGAGGGGTGGGACAGGGCGGACAGAGGGTGGGCAGCAGGGGCCTGGCGGGGCGCCGAGGAGAGCAGTGACCAGTGCTTACAGCTGCTCTGTGAGGCTGAATCCACACGTCCCCTGCTGCTGTCTCCTCCATGAGACAGACGTGTCCACTGTCCTTCTGCCTAGATCTATGGTCACCACCAAGGACAGTTCCCAGAGAAGGAACCAGATGCCAGGGGTCCCCAGTGGACAGGCTCCAACAGCACCGAGGGCAGCAAGGATGAGGACCATGATTCCAAGTGCCATGGTGAGGCTGGGAGTGGCTGAGGGTCAGCTACAGACACACAGAGGGGCGGGGGCCCAGGGCCAGCAAGACAGCGGAGGTCCCACAGCACCCTGGTCCACACCAGGCCTGTCTGTATGATCAGAGCAGGCGTCTTGCTGCCCAGCAGGCCCACTTCCTGAGAAACAATCACTTGGGTAGGGTAATCCAGTGAGGACTTGGGTGGGGGTGGCTGTGGTCACAGAGGTGCAGAGGAGGGCAGGACTGGGCCTGCAGGACCCCCGTCACCCACGTGCTGCTGTCCCCAGCTTGTCTCCGCCGCCTCGGCCGCATGGTGCGCAGGAAGCTGGGGGAGGACTGGATCTTCCTGGTGCTGCTGGGGCTGCTGATGGCACTGGTCAGCTGGAGCATGGACTATGTCAGTGCCAAGAGCCTGCAGGGTAGGTGGGCCTCTCCTCTGGGGCCTTGCTAGATGGGCCGGAGAGGGCCTGGACCACCTCCGAGATCAAAGGTGTTTCCCACCCCTTCTCATGGAACCCTTAGGCACTGGCCACTCCTCTGGGGACTCACTTGGCCTGGTTTGACCAGAACTCCCCAAACCTAGTGATGCAGGGGCCAAAGCGCTTAGCTGGTAGCTGAAGGGTCAGCAGTTCGAACCCAGCAGGTCCTCAGAGGGAGAACGAGGTGGTCTGCTTGTCAGGATGCCAGTCCTGGAGCCCTGCGGGCTGTACCGCTCTGGCCTGGCCCTGCTGTGAGGCACAGCCGACTCAATGGCAGTGCTTTGCCGTGGCTTTGAATACAGCCCCTGGACGAAGGGCCTGGGGACCCACTTCTGGGGACCCTTGGCAGCCTCTGGGACCGTCCAGTCCTGGTCCCTGTGACCCCTTTGCCTCAGGACCCAAGTGACTGGTCCCTGGGCCTCCAAGGACCTGTGTGTATCAAGTGAGGGTACAGCTGCCTCCCAGGAGCTGGGCATCTGCTCCTTCCTCATCTCGTCAGTGCCCACAAGCAAAATAAGGAGGGCTCCCCTCCCAGTGGACGGGTGGTGGAGGGTGTGCGCCTGGGGGTGTCATGGTGGGCGGCCCTGGCCCCTCTCTCCGCCTGTGTCTGCAGCCTACAAGTGGACCTACCGCCAGATGCAGCCCAGCCTCCCCCTGCAGTTCCTGGCCTGGGTCACCTTCCCCCTCACCCTCATCCTCTTCAGTGCTCTCTTCTGCCACCTCATCTCCCCACAGGCTGTCGGTGAGGCTGGGGTGGTCGGTGACCCTCAGCTGTGGCTTCTCTGCCTCCCACCCTCCCAGCCTCTGTCCCATGCTCTCCTCCTCGGCCTCCACTGCTTCGCACCGTTCCCACCTGCTCCCCTTCCCACTGGCCCTCCTCAGCCTCCAGTGACCTCTCTGATGTGTCCAGGCTCTGGCATCCCTGAGATGAAGACCATCCTCCGCGGTGTTGTGCTGAAGGAGTACCTCACGGTCAAGGCCTTCGTGGCCAAAGTGGTGGCGCTGACCGCCGGGCTGGGTAGCGGCATTCCCGTAGGCAAAGAGGTGGGTGGTCTGCAGGGATGACTTACCAGGGTCCAGCTGAGGGGCTTCGGCAAAAGGAAGGAGGGACAAAGACTGAAACAGGCTGTCAGACAGGACATGTGGCGGGGTGATCCAGCTCGCGCCTGGCCCAGTGACCCACGGCACTCTGGAGCTTTCTCTGGAGAGTGTCCTGGACACTGCCTGGAGGTCAGCGGCGTGCCCGGCCTCCACCCACTAGGTGGCAGTAACGGTCCCCACAGCTATGGTGACCAGAACAGGACACACACTGCCATGGACCCTGAGGGGACACTGTCTGGAGGCCCTGCCCAGTCTTTGTCCTGAAAAGACACACTTCCCTTGGTTCTGGGTTTCTGTCCCTTTGGCCCCACAGTTGAAGTCCACGACTGGCATGAGGCCCTAATCGGCTCTGGTCCTTGGGCTCCTGTGCCCGGCTGACCTCGCCCGCCCCAGGCCCCGTCCTGTCCCCTGCTCCTTTGCCCCCCGAAGCCTGGCTGCTCTTCCTCCTCACACTCCCACCTACTGCCCCATGGAGCCTATGGTCTGGTGCCCTTGGGGTGCCCAGGAAGGTGTGCCAAACAGCTAGCTACGTGAGCACAGGCCCCATCTCACAGCGCCAGAGGCGGGGTGTGGGCTCCCCTGAGGCTCTGAGGGAGGTGACTTCCCACCCCCTCCCAGCTCCTGGGGGTCCACGTGCAGCATCCATCACATCCTCATCTTCATCAAGGGCCGGCGCGTTGGGCTAGAACCCATCGTGACCACATCGCCTCAGCTCACGAGGCCAGAGTCCACTTCCAGGAAGGGTTGGGGGTCAGAGTGCATGGTGCCTTTTGATGGACACAGTTCACCCCAAAATCTGCATAGGCTTTCGTTCCAAGCCTCCTGCCGCCCACCCTGTCTGTCTGACCTTTCCGTCCTCCGTCCTCCGTCCCTCCACTCCTTTCTCAGCTACGGTCAGGGTACCACTTCCCCTCCTGCTGGGGACCCCACCAGAAACCTGGTTCAGGATGCTCAAGTGACCGACAAAGCCAGGGCTTCCTGGTCTCCATTCTCAGCCATGTCCCCATGTCTTCAGGGTTTGACTCGAATGACCCTGGGGGTCACTGCCTCCTGGTTTCTGTCCTGAGCCCGAGTCCTCTCGGGATGCGTCTCAGAACATCGGAGTGACCCTGGGGGCCAGCACCTCCTGGTCACTGCCCTCAGCCATGCTCCCATCTCTTCAGGGTCTAACTAGAGTGACCAGCATGTCCTGGTCTCCGTCCTCAGCCCGTGTCCCCTCTCTCTCCAGGGCCCCTTTGTGCATATCGCCAGCATCTGTGCGGCTGTCCTCAGCAAGTTCATGTCCGTGTTCTGCGGGGTCTACGAGGTAAGTCAGAGGGGAGTGTGCTGGGTCGCTGTGCATGGGGGTGCCTGGCTCCGCTGGCCAAGTGCTGAGGCAGCCCTGTGAGCGCCCCTCTGCGGCCTGCCACACCTGCCTGTGGTCACCTGTCAGCTCCCCCCTGTGCCCCACACCAGGCAGTCTGTGGTGCTCCTGTCCACCCCGTGCTGCCTGGACCTTAGCCCTAGTCTGTGCTGTGTGCTGCCCACTTGTCCCAGTGCTGGCCCTGACCTTGTCTGCGTACTGTCTCCTGCTCACCCTCTCTCACGCTGCCCATGGCCCCTGGCCCTCATCGGGGTACAGCAGTGTCTTGTCAAGAAGGCCCCTTGATCCTCCTTGACTGTGCTGTCCCTGTCCACCCCCGTGCCACCCTGGGGTCACTGACCCTTGTCTCCGCCATGCCTCTGCCCACCCCGCCCGCCCTCTGTTGCAGACTGTGCCTGGCCAGCTTGACCTCCTGGTGTCGGCCTGTGCAGTGGGCGTGGGATGCTGCTTTGCGGCTCCGCTAGGAGGCAAGTGTCCCTTCCTCCCAACCGGGGCCTCAGCAAAGGGGGGCATCGCTTTGGGGCTCAGCTTGGGGCCGGGTTGAACTAAGGGCCAGGCCCCTGAGACCCATCCTTGAGCCCAGCAGTGTTGGCCAAGGGAAGCCAGCTTGTGTTCTCATGGTCACTTCTGGCCATCGGTCCTTGGCCCCTCTGGGGACACTGAGCAGCTCCCCACCAGCTGGCCCTTACTTGCTCTCTGGGATTTCTTCCCATTTGGTTCTGGGCTGTAGGGGCACTTCTCGTTTGACCAAATCCCTGTTTCTTTTTGCCTTGGGGCTGGACAGCTCTGGCCAACGGGCTCCAGGACCACCCTGGCCCTCTGGACTTTGGGCTTTCTCATCCTGCCTACCCCTCCCCATACCCTCCTCCCTCCCCTCCCTTCCCTGCTGCCCTTCTCCTCCCCTCCCCTCTTCTCCCACCCCCTCCTGCCCCCTCCCCTCCACTCTCTATCTCCCCTCACTCCTCTGATGCCCTTCTCCCTCCCTGCTGTCTCTGTCTCCCCTCACTTCTCACTGGCCCCTCCCTCCCCACTGTCTCCCCCCACTCCCCACTGCCCCCTCCTCCCTGCTGTCTCTCTCTGTCTCCCCCCCAGTAGCAGCCGTACTATTACACGGACATCCTGACCGTGGGCTGTGCAGTGGGCGTTGGCTGTTGTTTTGGGACCCCACTTGGAGGCAAGTACTTTCCCCTCACAAAGCAGACCGTGCACCTGGCCTTGGCCCCAGACCACCTGTGAGTAACTAGTGTGAGGTGCCCATGAGGGCCGCCTCTTAGCGCGCGGACAGTGTCCAGCGGGGCCCATGACTGCTCATGGGTGGTCAGTGAGAAGTGTCCATGAGGGCTGCCTCCTGGCAAGCGGGCAGTGTCTGGCGGGGCACTCGGTCCTTCTGAAGGCCCAGGTGGGTGTTGCAGGTGCGAGGAGCTGTGTGGCCATTGGTGCCTTGCTCGCAGAGGCTGGACGCAGCCCGTGGCCCTGCTTGCTCAGGACCAGTGATACTGCTTCCTGCACTGGGGCGTCTGCGGCCTCTGAACTGTTGTCTCCAAGGTGCACAACATTTGTGGTGTTTGGTGAGGAAGTGGGGTGTAGGCAGAGATAAAGGGGGTTACCTGTCACGAGGTGCAGAGTAAGAAAATCTGTTACACACAACTGTGTGTAGGAGCTCTGGTGGCTCAGTATGGTGCACATTGGACTGCTTTCCAAAAGGTCAGGGGTTCGAATCCCCCAGCCACTCCTCAGGGAAATATGGGCAACTCCTCCTATAAACAGCCATGGACACCCACTGGAGAGTCAGCACGAGTCATAACTGACCCGTTGACTATGGCTGGTTTGGAGCAGGAGTCAGGGCTCCTGAGGGTGCAACTCAACTGTTGACAGAAAGGTCAGCAGTTCAAGGCCACCCAGAGGTGCCTCAGGAGAAAGGCCTGGCCATCTGTCCAGTTCCCTCTGACGTGTACGAGGTTTCAGGGAGTACAGACTTGAGACCCCAGTGACAGCGCAAACCTGATCTTACTCATGGCGGATCCGTCTGTGGAATCCTCAGAGCCATGGCTGGTATTGTTGATGCAGGCCAGTGGTCAGTGGAGGAGGGGCTCAAGGGATCACTCACTGGGCCATGGGACTGGAGGGCTGTCATGCCCACAGCCACAGAGAGAGCGGGGAGGGGGGGAGCGGGGGGTGCACACTTCGTTCTGCTGTGTGAGTCCCCAGGATTTTCCTGGGGTCACAGGGCAATGGGAATGTGTCTGCCAATGGGGACCTGGTCCGTCCGTCCAAATGATCTGCCCTCTGGCCTTGATCCCCATGTCCGCACTTGGGCTTCTCTGTCCTTGACCCTTGATCGCTGTGTCTGCACTTGGGTTTGTCTGTCCTTGACCCTCGATCCCCGTGTCCGCACTTGGGTTTGTCTGTCCTTGACCCTCGATCCCCGTGTC
>NW_006399805.1:12330848-12337835 GCF_000299155.1 Elephantulus edwardii
CCCTCGATCCCCGTGTCCGCACTTGGGCTTGTCTGTCCTTGGCCCTCGATCCCCGTGTCCGCACTTGGGCTTGCTCCACACACACCTCTCCCCTCCCGTCTCCAGCTGCTCCGCAGCCTGGCTGCCCACAGTCTAAAGAGTCTTTTCAGGAGGTTGAAAAACAGACAGAGCCCAGTAACACAAAGAGCCAGCACCCAGCATCCTTCAAAGAGAAGGGAATGTTCATGTTCTGCCTAAAGTGGAATTTCCGGGATGAGCGAGGAAGATCCTCGTGGTCCCAACCCCGTGTGGCCGAGAGGAAGCCCCGTGGGGAGCGGGGGATGGGGTTTGCCTGCCGGGGTCTTCTGATCTTCGCCATCTTAACTGTTTTTAAGTGTGCATTTGGGGGGTGTTGCTGTTATGTGCCATCGAGTCGGAACCGACTTGTACCCGAACCTCCACAGGGTCTGTAAATCATGAGGGAAGACGTTGCCCACCCTTCTCCCAAGAAGCAGGTGGTGGATTCTAACCCCTTAACTTTGGGTTGGCAGAGAAACTCCTTACCACTGGGCCACCAGAGCTCTCTGTGCATTTTGGTAGCTCTGACTATGTGCATATTATGCACTCATCACCATGGTTTCCAAAACAGTTTCATCCAAAGCAAAACGGCAGCTGTGAGTTGCTGTCAAGTGGTCTTGAC
Organism: Elephantulus edwardii; assembly: GCF_000299155.1. Taxonomy (NCBI): domain Eukaryota; kingdom Metazoa; phylum Chordata; class Mammalia; order Macroscelidea; family Macroscelididae; genus Elephantulus; species Elephantulus edwardii. The sequence continues at coordinate 12,331,528 of NW_006399805.1, forward strand.
TCCTAGCACCCCGTGGACACTGGACCCCAGCTGTGCTCAGTGCTGCAGACATTGCGTCCGTCCAGCCATTGAGGGTCGCCTCTCCATTACTGACCCTCTGCTTCTCCAAACCTGATGCCCTTCTTCAAGGACTGGCCCCTTCTGACAACATGTCGCTTTCACAGTACCCTCTGTCCTCCACATCCCTGGGAGCCACCAGCCTGCTTTCTGTCCGGTCTGTCTGTCCCATCAGGATGCTTCATAAGTGGGGTCACCTGCTCATTCCTCTGCATCTGACACACTTCACGTAGCATCATGAGGTCAGGGTTCATCAAAGATGTCACTCCTGATGCTAGACATGGCTAAGATGCCTCGTCTTAATATTCTCGCCGAAAGGATAACTTGCTTATTATGTGAGCAGAGATTCGCTTTTAAAGAAAAATTCATGACAAGACATGTTCACTACTTGGTCAGCTCTTAGGCCTTTATGCCAGTGTAGGAAGCTTCCATTTCCAGCACAATAAATGCTCCTTGTTTGTGTTCAGTGCAGCTTTCATGTGGGGTCAAGCGCTGCAGGTCCTTAGAGAGGGTGGACACGTGTACATCCACAGCCATTCAAATCCGCGTCCCGGCGTGGCCGGTGTCGGCAACTCCTTCCAGCTCTCCAGACATGTCTGCGCCAGCCCATGGTGTGGGCACGTCTGGCCTGACACCTAAAGGCTACGACTTTGCACATGAGACAGCGGGCACAGTGTAGTCAGGTCTGGGAGCTGTCTCTGCCATCCTCACTGTCCACCCGTGTGTCCTGCGGGGACTTGCAGGTGGCTCTGACACCGAACGCTGTGCCACCAGCACTTCAAATGCCAGCAGGGTCGCCCCTGCGGACTAAGAGATCAGGAAGAGAAGTCTGGCAATCTACTTCCAAAAACTTGCCAGTGAATGCCTACTGGCCACAGAGAACACTGCCCGATCTGGAGCTGGACACAGTGGCCACCACAGTGGACCCTCAGACCAGCCGCGGTGAAGACGGCGATGTGCTGAGCACCGTCGCGCTTTGTTATCCATGGGGTGACGTGAACCCTACTCGAGTGAAATACAGCTGATGGTTCTCATGGCGGTGACACTGGACGAGAACACAGGGACACAGGGTCCAGGGCCCGTGTCATGGGAAGTGAAGCTGACAGGCAGCTCAGGGCCAGGCTGGGATGCGGACCCCAGTCTCAGGCCAGCATTTGCCCCGTCCTGAGGAGCGCTCCCTGTCGGGTCGGTAGCTGGCAGAGAGAGGGGCTTGGCGTGAAGGAAGCTGGGAAGCGCTGGCCGTCAAGGCGTTTTCTGTCACCGCGACCGGATTTGCACAGTGAGTTCAGTCTCCTGGCTCGAGTCCACCAGTGGTCCCTCAGGAGAAAGAGGGACAGTGTCCTCCTCTGCAGTGACAGCCTTGGAAGTGCAGTGAGGGCCAAGGAGGGTCAGCTGTGGCCTAGAACGGACTGGGCAGTGGTGAGTTAGAATGTGAGTTACGTGTGGAAATTGGCCCATGAGTGAGGCCGGGAGAAGCGCGGAGGCCCTCAAGTGGTGGCCCTGGCGAACAGCAAGGAAAACCGGGCGCCGGGAGGAATCAGCGTGTCCTGGAGGAAATGTAGTCTGAAGGTTCTTCAGAGGCAATGTGGTGACCTTCATCTCGCGTACTTTGCATCATTGCTGGAGGAGCCGGTCCTTGGAGCTGGACATCACGCTTGGTAACGAAGAGGGTCGTTGAAGAAGAGGACGCGCAGTGAGAGGTGACCTCGCTGCCGTGGGCTGTCACACAGCAGAGCTGGCGAGGCTGCTGCAGGGCCCAGCGTTACCTTCACTGACCAGGAAGGAAGGGTCCCTGTTCTCAGCACTGACCTGACGGCTCTGGACAGCGACAAGGGCACGGTCAGATCTCAGGGTGTGTAATCCGAGCAACCCAGAGAGCTTTGTGGGGATCCAGCAGGGGACCTGGCCCAGCATTTCCTGGGGTTCCTGTAGGGTCATGTGCCGGGTCACGGGGCCTGGGCCAGGTCATGAAGGGGGAGCCTGGGAGGCAGCATGACCAGCCCCCCACACCCCCGCCTTTGTCAGCTGCGCACAGGGGAGGAGGGGCTGGAAGGACCGACAGTGACCAGAGACTCTTATTGTCCTCCAGTGGACTGCAGAAGTGGGGCCGGAGCAGGGCAGGGGGTCATGTGAGCCCCAGAGTTCGTTCTGTGGCCTGACAGGGCAGGGGGACAGGAGAGCTACCTTAAGTCCCAGGTCCTAACAAGGGCATAGGAAGGGCAGCAGCCTTAATCGCGGCGTGGGAGGAAATGGAGCAGCCTGGGGTAGGCTGCACCTTGCATCTCTGGCTTCCGAGGCTGGTGGTGTGTCCAGGTGAGGCCATGCACTTGGCTGGGGAGGGGTCTGGGCTGAAATGAGCTCAGTCAGCCAGTGTGAAGCCGTGGGCCCTGCTGGATGGGAGAGGTGGGCCACTGTGGCAGCAGGCAGGTCCTCCCAGTGCACCTGCTGAAGTCATGAACTCAGTCCTGTTCTCACCTCCACGTCCAGGGTGACAGACGCAGGGAAGTGTCCCAGCTCTTCACAGCTGTCGGGCCCACGTGGGGGCAGCTTTGTGGACCAGGTGCTGTGGGTCTCACTGGTGGAGCTTCAGCAGATGGTCAGGTGTCTTTGTGTGGACGCTCTGTGGAAACCTGTCAGCGTCCCAGCCTTGGCTGGCGGTGGTTGTGACTGCCCATGAGGAACACTGGCCAGGACTCGAACCCGTGTCTCCCACGTGGACATCGGTGTTCTACCCACGCACCACTGCTGTCCGGGCCTCTGGAGAATGCAGGAATGCTAACCATCTCCATAAGCAGTTTCACTGTTCACCTCCTTGGCAGGACACACGAGGGCCGGAGGGGCCCTGTCCACCCCGTGTGGCCCATGGAGAGCTCCTGGAGAGAGGACCCTGGCGTTGAGCACTGGGCACGAGGGGCAGCTGCCCACGCTGGCACCAAGCACTTCTGAGGGTGACTGCTGTTCTGAGAGGAGCAAAGAGTGAAACACTAAAACCCTTCACAGCAAAAACACACGACGCAGAGGGGGCTCTGAGCGAGGTCGGGAGGCAGCCGCGTGTCTAAAAAGGCAGGGCTTCTCCAGCACTTTCAAGCCACCAGTGACTCCAAGGATGAGGGAGACGGGCACCTCCTCCACACCTCCAGTCTCACAAACCCACGCAGGGCGGCTCTACCTCAGGGCCAGGGAGTTTTGGTTTCATGGGAAAGAAGCACCTTGGACACCCTGCAGGCCGCCATGCTCTGTCCACCGGCTCACCACGAGGCCGCGTGGCTGTGGGTGTGGGGTGGCTTGAGACAGGCTGAGACCCCCATCTATGAGGAGAGAGAGGTGCAGTGTCTGTGTGTCTGTGCCCGTCCGAGGTGTGTCCCACCAGGTGGGGAGGAAGGTGCAGTGGTCACTTCATACAGGTCCAGTGTGCTCCCAGGTGAAGACCCTGGACTTGGGCTTTGAGGTGACACTCGGGTCAGGAGTCTGATGGCCAGTGTTGGGAGTTCAGTGCTTGCTGTGGGGCTGTGTTCTGTAGATGCCACTGTGTCCAGTGTTTTCCCTGGGCTCTGCTGACCACGCAGGGTGGCCACTCTGGAAGCTTTTGCTGTGACTTTCCTGACTTTGAGTCACACCTGACCCTGTGACCAAGGGTTCAGGAATCCTGCCTGATGAAGTCCTCTTTGGAGTGGAGCTCCTGCTAATCATCTTCAGCTCAACCCAGCATGGCCCGGTTCTGCCTGAGAGGGTTATAGGGGGTGCTGGTGCCCCACTCTTATCCCTATCCACACCCAGCATGGCCTGCCTCGGTCCAGGAGGGGTGCAGGGGGCGCTGGTGCCCTAAACTTGTCCCTGTCCACACCAGCATGGTGCAGCCTGGTCCAGTGGGGATCCAGGGGGTGCCAGTATCCCCCTGCTGGTGCCTGTCCACCTTTCAGCAGCTTCTCTGGGCCAGGTGGGGTGTCTGGGAGCCCCTGCCTGAACTGACCCCAGTCCTTGCCCACAGGGGTGCTGTTTAGCATCGAAGTCACCTCCACCTACTTTGCTGTGCGCAACTACTGGCGGGGCTTCTTTGCAGCCACCTTCAGTGCCTTCGTCTTCCGCGTGCTGGCCGTGTGGAACAAGGATGCTGGTAACGGGGGCCTGGGGACAAGGACGCTGGTGACGGGGACACTGGTAACGGGGTTACAGGGACAAGGACGGTGGTGATGGGGACACTGGTAACGGGGTTACAGGGACAAGGACGGTGGTGACGGGAACACTGGTAACAGGGTCATGGGGACAAGGACGCTGGTGACAGGGACACTGGTGACAGGGTTACAGGGACAAGGACGCTGGTGACGGGGACACTGGTAACGGGGCCTGGGGGACATAGGATGTTGGTAATGGGGAACATGGAGGACAGTGTAGGCAATGGGGGCTGTAGGGACAAGGACGCTGGGAACGGAGACCGTGTGGTCTGCAGGGTGCTGTGTGCTGTGAGGACACGTGGTGCAGCTTTGGGAATCAGCTCAGAAAAGGGACAGTACCGTGGTTTGGGGGTGACGGAACTGGAGGGTGGTGTCTAGACCCAGGTAGAGGTGACGAGGAGGACAGTCTTGAGTAAGGGGTCGGCCAGGAAAGGGGAGCCGGGCTGCTGGGGCCTCAGCCTGACGTCCTCTTCCGCCCCACCTGCCACAGTCACCATCACTGCGCTCTTCAGAACCAACTTCCGGATGGACTTCCCCTTCGACCTGCAGGAGCTCCCAGCATTCGCCCTCATCGGGTGTGTGGGTGCTTCCTGGGGGGTGGAGGCAGTGTGCCCCTCAAGGGGACAGGCACAGGTGGGGGACAGGAAAAATGGGAGGCAAAATGGGTGGGGAACAAGAGAGGTGGGGACAGGATAGGTGGGGAACAGGACAGAAAGTGACAGGACGGGGGGACACAGCAGGTGGAGGGCATGACAGTGTGTGTGACAGGACAGGTGGAGACACAGACAGGCAGGGGTAGAGCAGGTGCAGAGCAGTGTCTACCTGCAGTGGTCAGGTGGGGGAGGCCCGAGCTGTGCGTTGCGTCTCCCCAGGATCTGCTGCGGCTTCCTGGGAGCTGTGTTCGTGTACCTGCACCGCCAGGTCATGCTGGGCGTTCGCAAGAACAAGCTTCTGAGCCGCTTTCTGGCCAAGCAGTGAGTCCTGCCCTCTCCCGTCAGCCGCCCTCCAGGGCTCCACTTTGCAGCGCCCTGACTCTGGGTGGGGGTGGCAGAGAAGGGCACCCACTGTGCGTGAGGACCCCGGGTCCAGTGTGTGGGGACCACGTGGTACGGTGCCCTGACAGCACACCCACCATACTCACTTGCTGCTGCCTGGAGCGTGTTCACGTGCCGGCCACGCGTCAGTGGGGGCGCTCCCGCGAGGTCACCTCACCTGCTTCGTGGACGCCCCACCCTGTGAGGGGCCGTGTCCTGTGGAAGAGCATGTGACCCTGTAGGATGGTGCTGTGGGGCTGGTAGAGGATACGCATGTGCACACAGAGGCAGAGCCTTGGATGGGGCACATGTGAAGCTGTTGACGGCGTCTTCTCAAGCTTAGTGATGGACCATATTCCAGGAGGCCCAGGAATATCCCTAACTGTCTTCCCGATGCCCATGGGGAAGGCGGGTCAGTGTGGTGTCCGTGTGTGGACTGCAGAATGTCATCAGCATGTCGGGGGGGGGGGAGTGTGGGTGGCCAGCGTGGGAGTGTTGTGTGTGTGTGTACGACACTGTGATGAAGGGTCAGCGTGAGTACGTGTATAGGCTACAGTGTGGATGGTCAGTGTGTATGTGTGGACTACACTGTGGATGGTCAGTGTGAGGGCTGTGTGTGTATGACACTGTGGACAGCCAATGTGTGGCGTGTGTGCTGACCACACTGTGGATGGTCAGCATGTGTGTGAGGACTATACTGTGATGGTCAGCGTGGGGGCTGTGTGTGTGTGTATGACCTGGATGGTCAGTGTGTGCTGACCACACTGCAAATGGCCAGCGTAGTGAGTGCCTGTATGTCACTGCAGAGAGTTGATTCGTATAGATTACACTGTAGACGGTCAGTGTGTGTGTGTGTGTGTGTGTGTGTGTGTGTGTGTGTACTACACTGTGGACGGTCAGTGTGTGTGTGTGTGTACTACACTGTGGACGGTCAGTGTGTGTGTGTGTGTACTACACTGTGGACGGTTGTGTGTGTGTGTGTACTACACTGTGGATGGTCAGTGTGTGTGTGTGTATGTGTGTGTGTGTGTGTACTACACTGTGG
>NW_006399805.1:12338761-12345668 GCF_000299155.1 Elephantulus edwardii
GTGTGTGTGTGTGTGTACTACACTGTGGACGGTCAGTGTGTGTGTGTGTGTGTACTACACTGTGGACGATCAGCGTGTATGTGTGTGTGTACTACACTGTGGACGGTCAGTGTGTGTGTGTGTGTGTGTACTACACTGTGGACGGTCAGCGTGTGTATGTGTGTGTGTGTGTGTACTACACTGTGGACGGTCAGTGTGTATGTGTGTGTGTGTACTACACTGTCGACGGTCAGCGTGTATGTGTGTGTGTACTACACTGTGGACGGTCAGTGTGTGTGTGTGTGTGTGTGTGTGTGTGTGTACTACGCTGTGGACGGTCAGTGTACACTATATTATGAATGGTCAGCGTGTCTGTGTGTCACTGCAGAGGGTTGACTCATCTAGGCTGCACTGTGAACGGTCAGTGTGCGCTGACCACACTGCAGATGGTCAGCATCGCACGTGTCTGCTCTGTGGAGGGTTGACTCCATCTCTTTTCTAGCCGCCTGCTGTACCCTGGAATCGTCACCTTTGTCATCGCCTCGCTCACCTTCCCCCCAGGCATGGGCCAGTTCATGGCTGGAGAGGTCAGCTCAGAGGGAGTCGGGGGCATTCAGGTCACTAGCCAGCTTGGGCCACGGGGAGGCCAGCTAAGGCACGGCGGTTCCACGGGCTCCCCGGGCTCCCCGAGCAGGGGCTTGGCCAGCGGGTGGAGTCTGTCCCGAGGGAAGGGGCCAGAGGCCAGGAGCTGTCCTGGAACGCCCTGGCCTTGCTCTCAGCTGATGCCCCGGGAGGCCATCAGTACCCTGTTTGACAACAACACGTGGGTCAAGCACCTCGGGGACCCGGCGAGCCTGGGCCAGTCGGCCGTGTGGATCCACCCGCAGGTCAATGTGGTCATCGTCCTCCTCCTCTTCTTCGTCATGAAGGTGCGTCCATCATGGCTGACCCTCCCCTCTGTCCACTTCCACCGGGTGCCCAGACCGGTTCCTAGTAGGTGTCTGCAGCGGCCTCGTCCTGGTACGAACAGAAGCCCCAACAACTTTGTTCCGTGCACATCTTTAGGGCAGAATTGTGTGGTGTCCTCCTTCCAACCTGAGGGCCATAATGCCCTCTGTCCAGTGTAAGCAGAGATGGTCAGGGGACAGAGCTTGAGTTGTCTGTAGTATCTGGGTTAATGGCTCCTTTCGTGTCAGCTGAGTGACGTTTGGCATCCCTGCTCCAACTCTGCTAACGGCCCCACTTGTTACATGCCCAGGCCGGCAGCCAAGGGGCAGGCACAAGACAGGCGAGCAGTGCTGACAGGAGCCTGTGGCCCGCGGGCCTGCTGGACGCCAGGCAGCTCGTCCTCTGTGTCTGACTCCCCATTTGGAGACAATGTACACATTCATCACTCGGTCTTATAGGTCATCTCTCCTCAGAATTGCCAGACTGATGGGACCTTTACGTCCTTGTTGTTAGTGACCACACATAGGCTTGTAGAGGTCTCATAGAGTTACCGTCACCTGTGCAGTAACCCAGGCTGCCACCCTCCTCCACCCCCCGCCCTCCTCCAGGTCAGACTTCAAGATCCTTGCTGTGTGTGCTTCGAGTCACACCAACCCATAGCTGACCCTTCTGCGGGTTTTCAGCAAATTTAAGGGACGATTGTACATCTTTCTCATGCAAGTAGCTGGTGGATTTGAACTGTGTGCCTTTGGATTGGCAGTGTGGCTCCTTTCCACTAGACCACCAGAGCACTGTAGAGATCCTAGTGGTGCCTGTAGCCCATTTAAGCATAGAATAAGAAGTGATTAGTGGGGTTGTCAGGTGCTCAAGTGTAGTCCTCCTTGGGTTAAGTGGACACAGAATTACTTTGTAAAGTCCTCCTGTGTTGAATCGCATCCCTACTAGTTACACAACAGTGAGCACTGAGCAGAAGTCTTTGGGGATTCTTCTTCATGAATTCTCGTTTGCTCCCCACAACGTTATTGATAGAGGTTCACAAATACTCCTCGCCATAGCATTGCAGCTAAAAGACCAGAAAAGCTCAGCAAATAGAACGTGGAGCCAGCCAGGTCGCCCCAGCTCAGGCAGAGCCGCGTGGTTGGAGCGCTTTGTGACTGGGTATTAATGGCACCTCGGCTCCACTGAGCGCTGTGACCCGTGGTGACCCTGCGGCCAGCGGCCAGCACTGCCTGGTCCCGCCCATCCTCATAATCGTCGTTCTGTTCGCACATCTTGCTGCAACCAACATGTCAGTCCATCACTGAGGATCCTCTGTTCTGCTGACGCTCTGCTCACCGCCACACTGTCCTTCTCAAGGGCTAGTCCCTCCTGAGAACATGCCCGGGGGGGGTGTCAGGAAAGTCCTGTCCTCACTTCTGGGGAACGTTCGCTGCACTCCCTCCAGGCCCGTTCTGTTTGTCTGGCCGTCCGCAGTGTACTCAGCACTATTATTTGTCAGCACTGTCATGCACAGGCATCAGGTCGTAGGTCTTCCTCACAGTCTAGCCTTCACAATATGCATGTGAAGTGACTGGAAATGCTGTGCGTTGGGTAAAATGAACCTCCGACGTCAAAGTGATGTCTTTTCTCTTTTCCAAAGAGGTCCTCAGGAGCAGAGTTGCCCACTCTGATTTTTCCGACGTGCCCTCTGCTTGTTGTGGCATGTCCTCTGAAGTTCTGACGATTTCTGCCCCTGGGATGTGGATTGTGGATTCAAGTAAAATCCATTTTTTCCCTCCCATTATCACAATGCAGTTTATTGTTCCAGTTGTATTTTGTTTCTATATTGAGGTGTCATCCATACTGAAGAGTGTATGTTAGTCTTTCAGATTCAAGAGTACAATGCCATAAGTCCCCTTCACTGTCAGCAAGCAAGGCTGTGTCATCTGAAAACTGTGGACTACTAGTTAGTCTTCCGCCAGCCCAGGTGCTGTGTTCTTCATCTGTAGTTAGATCAGCTGACCAGGTTGTTTACTTGTCATATGAATTAAATAAGTAGTTAAAAGGTTCAAGGGCTCAACACTCTGACATCCACCATTCCTCACTTTAAACCACCCTGTATCCTCTCATTGTTGCCTAAATTAGCCAACATTTTCCTCTGAATCTGTCCACAAGGACGTTCCTGCTCTTGATACCTTGCTGCCAATTCACTTTAATATCTTTCTGCAAATCTACCTCTTCCTGGGATGAGTCATCCATTTATATTTATATTGCAAATCCTACAGAAGGTTCATTTGTTCAGTTACCCAGCACTGACTGTGAGCCAAGCTCAGAGCACCGGATTTTCATTTCTGGGGGTTCTGCTCATCACCGAACACGGTTTGAAGTCTCCCTCCCTTGGTTTTTACTGTTCATTTCCTTGCACTCATCAACAACCTTCTTGTAGCAGTTCCAACCCTGTAACTGCCACCCTGCGTGTTCGCTGTGGCTGCTGTGTGCTCTTCTGCATGCTTCGTCCAACCTGGGAATGTTATCAGCTCTGGGCCTCCCACAGAAGCCCTAGCGGAGGGTCAGACGAAGAGCGGCCAGGGATGGACCGACCCAACCACTGCACCAGTGGGCTTGAGCACGGAGACTGCGGGGACGGGGAGGGTGGGCAGGGCTCTGACATGTGCTCCCAGGGTCGCTATGCGCCACAGTCAACTCAGTGGCACCGATCAACAATTATAGATAGCTGTTTGAATGTATAAATAAATATATAAAACCATGTATACTTGAACATGTAGATGAGTGTATGTTGTTGTTATGTGCCATCGAGCCGTCCATGACTCAATAGCGACCCTGTGCACAACATCTCTGATCCCTGCTCTATCCTGAGCCAGTCTCACTGTCTGTGCCACACCCACCCTCATTGTTGTTGTTGTTGATTGCCATGAGTCGAGGTTGACTCATAGCAACTCTATGAACAAAAGACCTAATGCCTTTCCACAGCTATCATTGTTTCTCCAGGTTCATAGAGTTTCCAGAGGCATGTGGTTTAGGAAGTGGATGCCACTCCTGCTTCCCAACCCATTTTACAACTGGGAGCTCCACCAAACACTGTCCACATCGGGAAACCATTATGACATTTGATGTCCCCATGGCACAAGATTCAGCATCATAGCAACCCAGGTTACCTCCCATAGCACATTGACCAAGAGTGATGTGCAAAGTGGAAGAATGTTCCTCCAGATATAACAGCACTGATCTCATTCAGCAGTGGTTATGTGTTGTCGAGTCGAATATAACTCGGAGTAAGCTTTGCACAAAAGACCTGAACTCTGTTCTATAATTAGCATCATTTCCGTACATTTATAAGAGAGTTTGTAGAGTTTCCAGAGGCATCTAGTTTAGGAAGTGGATGCCACTCCTGCTTCCCAACCTGAATCAATCTGGAAGCTCATCCAAACATTGTCCATGATGGGTGAGAATTATGGTATTTGACACGACTATGGCACAGTGTTCAGAGTCACAGCAACTCCAAGTTGTTCAGTACAGGACATAGACAAATGATTGTTGTGTCTTTAAAAGAATATTCTTCTAAAAGTAATAAATTTGGCCTGAGGGCCCCACCCTTATTACCCCAATTATTATGTCAAGTCCATCTCATCTGGGATCTTCCTCGCTGCTCTGTCCCTCAAACCTTCCAAGCATGATCTCCTTCTCCAAAGACTGGTCCCTCCTGGCTGTATGCCCAAAATATGTGAAACAGAGTCCTAAAATCCTTGCCTCCAAGGAGCAGCTTGGTTTTACCCTCTCCAGAACAGACCTGTTACTTTTCTTGACAGTCCATTGAATGAATATCCAATACTTTTCTCCAAAACCACAACTCAAAGTGATCAATTTTTCTTCTGTCATCACTGGTCATTGTTCAGCTCTGTCTGATGCATAGCAAGTAATTGTGAAGACCATGGCCTGGATCAGGTCTTCAGACTCACATCCTTTCTCTTCAGTCCTCTGGAGAGGTCCCTGACAGATTTCCTAATGCATTTCATCTTTGATTTCCTGACTGCCGCTGGTGCCAAGAATATTGACTGTAGAGCCGAGTAAACTGAAATTGTTAACCTCAATCTCTTCTCCATCTATCATGGTGCTGCCAGTTGGCTCAGTGGTGAGAATCTTCATTTCTTGATGTTGAGCTTCAATCCGCATTTCAAACTACAGTCCTTGACCCTCTGCAGCAAATGCTTCAGACCCTCCTCAGTTTCAGCAAGTAAATTTGTGCCATCTGCATAACATAGGTTGTTGATGAGTCTTCCTCCAATCCTGATGCCACATTCCTCCTCATAAAAGTCCAGCCTCAAATGATGTGTTCTACATAGAGATGGAAAAGGTATGGATACAGGACGCATCCCTGACACACTCCTTTCCTGATTTTGAACCATGCAGTGTTTCCTTGCTCTGTTCTGACGACTCCTTCCTGGTCCAAGTATAGGTTTTGCATGAACAAACTCAGGTGTTCTGGGATTCCCACCCTTCTCAAGGTTAGCCACATTAAGTTGTGATTCACACAGTCAAATGCCTTTCCACAGTGAAACACAGAGAGACATTCCTCTGGTACTCTCTGCTTTCAGCTAAGATGTATCTGACATTGGCAATGATTTCCCTAGTGCCATGATCTCTTCTAAACCCAGCTTGTATTTTTGGTAGTTCTCTGTTGATGTGCTACTATTCCCGTCACGTTTGGACACTATTCAGCAGGGTTTTGCTTGTGTGTCATCTGAGTGATATTGTTGGATAATCTCCACACTCTGTCGGGTCACCTTTCTTTTTGGAATGGGAATGAATATGGCTTTCTTCCAGTCAGCTGGCCAGGTGGTTGTCCTCTAGATTTCTTGGCACAACCTGGCGAGCACTTGTAGGACTGTAACTGTTTGTTGAAATATGTCAGTTGGTATCCCATCAATTCCTGGGACCTTGTTTTCTGCCAATTCCTTCAGAGCAGCTTGAATTACTCTGACCACCATTGCCTCTTGAACATAAGCTATTTCATGAAAGACTTCTGTGTCGGCCAGTTCTTTCTGGTATCCTCCTTCCATCTTCCTTTGGTGCTTCCCGGATCGTTTACTATTCTGCTTGAAGCATCCTTAAATACCGTAACACAAGGCTTAACTTTATTCTTCCATTCCTTCAACTTAAGAAATGCTGAACGAGTTTGACCCTTTTGATTTTCTGACTCTAACTCTTTTTACAATTTATTAGAATACTTTGCTTTGTCTTCCTGAGCTGCCTTTTGATGTCTTACATATGTATTTGAACGTATAACTATATGAGAAATACACATTATATATATTCGACATAAATGGGAGCTCTGGCATCTTAATGGTAAGGAAGTGCCCCTCCGTCCTGACAGCACGTGGTTTAAATCCACCTGCTGCTCCGCAGGAGAAAGGTGGACAGTCTCATCTCACGTGATTTACAGCCTCTACGCACCTGCTGGAGGGTCAGCTAAGGTTTGGTTCCGACTCAATGGTACACAACACCACAAATCAATGTACATAAAAACAAATTAGTTGTTGTGTATGATCAAGTCAGAACCAAACTGTAACTTAGAATTTGTTGTTGTTGTTGTGTACCATTGAATTGTAAGGAGGGGACTGTTCATCTTTCTTCCGTGGAGCAGCTGGTGGGTTCGAACCATGTGCCTTCAGGTTGGTGGGTACAATTCCTTACCACTAAGCCACCAGAACTCCCTTAAATATAGATTATATATGTGTATGAATGTTTGTAGAGATAGATAGATAGATAGATAGATAGATAGATAGATAGATAGATAGAGATAGATAGCTGGTGGCCTAGTGGTAAGAATCTGCACGGAAATACTGAAGGCACACAATTCAAATCCACTAGATTCTCCATGGAGAAGGATGGACAATCTCCTCCTGTGTGATTAATTGCCTCTGAAAACCTGCTGGAGGATCAGCTATGGGTTGGTTCCAATTCAATGGTCCTTGACAACTAT
>NW_006399805.1:12345943-12353359 GCF_000299155.1 Elephantulus edwardii
TAGAGCCGTTTTCTCTCTCTCTCTCTCTCTCACACACACACACACACACACACACACACACACACGATAGTCTCTTTCCTTTCACAGACATTTCCAGAGTTCAGCACTGTTCCTTTCCTTTCCCTCACCGATTCCTCATCTCTAAGCATCTTTGGCCACGTCCACGTGCACACAGCTTTCCCCACAAGGGCCCCACTGGAGAGCTCCCCAGACTGGCCTGTCCTGGTCGACCTGCCTGCCCTGTCTCAGCCTGTCTCTCCATGTGGCCAGGACAGGTGTGAAGGGCATGGCGCCCTTTTTGAGGCCCACATGTCAGAGGCCTGGTAACTGACCAGTGGCCACAGGTGGGAATCACCAGGCCGTGCAGGTGTCGGCCTCCTTGGCTCCTTTTCAGAAACAGCAGAACCCAGGGAAGAGGTGGTTCCATGTGAAAGTGCAGGCAGCTCTGAGGGGGGACGTTCGTGGCCAAGTGGGTCGGCGGCCCGGGTAGTGAGCAGTGAGTCCCCTGGGCTCCGTCTCCTGCTCCAGGTTGTCCAGAGGCCACAGTCACTCAAAGCAGGAGAGACTCGAGCCAGCCGTCAGGAAGAACTTTCCTTCACCGTTGTCTGTGGCAGCCTTCGTCTGGGAGCGCTGTAGTTCCTTCGGGGGGTGGGCTCCTGAGGAAGGCCCTTCAAGAAGGCTGCGTTCTCCAGGATTTCAGGGAGTCTGGAGGTGAGAGGGCAGTGGAGAGAGGTGTGACTGTGTATCAGGGCCTGCCTGACACCTCTTTGTGCCCTAGTTCTGGATGTCCATTGTGGCCACCACCATGCCCATACCCTGCGGAGGCTTCATGCCCGTCTTTGTGCTAGGTGAGTTCTCTGGGGGACACAGAAGGCTTGGGCCTCAGGGCGTTGTGCTTGGTCTCAGCCCCCACGAGAGGCTGGCTTGTGGGTGGGAGGGAGGTGCCCTGGACACCACGTTACTGTCCACAGGCGCCGCCTTCGGAAGGCTGGTGGGAGAGCTGATGGCCATGCTGTTCCCAGACGGCATCTTATTTGATGACATCATTTACAAGATCCTTCCTGGGGGTTACGCAGTGATTGGTGAGAGCACCCTGCCCGTCACCCAGGACCCCTCTCCCCACACCGGTGAACTCTCCGAACATCACATTCCAGACGCGTGGCCTCAATTCCACGTTGACCCACATGGGTCGCTCTTGTCTGTGACTTAGAACTTAGTGAGCTTCTCGGAGCCTCGTGGGGATCAGACAGCATGAGGGTGAGAGACCCTCGGCTTGTGTCTGGAGGCGTCCTTCGGGAACCCCGCAGGCCCAGCACTACCCTGCAGATAGCCTCCTACTGCTCGGGCTCTAGATGCAGCTGCTGGTGGCGCTGGCCCTCGGATGGCCCTGGAGCGAGCTGGCTGCCTGCAGGGGCCCCATGTCCCTGTGCTGTAATGTGCCCTGAGGCAGCTTAGGGGCTGCCCTGCTGAGGGTCTGTGATCACTCTGCTTCCTGAAGTCCCGTCTCTCCAAGCCACACTCCAAGTGCCCTGAACTGCCGTACCTCGTCCGTCCCTCTCAGCAGCCGGGCAGCCCAAGAACTCTCACTGTCCAGCTCATGGCTCGGTGGAGACCCCACGCCCTAACAGCCCCTCCCTTCAGCCCCCTCATTCCTTCTCTTCCTCATCTTCATCTCTCTCGTGCCCGCCCTCAGTCTACGTGCTTCCTACAGCAGCTCAAGGCCCAAGATGCACTGTGCCTCCAGTCCCCCTCCAAGGCTCGTCTCTGACCATCACACACACACACACACACACACACACACACACACACGACAGGGCTTCCTGGCTCCTCTCCCCACGGGCAGCCTCACCCGCGTGTAAACAGGAAGTACGTCTAGTCCCAGGGGACAGGTGGCATTCTGCTTCAGGGCAGATAGACATGCAGTGCAGGCCCACCTCGTTTCACGGCACGCCGTTTCACTGTGCGATGCCAATGGTACATTTCTTACTAAAGGTTGGTGTCAGTCCTGCACATAGTGGCGTCTTTCCCCCAGCATGTGCCCACTCCGTGCTGCTGTCACACTCTGGTTGTCTCATGGTCTCTCACACGGTTCCCTCCCCTTTTGCACGCTTCAGAGACTGCAGCTGAACAAATGTAGGCATAACCTTTGCCTGCAGTCAGCACCCAGTCTTACTGGCACTGGTCACATTACACTGGGCAGTCTGGGGTCAGCCCATGGGAGCTCCGAGGTCTGCCTGCCCCAATGGCACAGTCCAGCTTCAAAGCTTAGATTCCACATCTCAGACCCACTCACTCCTAAGTCCCTTAAGTAAGCCTTGTATTTCTGAAGGGAGCCTGCACACCTCAGTTCTCTTGCTGCTGTGACAGACACCCCAACTGTGTGGCTTTACCAAGCAGAAGTTGGTTCTCACAGCTGAGGCTGGAAGTCCAAATCCAGGGGCTGGCTCTAGGAAAGGCCCTCTGTCCCTGTCGGAGCCGGAGGAAAGGCCTTGTCTCTCAGCATCTGTGGGCCTGGCGTTCCTTGGGGACATCCACGGGTCGTGTCCTTTGCCAGGTCAAGGAGCTTCCCAGTGCAGAGACCTGAGAACAAAGGAGGTGCTGGGCTCAGGGCTCTTCTGTCCTGGTGACACGGAGGTCCTCCTCTGCTTCCTCCCCCCACTTAACCCTAGTGAGATAAAAGGCTTAGGGACCACACCCCAGGGAAGTGCCCTAATGCTGCATTGCCCCTCTAATCCGCTTAGAGTTGCTCAGTTAATCACATCATACAGATCAGGACGTAACTTCCGCGTCCCTTCATCACACACATGTGCTCTCGGGTGATGCAATGCCCTGCAGGCATTGAATCAGGTTGAGAAACGTCAGAGTCCCAGCCAGGCCAGGCCTTGTTGCCCCAAGCCCATGGCACCGTGTTTTGGGTTTTCACACCAGTTCAGTGTTCACTGTTGGTCCCAAGACCTGAGGCTGAGTTCAAACGCCCGGCTGAGCCAGAACGTCCCGGACTCTGAGACGTGAGGGCCTGAGAGCACAGCATGGTTCATGATATATGAGGATCTGGGCACACACATGCTTGGACTCTCTGACGGGCATGGAAAGAGATGGGCATCAGGGTCACCTCAGTGAGTCGGCACGGGCATGGGCGCGTCCCCGCCGTCACAGCAATGCCCGTGTCTCATTCCAGGGGCAGCGGCTCTCACCGGCGCCGTGTCCCACACGGTCTCCACAGCGGTCATCTGCTTTGAGCTGACTGGCCAGATTGCACACATCCTGCCCATGATGGTGGCTGTGATCCTAGCCAACATGGTGGCGCAGAGCCTGCAGCCATCCCTCTATGACAGCATCATCCAGGTCAAGAAGCTGCCCTACCTGCCAGACCTGGGGTGGAACCAGCTCAGGTCAGCACGGAGCCCGGACGAGCCCAGGGCTGGGGGCTGGAGCCTGGGGTTGGGGGCTGGGTCCCAGGGCTGGGGGTGTCTGGGGTGGAACCAGCTCAGGTCAGCACTGGGCCCGGACGAGCCCAGGGCCGGGGGTGTCTGGGGTGGAACCAGTTCAGGTCAGCACTGGGCCCGGACGAGCCCAGGGCCGGGGGTGTCTGGGGTGGAACCAGCTCAGGTCAGCATGGGGCCTGGACCAGCCCAGGGCCGGGGGCTGGGGCCTCTGGGGTGGGAGGACTGGCCTCACGCTGAGTTGTGTCCCTGTGAGTGGTAACCCTGTGGTGGGCCTCACACAGGGGGTTGTGAGTAGCCTGGCCTGTGGTGGCCGACGTCCACCTTCTTCCTCTGTAGCAAATTTACCATCTTTGTTGAGGACATCATGGTGAGAGATGTCAAGTTCATTTCCGCTTCTTGCACGTACGGGGAGCTGCAAGCCTTGCTCCAGGCCACCACAGTCAAGACCTTACCTCTGGTTGACTCTAAAGGTCAGTGGGAACTGGTCTGGCTCTCCTCAAGGCTGGGCGCTGCCACATGGCCGCCTTCAGATGAAGTCCAGCAGCTAGTGGAGGTCCAGCTGTGCCCCTCACGGGACACTCCCACCCTAGAGTAAGCCAGCTGTGTCACACACAAAGGCCAATGACCCTCTGCAGCTGTAGCCCCTGTGTGGCTCCAGGGGCCAGGACCAGCAGCCAAGGAGCTGACCCTGACGGCGGCCATGTGTGCCCGTGCTCCATGGGCTTCAGGGGCTGGTCTGGGGGAGGCGATTGCCAGGCCTCTGCTGCGTGGCGCTCTGGGGTGCACTTGAGCTGCCATTGTTGACAGCTGGCTGAGTCAACCAGACCACCATGGGGAGAGAAGGTCCAGGAGGGGTGCTGGGTTGGCCTCACCCACCTCCCTCCCAGCACCTTCCCTTCCTCCGCCGTCAGCCCCTCACCCACACTGGACATTTCTGCCCCTAGATGGGGGGCTCAGTCAGAAGCTGACTTCTGACTTCCCTAAGTGCCTTTCCATACACGTTTAGTGGATATCAATTATCCATCGCTGAAAAGTTGCCAGTTCGAAGTCGCCCAGAGGCATGTGGGAAGGGGGCCTGGAAGCCCCCTGGGGCAGTTCTCAGTCATACCCCGTCCCCATGAGTCACAACTGACTTGATGGCGCCCAGCAACAACTGGTGGAAGGGCTGGTAGTTCAAACCCATCTGTCGGGGCAGACCAAGGCCTGGCAGTTTGATTCTTTTTTCCCCTTCTCAACGCTTCTCTTTTATTCATTTTGCACATTTTCTTTTCCTATCAAAGGCATCTATGATTAGGCATTGTACATATGACAACAGTCTGGAGCAAGGGGTGTATTGTGGGGCAGGAGCGGTTTAGGGGAGGGCAGTTGCTGCCTGCACACAGGGGTCTCCGGGGGTGGCCTGGGACCGGGGCCGAGGCGTCCAGCCTGCAGCCTCACGGGCCCTCGGTGTGCAGAGTCCATGATCCTGCTGGGCTCCGTGGAGCGCTCGGAGCTGCAGGCCCTGCTGCAACGGCACCTGAGCGTGGAGCGGAGGCTGCGGAGCGCCCAGGACGCGGCCCGGACGCTGTCAGAGCTGCCCTATGATGGCAAGGCCGCCCTCGGGGGTCGGGAGTCCTTCACGTTCGTGGACGAGGACGAGGACGAGGACCTACCCCGGAGGGTGGAGGTGAGAGGGAGGGCGGGGGGAGGTGGGGAAGGGGGGGAATGGGGGTGAGGGGACCGTGGTCACGGGAGGGTGGGGTGAGCAGTGGCGTTACGATGGGTGATGGGACCGTTGTCTGAGGTCACAGGACTCTGTGTGCTGTCCTGATTGCTGGGCTGGCCAGTGAAAAGTGGACACTAGAAAGTGTGGGCTGGGGCTGGGGCTGCAGCTGAGATCATGGCAATGCCAGGGGCAGGAGGGGTGGGGATGAGGAACGATCAGCTCACTGGTCTCCTGGGACCTGCTGCACTGGTCCCTCCTCTGAAGACCAAGGCCACCTGTTCTCCCTGACAGCCGCTGCCTTCTCTCCCTGCTCCTGTCTTCCCTGTGGTCCCACCAGACCCAGAGGAGCCCAATGGGCCCCTGCCCAGCCTCAAGCAGCAGCCAGAGGCCCCAGAGCCTGCCGGTGAGGACCCCGTCCCCCGAACCCCCCCATCCCACTGGGCCTGATGTGAGGAGGGGTTGTGAGCCTGAGACTGTGGGCTTCTCCGTGTCCCTGTCTGCGGAGGGCAGGGTGGCCGTGGAGAATGAAGAGGTGTCTGCAGGGGGCCCCGGGGTGCAGGTCGGTGGACCACCTGAGCTCAGCCTCAGCTAGATGTGCCGGATGGGATGTCTGAGATGGGATGCCCAGGATGGAGGTGTATGGGATGGGGTGCTACAGGATGGAGGTGCCCCACATGGCGATATTGCTGGTCTTCTTGGTCCCTCCAGAAAGAAGGCCCTCCATCTTCTGGGCCCTGCTCCGCTGCCTGGTGGGCCAGGCTCGCCCCCCCAAGAAGAAGGTCAGCCAGGTGAGGAGAGGGTGTGGGGGAGCCTGTCTTTGAGGAGGGAGGCATCCGGCTTCCTGGGAGCTGGCATCGGGGACTGCTTTCACCAGAAACAAAGGAGGAAGAGAACTTGGTGTGTCTTCCTCCCCAGGACCCTGCGGACCTGGTGGACAATATGTCCCCGGAAGAGGTAGGTCGGGGGTTACAGTCTGGGGTTGGGGTTCTGTCCATGAAGAAGCCGGGGTGAGCCTGGGCAAGGGCTTATGGGGGCAGAGGGCAGCGAGGGCTCCGGGTGTGGTCTCTGGGCTGAGAGCCTGGAGTGGCTGTTGGGACCAGGGGTCAGTATGTGTGGGGGCAGAGGGCAGCCAGATCTGGCCGTGGTCCCCCAGATGAGCATGGGTCCAGAGTTGGGGGACGTGGACAGGCCCCTCCACCTGCAGGGGTGTGGCTGAGACCTGATGTGACCTGGACCTGGGAGAGGCTGTTCCTGGGGGAACAATCTTCACAAGGTCAAATGGCACCAGGCATTGAAGGGCACAGCTCAGACCATCACAGTGGGCAGCATGAGGTGACCACACTGGGTCACCAGGACCTGAGCATGGATGTAGGCGTCAGGAGATGGAGGCCCCAAGCTGTGATACTAGGTCCCCAGGCCATGGACACAGATATCAGACATGAAGCCCCGAGCCAGGGACACTGGATGCCAGGCCACGAAGCCCCAAGCCGTGGACACCACAGCAGTGAAGAGTGAAGCTTGCTGGGTCACCAAAACCTCCACCAGCGAGGAGGCTGTTTACTGAGCTGACAGCACCGTCCCTGCCTCGCCCATCTTTCCTGAAAAGTCAGGACTCTCACACCCACTCCTGGGTCCAGGGGACGCGTTGGACTGGCTCAGTGGGAGCAG
This sequence comes from Elephantulus edwardii, assembly GCF_000299155.1. Lineage (NCBI taxonomy): Eukaryota > Metazoa > Chordata > Mammalia > Macroscelidea > Macroscelididae > Elephantulus > Elephantulus edwardii. Next base: position 12,352,763 of record NW_006399805.1, read on the forward strand.
AGTTCAGGACGTGTTGGGCGAGGTCTTTCAGACCACTAAGAGGTGGCCATGCACTAGCCAGGGGGCCTGCGGGAAGGCTGTGAGTGACCCAAGTTCCTGTGTGTTACCTGAGTCCAAGAACATGTACATGACACCGTCCCCGTGACCTGTGTGTGACCCCGTGTGTGACACCATCCCAGTGACCCCGTGTGTGGCACCGTCCCCATGACCCCGTGTGTGACCCCATGTGTGACACCATCCCGGTGACCCCGTGTGTGACCCCATGGGTGGCACTGTCCCCGTGACCCTTTGTGTGACCCCGTGTGTGACCCCATGTGCGGTACTGTCCCTGTGACGCCGTGTGTGGCACCATCCCCGTGACCTGTGTGTGACCCCGTGTGTGACACCATCCCAGTGACCCCCGTGTGTGGCACCGTCCCCATGACCCCGTGTGTGACACCATCCCAGTGACCCCCGTGTGTGGCACCGTCCCCGTGACCCCGTGTGTGGCACCATCCCCATGACCCCGTGTGTGACACTGTCCCTGTGACCCCATGTGTGACACCATCCCGGTGACCCCGTGTGTGACCCCATGGGTGGCACTGTCCCCGTGACCCT
>NW_006399805.1:12353476-12365537 GCF_000299155.1 Elephantulus edwardii
CCCCGTGTATGACCCCGTGTGTGACCCCGTGTGTGACCCCGTGTGTGACCCCGTGTGTGACCCGTGTGTGACCCGTGTGTGACCCCGTGTGTGGCCTGAGGCTCACATGCACCTCTGTCACTCTGGCTGAGTTTTGTCTGCAGTGGACGACATGCGCCCAGTAGTGACCAGGGGCTCTGAGACGAGAGCGAGCAGGTGGGCTGAAGCCAGCTCCCCACACCCCCAGCACGGTCACCTGCAGCCCACGTCTCTCCCCGGTGATGTGGATGAGTAGGGGGGCATCACTGCGCCCCCACACTGGACACCAGGACGAGCAGATGGAGAGGTGGACTCAGACACCATCCGGAAGACATGGCCAGATGAGGCATCTCAAAACCCCGGCTGAACCTGATAGCCAGGCCCCAGGTGGACCCCTGCAGTCACCTCAGGGCCCGGGTGAGCCTTCCTGAGGGCCTCTGCCCCAGAGAGGAGCCAGCGTTGCTCTGGTCACACCAGGCTCCAGCGTGGCCCAGCACAGACTGTTCCCAGGCGGGGTAGCACTTTACATGCTGGGTTGCTACCTGCGAGGTCAGTGTTTCAAGTCCACCAGCTGCTCCCCAGGAGGAAGACGGGCAGTCTCATGTCGAGGGTTACAAGCACTTAGCTCCATCACCGTCTGCAGAGGTCATTGTCACCTTCACTCGCAGGGCTGGCCTTGCACCCAGGCTGATGGATGCCAACACAGGACTTGCATGAGCAGTGCCCATGAGGGCCTGGTGGTGTGGAGAGGAACATAGCGCTTGGAACGTGGGATAGCCAGTGGCCTGCAGAGGAATTGAGAGAGGACCTCCCTGTGGCTGGGTTCAGGATATCAGTGTGGGGGCTCCTGCGGAATTACAGGACGAATGGACAGCTACTCCCTTACTGGCCAGGGCGAGAGGAGAGGAGAGGAGAGGGGAGGGGAGGAGAGGAGAGGAGAGGAGAGGGGAGGGGAGGCGAGGCGAGGCGAGGCGAGGAGAGAGGTGGGAGTCCAAGGTGGCGGGAAAAGTTGGCAGTCCATGAACGCCCAGAGGCACCTCGGGAGAAACTCTTGGCAGTCTTCTCCCAGAAAAGCCCTGAGGCACCAGCTCTGCTCACACCGCTGAGTACAGGTGGACTTGGTGACACCTGGCTTTAGTGCTGCCAAAGCCCTGGGGTCTGGGGAGTATGTGTGGGGATGTGCAGGCTGGGGAGGGGAGAGGAGGGATGGGTGGGTTCCAGGGAGGGGAGACTCGCCTGGGCATGAGAGTTTGGCAGAGTGCGTGGTGGCCTGGTGCACGCTGATGTCCAGGACTGGAGGACAAGGGCTTGGTGACCACTGTGTCCTCAGGTAGCAGCTTGGGAGCAGGAGCAGCTGGACCAGCCTGTGTGCTTCGACTGTTGCTGCATTGACCAGTCCCCGTTCCAGCTGGTGGAGCAGACCACGCTGCATAAGGCAAGCCCACTGACCGCCACGCAGGGGAGGAGGACTGACCACCGAACGGGGGATGGGGTGTGTGCCGACTACTGATTACCATGTGTGAACACTGGGGGACCATCACCGCCAATGCAGGGGGTCCTGGGGAGGGGGGCACTGTGCACTGGCCACTGGTGCTGGTGGTCCTGCGGGCAGAGTGTTGAGCACTGATGGCAGTGCAGGGGTTTGAAGCAGGGGGCACTGTGTGTGACTACTGGCGCAGGGGCCCAGGGAGGGGTGTGCACTGACCAGTGGTGGAGGGATCTCCAGGGAGGGGATGGGGGCTGACTGCTGACCACCATGTGGGATCCTGGGGAGGGGAGTGCACTGACTGCCCATCTTCTGCAGACACATACGCTCTTCTCACTCCTGGGCCTCCACCTGGCCTACGTGACCAGCATGGGCAAGCTCCGAGGTGTGCTGGCCCTGGAGGAGGTGAGCCAGTCCTAGGACCCAAGATGGGAGGGACAACTTCACCCATTATGGAGGGACCCCTGTGCCCTGGTCCTGAGTGCACCCCAGAGGGGTCTCTCCCAACTAGACCAGGCTAGGTCCCAGCATGCAGGGAGAGGGGGCCCACTGAGACCTGGAGGAGGAGGAGGTGGACAACAGCCCCTCTTCCCTATCTCACTGCCCCTCCCCCTGGTGCAGGTCATGGTCTGCCTTCCCTCTGGCTGGTCCTCCTCCTCCTCACTCCCCTTTCACCCTTCTCTTCTCCACCACCCTCACTCCCAAACCCCAGCTCCAGAAGGCCATCGAGGGCCACACCAAGTCCGGGGTGCAGCTCCGGCCACCCCTCGCCAGCTTCCGGGCCACAACCTCAAAGCGGAAAAGCGCTGGGGGGCCACCCCAGCCTGCAGAGGGCTGGAGCCTGCCTGGGAGTGGACCTGGAGCCCCTGGGACCCCTGGGACCGAAGCTCCCGACCCCCCGGAGTCGCCTGTGCCCTCGCCCTCCCCAGAGCCCCCAGCCACCCCATCCCCTCAGAGCCCGGGGGAGATGGAAGAGCTGGAGCTGGGGGAGGGCCCGGGGCCTGAGGAGGGGCTGGGGGACGTCCTGCAGGGGCCCAGCTTACGGTCCACGGACTCTGAGGATGAGGATGAGCTTGTGCTCTGAGCCTGGGGGCTGGGGGTGGGGCTAGTGGTCAGGAGGATGGCTGAGCTGGGCACAGAGCAGTGGCCATTCTCAGGCCTGGCCTTCCTGGAGGACAATCAAGGTCTGAGCCCAGCAAGGGGCCTGTCTTCATGGAGCTCCCAGGCTCTGCCCCTCTAGTCTCCCATCCAGCACCTGGCTGGCTATGCCTCTCTGTTCCCCAATCCATAAAGCAGTGGGGGGCCCCCTTGTGACCACTGGGCATGCTTGCATGATGAGGAAACCCTAGCCTCCCAGACAGCTCAGATGGACCTGCACCCAGACCCCGCCATGTGAAGTCCCTGTCACCCAGAGACCCACCGTGACTGAGGGGCCAGGCCGCCGTGCCCTCCTGGCCCTGCCTGAAGGGTGGAGTGTGCATCTGAGAGCAGAGGCCCTGTGGTCAGGGAGTGGGGCAGCTGGCCTCCCTGAGCCCCTCACGGCCAGGTCAGCAGCCACTGTGCTCTCCAACTGGCCTCCCGCACCCTTGGGTCTGGTCTGCAGCTGCTGGTGCCATCTCTGATCCCTGCACATGCCAGAGAGGACCCCCTGCAGTGGGGTTCTCAGTGGCTAACTGTGTAGAAGATGGCCAGGCCTTTCTGCTGCAGTCCCTCTGAGTGGACTGGACTCAAGCCTTTGGTCAATAGCCAAACACATTCGCCTTTGTACCACAGAGCACCCCATCACCCCAGAGCACAGACTCGCTGGGTCCAGCCCACTGAGACTGGAGCTGACCGAGCTGGGCTGCCTGCCAGGAACCAGGAGGGTGGCTGATCCCCAGCTGCTCGCCATGGATGGCCCCTTCCTCAAGGCCAGCTCTTCCAGCGTCCCTGCCAGGGAGGGGCTTGGGAGCTCCATGGAGATGGGGGCGGCCAGGTGCCCCCGCCTGAGGAGTCAGCTGGCCCCATGGCATCAGCGACAGTGTGGATGTGAGCCTGCCCTCTCCACCCAGGTACCCACGCTCCTGCTGGCCTCCTGCAGCCCCTCCTCCCACCTCAGTGTCCAGAGGCCCATCCCTGAATGACACACAGAGCCAGGAGATGCCACCACGTCGTTTATGCCATGGACAAGCCGCAGCCTGGTCCAAGGTCACTTCCGCCTCGGGCTGCGAGGCTGGCGGGGCAGGGCAGGTGCATCACGAGAATATTTCTATGTATTTCTATAGACGTCTCTGTAAGATGTGCCTGATCTCCAGCCTGGCAGGAGACCGCCTTCTGAGCGGGCCACCCCAGACCTGGAAGACGGCGAAGGGAGGTAGAGGTGGGGTGAGGCGGGCAGCGAGTGCACCCGAGTCCCCCCTTAGCACAAGGCCCAGAAGGAAGGGGGCGGGGAGGGAGGGAAGGACGGGAGGTGGACTTTCTTTTAATAAAGTGAATTGATTAAAAGTGCAGCCCCTCCCCCCCAAATCATTCAGCAAGAGCAGTTTCATTCGCAAGAATAAAAAAACCAACCCAACGGAAACAACAGTCCCCCCAGGACTGTGAAAGACGTGCCGGACAGCCTCGCCCCAAAGGAAAGCAGCCCCCGCCCCAACAGCTCCTGCACATGCCCCCCCAAGTGTGAGCAAACCCCATGCACCACCCAGCACCAGAGGAGTCCAGAGGCTGGGCTACCCCTGCGCGCCCGCTTCTGCCCAGCAAGGCCAGTCCCATGACAGACCCATCCAGCAAGGGGCAGTGCCCAGGGGCACGGAGCCCCCATGTGAACTATGCTGGTACTCCTTCCTCAGCTCCCCAGCTCTGGGGTAGGGTGGCTGTGACAGACAGATGGCCCCTGGGGAGTCCAGGACAAGCAGTGGGGCACGAGGGCGAGGCTACGTGCTGGACGAGGGGGCAGGAGCCTCAGGTGGGGGCCCAGGGCCAGAGTGGATAGGTCAACTGCTCCTCAGAGCTTCTGGAAGTGGGGTCCTGGGCGACTGTGCATTCATCTCCACTCCCTGCATCCACTCTTTCTCCAAGGGCCCCCAAGACCAGGAGAGGTGGACCCCATGTGTGAAGGGGACAGGTGGGGAGGATGGCAGAAACAGCTTGACACGCACAGTCTGATTCCAAAGAAATTCAAGTGTACGGCCCGGGCAGGGACACAGCAGGGACAGTAGACACCTGAGGCTGGGAGGGCGACATGGCAAGAACAGACACCTGGGCACTGGGTTTGCGGGGAGTCCCAGGGACTGGAGGTGGGTGGGAGGAATGGGAAGACGTGACAGGGACCACTCCTCTCAGACTTTCCCAAACCAGCTGCAGGGCATGTCCAGGGTCCCTTGGAGGCCACCCCTGCCTCTGCCATCAGATGCCAGTCCTGGGTGGCCCTGTGCAGCCTGGTGGGCGGAGTTGAAGAGGACAGAGGATACAGGAGCCTCACCACTCCTGGGGACCCTAACCACAACCCTGGCAGTGCCCACGCCACCCTCCCCGACTCTGCCCTGAGTCCCCGAGAAGATATAAAAATGTAGAAAAGGCGAAGAGAAAAGTGTAAACAGCTCCAGAGAGGTGGGGGCAGGGCGCCCTCATGCTGACTCTGGCCAAGAAAAGCTGGGGCTGCGTGCCTTCCCCTGGGGGATCGAGGGCAGCAGGAGGCGGCACCCACGGACCCACAGGCCTGCCTTCCAGACAGGGCCCCCGCCCCCGTGACTCTCCCGTCTGTACACGCCAGGCCGCACGCTGAGATCCTCCCACAGGGACACAGCCCACCCAGCGGGGCTGCAGCCAGAGACAAGGCCGGGTTTGGACAAGCAAGAGCGAGGGAGGACGGGGTGCCAGCCGCGGTCGGGGCTCCTGGAAGACTCAGCGGGCCAGATGGGGCCAGGCCCCAGGTGTGGTCACCGTCCCAGCCTGCACAGGTCACTCATGCGTGGTCCGGTCCTCAGATCCCCAGGTGCCGGAGATGCAGGCTTCGGGGACCCCCATCCTGGCCCCAGGGTGCACTGGGAGGGGTCTCCGCTAGTTGTTGGTCTCGCCTTCCTCCTCATCGAAGGACTGTACCCCTGAGGATGTGACGTCAGACACCTTGCGGCTGAGGGCAGTGGACACCTCGGGCTCCTCCCGCGGGGACAGTGACTCCAGGTCCCGGCACCCTGCGTCCTCCTCCTCCTCCGGGCCCAGCGGCCTCTTCTCCACGTCCTCCCGCTCCTCCTCCTCCTCCTCTTCCTCAGCTGGGACTCCGGCCAGGTCCACCGTGCCCCCTCCTGGGGCCCAGTCAGCGTCCAGCCCCAGCAAAGGCGGTGGCTCCTGGGTAGAGAAGCCTGAAGTGGGGTGGGGGGGGCCCATCTCGTGCAGGCTGGGCTGTGAGTCATTAAATGCTGGGCCGAGGTAGGAGCCGGTGGCCGGGGAGGCAATGAGGGACTGGTCACTGGCTTCCCAGGCATCTGAGGAGCCCAGGCAGTACATGCCCTGGGACACATAGGAGTGGGGCCAGCCATCCATGGGGGCCTGCGTCAGGGCATCTGCAAAGAGATGGGGCCCGAGAGCCAGTGTCACAGAAGCCAGGAAGTGGGGGTGAACCCCAGAACCCAGAGCAAGGAGGGCAGGGAGGCAGAGAGAGCCAGTGCTGGGGCAAGGAGATGGCGGGAGTGGGCACCCCTCTCCCCAGGAAAGCTCAGGGAGAACCCCCGGGTTGCACGTGGGAACCCCTCTCACCCTGGCTCTCCATCAGCTCCTGGTAGTTGTCGCTGTAGTTACAGCCCAGTGGCTCCTGGGTGGAGTTGACACTCAAGTCCTCACCATCCATGGAGGACCAGGCCATGAGCGTGGCCTCAGAGATGGCGAACTGTTCCATGACCCCTGAGAGAGAGGAGCGGTCACAGAGCCTGTCCCCATGAGCCTCAAACCGCACAGAGCTGCATCTTGGAACTCCGGAGGTAGGACCTTGCCTTTCGGGTGAAATATGCCCTCTGGGAGCTGTGGGGGAGCCTTGGTGGCACGGCCATCATGTGCTGGGCTCCTGCCTGAAGTCTGGGCGGTCAATCCCCCAGCTTTCCTTCTGTAACTTAGCCTCGGAAAGCGTGTGATCAGAGGGCTGACGTGAGGAGAACAGACTCACTGGCAGTTCGATTTTCAGTAAAAAGAAGCAGGTGGAAAAATAGGGCTCATTCAACCAATGTACACAACAGCCCACTCCCTCTGGTGGCGTTGTGCCTCAGGGCACGACAATCAACCAAAACGGTGTGAACCCATCACCTGCCCCTTGGGAGAAGGATGGCGTTCTCCAGTGGAGACTGTTAGCCTCGGTCGCCTGGTGGGGGTGGCTGTAACCCACACGGGTGGGTACATCTGAACATACAATCAGAAACAATCAGCAGGGTCCTTCTACAGCTTCGCCCACTACACCTGGGAAATCCCATCAGCAGTCATGCACAGACCCACTCGGAACAGCCACGTGGTATGTTCTCCGGGGCCTTGTGGCACCAGTGAACCTCTGCCCACACCCCGAAACAAGACAGGACCATGAGTAGCTCCCAGAAGGTCGGATGTCGGCACTTTCTAGAGGCATCTCCTAAGATCGGAGTTAGGGCCCCCTGAAGTTCATCTCGGGGCCATCTGAGGAGTGGCAGCTGGTCTGGAGAATGGAGACTAGGTAAGGGGTTCAGGACCAGCAGACCTTCCCAAGAGGAGAATCTTCAGTGGGTTCAGTGACGTGGAGCCTTGGAAGGTGCAGACCCCTGAGAATGGGTAGACTTGGGGGAGACCTCTCGTCAGGAACCCCGGGTAACACAGTGGTTACAGCACCCAGCTGCTAGCTAAGAGGCCAGTGGTTCACACCCAGCACGGGAGGAAGCTGGGCCAATCGGCCGCCATCAGGATTCTCAGTTTTAGAAACTCTCTGAGACAGTTCTCTGTCCTGTAGGGTCACTGTGGGCTGGAGTCCACTCTACGGCCAGCCAAGGAGTGAAGTGACCCTTGCATTGCTAGCTGCCTGTCCCTGTCCTTGGCCTGCTTACCTCTCCTTCCCACTGAGGCTTCTCATACCCACCACACACGGAAACACCTCACCTTTCCCCCTCCAGACCTACCACCGAGTGAACTTCATGGTCCCCTTGTGGGAATGTCATACCTGTCACTATATTGAGACCATTACCAGGGACTCAGCCCACCCTGAAGTCCACCCTTCATCACCCAGGACACCTCTCGTCTACTGGTTGTCTCGGACACTGAGTCCAGTAAGTGGGCTGGGACAGCACTGTGGGGTGAGGCTAGAGACATCCCCAGGCCTGGCTGCCTTCTCCACCAGAAGGATGGGGTATAGCCGAGACTCCAGAGCCCGAGGCCTCCTTCCCTTTGAGGACCAGGCAGTCTCACCAAGCAGGGAAGCCATGGGGTGGGAGACTTGGTGCCTCATTCCAGTGATCTCTCTGGAGATGGGAACACTGAGTAGAGGACACATATCAGAATAAGTCAGTGGTTGGAAGGTTTGGGGTGTTTAGGAATTGTAGGTTTGTGGTCACCACATGGAAAGGTCAACCCCATTAGGAAGGAGCACATTGGAAGGTTGGTCTCTGGTTACCCCAAAACTGTGTCCCTTGAGGCTCTGGGTGGACGTACCTGCTAGGAAACGTGCCTCCTTCTCACCATCACTGAGGTCAGAATAGGCGTCCGTGTCCCTGCGCACAGACTCATGGCTGTGCTGGGGCTGGATGGCTGGGGTCTTTCCCCAGCCCTGCCACTCGATCATATGTGCCACCCGGCCCTGCCCCATGGCAGTGGGCTTTGTCACGTGGTCCTTCATGCTTCGTGAGATCCCTGTGGGGGAGAGAGTCCCATACCAATGAGAACAGCCCACCTCACCTGCACCTGCACTTCCCGCCCATCTCGGGAGCAGCCCTCCACAGTGACAAGAAGACCCGCGTCTGAGGGCAGCCAGGACATGGAGGAAGGCTTGGTGGGAAGGACAGACGACAGACGGGCCTGGTGTATGGATGGCCTGAAGGGGCAGGGAGGCAGACAGAAGCCTCAGGGCACTTCCTGGGCTCGGGCACCCCCAGGGCAAAGGCTCACCTGAGAACGATGACTTGGCCAGGGCTCCAATGCCATAGGCATTCGAGTTTCGCTTGAGCTTCGGGAGGATAGACGTGGTGTCCTCCATGGATAGCTGGGAGGGAGGGTGGGAAGGAGGGATGAGAGCGCAGGGGGCTTATATCCTGGGAGGGTGCATGGCTCCCAGGGGGAGGAGATGAGCTAGAGCAGGGGAGAGTCCAGCAGAACCATACTCCCCAAACAACATGACGCAGAGAATGTTGGGGCACAGTGTTTTCTATGGAGGTGAAGAGTTAGTAGAGATGGGATCACACCATGTTCTATGAAGGTGGAAGGTTGGCAGGGATGCGGGTGCACTGTTGTATGAAGGTGAAGGGTTGACAGGGACTGTTGGGGGGGCATGGCTCTATGAAAGGAAGGACGGGGTTACATTGTGTTCTGTGACATTGAAGGAATTGGCGTGACTTGGGGCACACTATTCTACGAGGGTGAAGGGCTTGGCATGATTTGGAGGCACATTCTTCTAGAAAGGCAAAGGGGCTGGCATAACTTGGGGACAGACTGTATCTATGAAGGTGGCATGAACTGGGGCACCCTATGTCTGTGAAGGTGAGGAGTTTTGATAAGGGTGGGCACACTGTCTATGAAGGTGAATCGTTGGTAAAGGTGGGCACACTGTCTATGAAGGTGAGGAGTTGGAAAGGTGGGGACACTGTCTATGAAGGTAGCGGGTTGTTAAGGACTGTCAAAAGCATTCTAGGTTGGTTCTATGAAAATGAAGGGTTGGCATGAACTGGTGGCGCACTGTGTCTATGAAGGTAAAGCGTTAGTAAGGGTGGGGGCACACTGTTCTATGCAGGTAAAGGGTTGGCAGGGACTGCGTGGTCTGCACTCACATTGATGGCGTCCCAGGAGAACTCTGTCCGGGTTTGCTGCGAGGACAGAGGACAAGGGCATGGGTGTCCTGCAGTTCCCGGTGACCCCACCACCGAGAGAGCTTCATCAAGGTGTGGGAGGGCGTTATTTCCACAGAACTACTAGGATTGGGATCTTGAGTGGAATGTCTGAGGGAGATGAGGGACTAGTCTGTGACGTGTCACTGGAGTGTGTTGTCATGGAATTCAGGAGTAACTGGAAAAGGAGCCCTGTCAGGGCAGTGGTTTGCATTTGGGCATTAATAGAAAGATCAGTGGTTCAAATCCATCAGCCGCTCTGTGGGAAAGATGTCAGGGGGACTCCCATGAAGATGACACCTAGAGGAGACCTGGGGAGAGTGTGCTCTGCCAGGGGGTGTCATGAGGAAGAATTTACTCCACAAGAACCAGAGGGTCAGAAGACTAGAGGCTGGGTCTACAGACCACAAGGGCTCAGGGAGTTGCCTGGGATCTCTGGGGAGAGCCTCTGGGGGCTCACCTCTGTGGATGGCCGGTGGAGGCTGCTCCCCTGCAGGGAGCTGGTGCTGTCCATGGGGAGCTGGTCGACATCCTTGAGGCCTTTCCAGTCCACCGCGATGACCTCATTCCCTGCAAGGTGGAAGAGTGAGCCCCCACCCACCCCAGGCCCTCCAGCCCCTCAATATCAACAGCTCCATCTTCTGACCACCTGCTGCCTTTCCTGTCCTTCCTGTCCCTAGAGCTTCAGCGTGGTCATTGCGGTCCGTGGTTCGGAGGAGTAACAATGCAAAACCAAAACATTGTTTTCACTCCACCAAGCCAGGAGAAGGGTCATATGGCCTTTTGTTTGTTAAGGAGGGAGCGCCTGGTCTCACAGGAAAACAATTCTCCCTTCTGTCCGAGGATGGAGGGGGTGTTTCTTGTTCTCCCAGGAGAGCAGACCTGCCCCAGGGGAAGCTACTCCATTACTCTGTGAGATGGGAGAGGGCCTACTCTAGGGAAACCTCCCCACGTCTTGGTGAATTTGTGGGACTGGAGGATACTTGATGGGGACAGAGGCAGGAACTGGGGAGCAAGCAGTGGGGGCCAGAAGCCGAGGATCGAGCCTTCTCCACAGAGGACTGAGATGTGGAGACCCGGCGGGACCAGAGGGCAGTCTTTCTCGAGAATGGGGACCGTGGTGACAAGTGTGGTTGAAGTGGTGGCATCAGAGATAGAAAAAGACATTCTAGGCAAAGAGAAGACCAGAGACCAGAGGAGATGGGGTGTCTGAGGACTGCGGGGTCCTAGTGAGGGCCTGGGGAGAGGAGCGTCGAGGACTCACTCAGATGGGGGCTGGAGCACCCGCCCTAGTTCAGCACCAGAAGCTCTGATGAGGAGCCCAGGATCAGGGGTATCCCTGGGAAGGGCTACTTTGAGGGGATCTTGGACAAGATCCGCAGCTTGCAACCACACAGATGGTATAAGGGCCCTCCGCCCGCTTGGGGCTTCAGGAGAGGGGTCTGTCCGGAGGCTGAGGGTGCTGAGTGAGGTCAGTGGGCTCTGTGGCCTGGGAAGAGGGGACCCTGGGTGGGAGGGGAGGGGGCCGCCTGTCGTATGAAGGGAGCGCTGAGTCAGAGCCGGGGGCAGAGGAGGGGCGGCCTCGAGAAGGGGTGACAGCGGGCGGAGGGGTATCCATGGAAATAACCCGGGGCTTCGAGAAACAAGGCTTCCAGGGTTGCATTTGTTTATACAATAACACGAATTATTCCCTCAGCCTGAGGTCGCTGGAGCATGTAGGAGTGGGGAGAGTGGGGGGCTGTGAGAGGGTTGGAGTACAGTGGATGTGCAGCGAGGGGGTGGGGGTCAGGGGTGGAGAAGAGGGAGAGGCGCCGCCCGCCCTGCTCGCTCCTGTCACAGTAAACATAGGGCCTCTAGCCCGCCGACAGGTGCTGTCCGCCCGCGTGTCCCAGCCTCCGCAGGTCCCCATCCGCTCTACGACCCCCTTCCAGCCCCAGCCCCCGCCCCTGGTCCCGGCAAGTGGGGGGGGGGCTGCACAGGAACAAAGCAATCTGGGAACAGAACAGCGGGGGGTCAGAGAGGGAGATAGGTTGGTGGAAGATGAGACCCAGGGCGAGTCAGAGGCTGGGGTCTGGGGGCCTGCCCTGGGACAGCGGGCGCGGGCAGGGCAAAGCAGTGACGGTGATGTGGAGGCGGAGGATGAGGGCAGGGAAGGGGCTGGTGGGGATGCTGCAGGAGGGGTGCTGAGGGATGCTTAAAGATGCTGGAGGATGCAAAGGGATGCTGAAGGATGCTGCGGGGATGCTGGAAGGATGCTGAGAGGATGTTGGAAGGATGCTGAGAGGATGCTGCGGGTTGCTGAAGGATGGAGGAGGGATACAGGCGCCAGGTCGGCCTGCGGTTGCGGCGCGGGGCGAGGCAAGCGAGGCCGCAGGCCGGCCTGAGGGGGCACGGAGCGCGGGCGGAGACCTGGCCGCGCCGCTGCACCCGCGGTACCCACCCACGGTCCGGGAGCCGATGCAGCCCATGATCCGGGCGTCCGGGGCGCCGACGCGGGCGGGCGCGGGAGCACCGACCGCCGCCGCCCAGCCGCTCT
>NW_006399805.1:12365690-12380158 GCF_000299155.1 Elephantulus edwardii
CCTCCGCCCCGCGCCCCCCGCGTGACTCCCACCGGGGCAGGGGGGGACCCAGGAAGGCCACCCGGCAATGGGAACCCGGGCTGCCCTTGAGCTCGGGTGCTGGGTGTGTAGGGTCGGCGTTGGGGACCTGGAAAAGTGGGAGGTGACAGTGAATGCCCCTGGGAGGCCAGGCGCGCAGGCTGGGCGGACTCACTCGCAGGCTGTGGGCGCACACAAGGGCGCTTTTGGCTCCGCTGCCTACCTGCAAACAGACTGCCTGCTGTCCAGCGCTGTGGGGAGCTCGGAAGGCCAGGGGTGAGGCGCATCTGCCTCTCCAGACCTGATGGTGGGGGTGTCTAAACGGTGACTTCGTCCCAGCGACCTGGAGACAGAGGGGTGGACGGTGTGGGGAGGGCCCTGTGGTTCCTGCAGGCAGGAAGGGTCCAGAAGTCACACGGGAGGGGCACATCAGCCCCCCAGAGCCCCTGGTCTCTGGTTCCTGGTGACCCCAGCATGCAGGGCTGTGCTCCAAGTGGACGTCACTAGCTGAGTTTTGCGAATACATCACCAGGCCTTTCGTCCTAAGTGCTTTGGGGTGTACTCGACTCTCCAACCTTTGTTAGTGACAATATTAAGTCGTCCACAGGAAGAACATGGAGTCCCTTTCCTCTGGCCAGCACCCGTCAGACCTAAAAGTGACAGGCCAGTTTACACAGTGAACAGACGCAAATGAGGGTTCAGGGAGTGACCACTGTCACCTCTTGGGCCAGGGTAGAGATGATGACTCGGACCAAGGCTTCCTGGTGTGGGCTTTTGACTCAGAGAGACACAGAGACGCTGGTGCCAACTCCTAACCTTCAGATTACAGATGGAGTTGCCTGGCCGCGGGGCAGGGCCCCCACATTGGAGGGCACGCTGGGGAGCAACACATCAGTGAGACTCACTGCAGACCTGCTCGGGGTCGGAACAAAAGCTGTGATGATAGAACCCCGGAAAAGAAAGGACAGTCAGAGTTAGGCAGGCTCAGATTTTAATAGTCCACCATGGTTGGTGGTCAGAGATGCTACCTTGCTTTGGAGAGTTGGAATCCTCTGTCTATCAGCTCTTGTTGCAGGGTACCGTTAGCCGCACAGGGCAGAGAATGGTTGTTGCTATGTGTTATGTGTCAAAGACGACGCACAGAGTCCTTTGAACAAATTGGAACCCTGGCCAAACCCGTGCTATCCTCGTGATTTCCACCGTGGACAGACCCTTCGTGGTCACTGTGCCACTCTGTCTGCTTGAAGGTCTTTCTTGGACTCTCCTCTCTTTGCAGCAGGACAGCTTCTTCCGAAGAGTGACCACACACCCAAAGTGCCACTTTCTTGCCTCTCAGGAGACCTAGCTGATTCCCTCCACGCTGGACTTGTTGCCTTCTTGGCTGTCTGTGCGATAGTCAGCACGCTTCCCTAGCACCACAACAAAGGCACCAAGTCTTCTGTGTTGCCTTTATTCATCGTCCAACTTTCAGGTGTCTAAGAAGCAATTGATAATACACGTTTGTTTTATGACATTTGGTCACTTGTTGGTTTTAGAGTTTGCTCTGAGGGAGCTCTGGTGGCCTAGTGTTAAGAATCTGCACTGCTATCCAACACGGCTCAAACCTGCCAGCGGCTCCTCAGAAGGACGGGCGCTCTCCTCCCATGCGACTCACTGCCTCTGAAGACCCACTGGAGGGTCAGCTATGGGTCGGTTCTGACCCAACAGTACACAACAACAACAACTACTTCTGGGTATGGAACTTGTCTGCAGTTTGCTCTGTGATGATTCGCTGTGGTGGTGAATGTTTGGTGAGTGGAATTTCAAATACCAGCATCATCCACAGGCTTCAGTGGAGCCTGCAGACTAAGGCGAAGAAGCAGGCGTGGCCATCCGCTGGAGACATGACCGTCCACTGCAGAAATGCCTCAGGAACTGCTGTGAACAGCAGGGCAACGTGCTGGATACAGTGCCAGAAGGTGAACCCTTCAGGTGGGAAGATACTTTCTGCAAACATGCATGAATAATCAGACCATGGACCGTATGCAGTTTAGATCTAGGGAAACATGTTGTCTTAACTGAAACGGAACACATAAATAAAGATTGACTCCAGGCATCAGTGAGCTCAGGTGGATTGGTGTTGGCCATTTTGAATCAGAAAAGAATGGAGAAATGAGAGAGAGAGGGAGGGAGGGAAAGAGGGAAACTCCCAGCAACTCTCAAACCTGAGCCTCTATCACTCAGGCTCTGTTCACGAGCCTTGTTGTTTGGGCAAAGGAAACAATAAGGGGGTTGCGTCAGGCAGGTGGGCAGGGCAGGCCAGCGGGCAGGTGGGCAGGCAGGGCAGGCTGGAAGGGCAGGCCGGTGGCCAGGTGAGCAGGTGGGTGGGCAGGGCAAGAGGATGGGCATGCAGAGAAGGGCAGGAGGGCAGTGCAGGGCAAGTGAGCAGAGCAGATGGGTGGGGCAGGGAAGGCGGGCTAGGTAGAGCAGGCGAGCAGATGGGACTGGGTGGGTGGGCAGGTGAGCAGGTGAGACAGGGCGAGCAGGCAGGTGAGACAGGGTGGGCAGGTGGGCAGGTGGGCATGTGGGCAGGGCTTGTCCTGGGCTAAGAGGCCACAGGAAAGGCCTTCCCTTGGGTGGAATCAAGCTGGATGAATCCAAATATCTCAGCCTTCTCCTCCACAGTCTTGCAGGTGCTTCCAACACCAGAGAAGGGTAGAATGTGCCCATCACAAATGAGGGACAGGGCCACCCGCCCCTTGGAGGGTCCCTTGTACAAGGCCTTTTTCTTTTTCACCACTTCCCGGCATTTCCAGGAGCCCCCGCGGTGCTGTGACAAAAAGCACTTGCTGCACATGCCCGGCTGTGCAGGAGAAGGCAAGCCAGTCTGCACCTGGGGGATCCTCGGTCTTAGGAAGGCAGTGGACCATCCTGCACGGCCCACAGCATCACCAGGACTCATCCCACCTGGCCACAGCGGGCTTGGCTTCAATCTCCTGTCCTCCATCATCATGATGTTGCCTATTGGTCCAGTGGTAAGAATTTTTGTTTTCTTGACATTGAGATACAATCCATCCTGAAGACTGCATTCCCTGATCTTCTACAACAAGTGCTTCAAGTCCTCCTCACTTTCAGCAAGCAAGGTTGTGCCATCTGCATAATGCAGGCTATTGATGAGTCTCCCTCTACTCCTGATGCCACACTCCACTTTAAAGAATTCAGCTTCTTGGATAATTTGCTCAGCATACAGATTGAATAGGTTTGGAGAGAGAATACAACCCTGACACACTCCCTTCTCATTTTTTAAGAAACTTTATTATTGTGTGTGAGAGTACCGTCGATTTGGGTCTGACTGGTACAGGAGAAGATTGTCTCTCTTTCTGCAGTTGAGCTTCTGGTGGGATTCGAACCTCATACCTCTGGGATTGCAGTGCAGCTTCTTGGCAGTAGGCCACCAGAGCTCCCTTACTCCCTTCTTAGTTTTAAACTATGCAGTGTTTCCCTGCTCTGTTCAAACCACAGACTCCTGGTCCAGGTATAGGTTTTGCATGAGCACAATTAAATGCTCTGAGACTCCCATTCTTCTCAATATCAGGCACAGCTCGTTATGATCCACAGAGTCAAAGGCCTTTGCATAGTCAATAAAGCACAGTTAGGTATTTTTCTGGTATTCCTTACTTTCAGGCAGGATCCATCTGTTTGAGGACTAAGGTGTGTCTGATCCAGGCCTTGGTCTTTCTGATTGCTTGCTATGCATCTGAGAGAAGAATGGTGAAATATGATGACAGAAGAATTGATGCCTTTGAGCTGTGGTGTTGGAGAGGGGCACTGGACATCCCATGGATGGCCAAGAGAATGAACAGTGCACACCCATGTTTGTTGTGGCTTTGTTTGTAATAGCAAAGAGCTGGAAATAACCTAAGTGCCCATCAACAAATGAATGGATAGAGAAGTGGTATATTCACACAATGGAATACTACACTGCATTGAAAAACAAGGAACTAATGAAATATTATGCAAAATGGGTGACCCTGGAGGACATTATGCTGAGTGAAATATTTCAGTCACAAAAGGACAAATACTGTATGGTGCCACTGTTGTAAAATGAGACTGACATCAGGGTTGAGAGAAGACAGAGAAGGAGGGGAGGAATGATGTATACTGCATTGAAACAGATGAGGGAGAGAACTGTTTAAAAGGGATATAGGTTTGGGTATTATTGTCATGACCGGAATCGAGAACAAAGGCTGCATAGTGGAGTGGCTTTGTGGGAGAGAGATTGCATAACAATGAAAGAGTTTTTCTTTTACTTTTCAAGAAGAGTGAATTGGGGGGGGAATGAATTTGAGGGGCGGGGGTGGGCAGGGAGAAAAGAGCAACAATGAACAACTTGAAACCTTAAGCCTCTGTAAACTTTCATTAGAATGAATTTTAAAAAATTTAAAAATAAAAAATAGATAGATAGATAGATATGCCTTGGAGAGGGTGCAGCCAGAGTGCTCTTTGGAGGTAAGTACGATGATAATGAGACTTCTCCTCACATACTTTGGGCGTGTTGCTAGGAGAGGCTATTCCTTCAAGAGGGACATGATGCTGGGAAGCGTGGAGGGTCGGTGAAGGAGAGGAAGACCCTCAACCAGGTGGATTGACAGGGTGACTGCTGCAGTGGGCTCTTCTGTGTTAGGAAGCACGAGGATGGTGCAGGACAGAACAGGGTTCAGAACTTTTGCACATACGGTCACTCTGGGTTGCACTCGACTCGACAGCACCTAAAACAACAATAATGAAGTAAAAAAAAACAAACCATTCAACTCATTGCCATTGAGTCAGAACCAACTCATAGCTGGGGTTTTGGAGACTGTAAATTGCAGAAGAGAAGACGGCCCGTCTTTCACCATTGTTGCAGCTGCTGGATTTGAACCATCCACCTTTGGGTTAGTAGCACAATGTGCCACCCTGGACACCCAGGGGAGGGTTGCCATGAGTCAGAATCAACTCGACGGTGGTGGGTTTGGAGGTGAGCTGACCTGGTGTAAGAATCACACCCCCGTGCACGTATGCGCACGCACACTGCCTTGTCACACGTTCCATCCCGAGTAATTCCCAGGCTTCCTCGGCCCCTCGTCCCCCGAGGAAAGCATTTCTTCCACAAATCTCCCCCCACTTGTTGTCTGAGCTGCCAGGTGGGCACAGTGTTAACCAATCCATTTGCAGAGTCTCAACATCTAGGGCTTTGGCAGAATGCCCCAGTGTGGTAGCGGCACTTCCTCACTGGGGCCCTTGGGGACACAGCCAAGGTGACATCACGTCTCCAGTCATCCCCGCTGCTGGCGGCCTGGTGATCTGAGTCCCCTGGGGCTGACTCCTGGACAGAGGGAAGAGAGCTCTGAGCTGGCACCGCCCCAAGTGGAGATCTTGCCTTGGACCTACGGGCGGAGTGGAAGCCCTTGCTGCATGGGAACAAGGTGCGTTGTTGCCATTCATTCCCTGGCAGCAGAGACACAGCATGTGCTTCACCTGCGTCCTGAGGCATCAAACCACAGGGTGGAGAGGTTCACCGACCTGCGCCTTCGTCACCCCACAGTGCACAGGTGCTGGCTTCCCGCTGCCATTGAGATTTCTTCATTTTTCTTTGCTTTGAAATGAGAGGAGTACCAGGGCCACTCCAGGCGGTCTTCCTGAGCTTTGCACGGGCAGAGGCATTCCAGTCACGCCCTGTAACTGCTGTGTTCTGATCGAACTCCCGCGAGTTTTCTATTATGCATTTTAACATTGTTCTGAGAGGAAAACCACAGCTTCCCAGGTTGCCAAGGAGATCCAAACCCCAACTCACCCCCCCACCCCACCCCCGTGAGTAGAGCTGCCCTCCAGAACAGAGCAGAGCCACTCGGACAGTTTCTGAGCCTCTCAGAAAACAAACTTTCGTAGAAAACAAAACAAATTTTTGTCAAGAACTTTGTCAAGAAAACAAAAGTTCTCAGCACGAGACAGATGCTGTGAACCACTTAGAACCAACCCCTAGTTGGCCATCTAGTGGATTTTCAGAGGCGAGAGATTGCACAAAAGGAGCTTCTCGACCCTCCTCCTGCAGAGCAGCTGGTCGATTTGCATCAGTAGCAAAATTTCTTACCACCAAACCACCAGAGTTCCCTACTGGATCAATAGGTAACATCGTAATAGATGGAGAAATGATTGGAACTGTCAATGACTTCATCTTACTTGGACCCACACTTAGTACCAGCAATCAGGAGATCAGGAGATGTATTGCACTGGGCAAGTCTGCAATCAGGGACCTCTTCAAAATACTGAAGAGAAATGATGTCAGTTTAAGGACTAAGGTGCGCTTTATTCAGACTTGCCACGCTGCTGAGAGCTGGAGAACGAATAAGGATGACAGAGGACGAATTGGAACTGCCCAAAGAGCAGACACATCTTGGAGAAGGTGCAGCCAGAGGGCTCCTTGGAGGCAAAGCTGATAAAGCTGTGTCTCGCATACTTTGGGCACGTTGCTTCCTTGAAGGACAATCATGCTTGGGAAGATGGAGGGACAGTGAAATAAGAAAGCGCTCAGCCGGGGGACTGGACAGTGCCTACCGCAGAGGGCCCGAGTGTGTCAGGGATTGTGAGGCTGGTGCTTGATAGGACAAGGTTCAGATCTGATGTTTATAGGGTCGCTATGAGTTGTACAATCTCCGTTATGCAGATGACACAATCCTGCTTGCTGAAACTGAGGAGGACCTCATGCACTTGCTGTGAAGGGTCAAGGACTGCAGCCTTCAGTATGGACTGAGGCTCAATGTCAAGAAGACAAAGATTCTCACCACTGGACCAATTGGCAGCGTCAGGATGGATGACGAAGAGATTGAGAGTGTTCACAGCTTCAGTTTGCTCGGCTCCACAGTCAACACTCTTGGCACCAGCAGTCAGGAAATCAAAAAGCATATCGCGATGGGAAAGTCTGCTGTTAGGGACCTCTCTAAAGTACTTAGGAGCAACAGTGTCTCTCTGGAGACTAAGGTGCGCCTGATACAGGCTATGGTATTTGCAATCGCTTGTTATGCATCAGAGAGTTGGACAATGACTAGGGAGGACAGAAGGAGAGTGGATGCTTTTGAGCTGTGGTGCTGGAGAAGGGTACTGAATGTACCCTGGACTGCCAGGAAAACAAACGGATTTGTCTTGGAGAGGATTAAACCAAGCTACTCCTTGGAGGCAAGGATTCTGGGGCTTCGTCTGACATACTTTGGACATGTTGCCAGGAGGGACGGGTCCTTGGAGAGGGACATCATGCTTGGGAGGGTTGAGGGACAACGCAGGAGGGGAAGACCCTCTATAAGATGGATTATTCGGTGACTGGGGTAATCGGGATGGGTGTGTCAGAGGCGGTGCGGTTGGCGCAGGATAGAGCAGGGTTTAGGGCTGTTGTGCATAGGGTCGCTATGAGTCGGAAACGACTTGACGGCACATAACAACAACAACAATGAGTCGTACACACAATGACACCTAACAACAACAACCTTTAAGGAACAGATTGCTGCTGCTGTCTCATGTGGGACGGCAGCCGGTGGCCTGGAACCTTGCCTTTCCGTTAACATCTGAGCATGTAAACGTTGCACTGACAGGACTACTCAAAGGCGTTTAGTTCCTGGTTGACTGCGGGAGCGGTGGGCCCAGTGTTGGGAGGCCCCTTCTCCCCTCAGGCACAGATGTCCCCGGGATGCTGAGTGGTGTTGGGAGGAGGAGGGTGATCTTGGCGGTGTCTATTTTCTCCCCACAGTGGGAGGAAGATCATCTGCTGAGAGCAGGGAACGGGGAAGACAGAAGAAAATAACAATAAATAATGTGCAAACAGCACCGTGCCGTGGACGAGTTTCCAGTCTACTCTTAAAACAGTCCTACGAGGTCACAGTCTTTGTGCAGCTGAGAAAACTTGGTCCTAGAGATTTGTGAACTCTCCCCAAGCCACTGTGTGGGTCGGAGTGGCCAGAGGGGCAATGGAGCTCGGTGGTAGAACTCCACCTTCCACGCACGAATCGTTGTTGTTAGGTGCTGTCGAGTGGAGTATGACTCAAAGTAACCCTGTGAACCGCAGGTCTGAACCCTGTCCCAGCCTGTGCATCCTCACAGTCTGACACACTTGAGCCCACTGCCGCCGTCACTGTGCCACGCACCTGTTTGAAGGTCTTCCTATCTTTACCATCCTTCCCCCTTTCCAAGTCCCTCTCCAAGGAACAGCCTCTCCTAGCAACATGTTCTTGGGTGCTGTCGAGTTGAGCACAACTCAGAGCGGCCCTGTGAACAGCAGGTCTGAACTCTCTTCTGTCCTGTGTTGGGGGCAAATAGTGAGCATCTGATGAGCAGGCGTCAGTAGAGTTGGTGTCACTTCGTGTGGTAACTCAGGGCCCTGTCCACCCCATGGACCTCCTGACCATACAGGATCCTTCACGTTTACCGTCAGTTTCAATCCTATTCTGTGTAGGTGTAAATTGCTTAGATGTGCTATTTGTCGTTAGGTGCCATGGATCAGCTCTGACTCGGGGCCCTGTAACACCGCGGGGAAGTCCTGCCCCTCCCGCACCAGCCTCCCAATCTCCGCCATGCTTAGCTCACCCTCGCAGGTGTCCAACTACTTGAGAGACTTCCTCTCTTCGATGACTTCCGTTTCCAAGGGCCGGCCCTCCCGATGAGCTTGTAAGGCGAACTCTCCTTCCTCGCCTCTAAGGAAGGCTAATTGCAATTCTTGCCAGAGTGCTTTGTTTTTGAGGCAGTCCACGGTGTATTCAGTCCTCTTCAAAGACATGACTTTCAAATGCATAAGTAGCAACTGAAAAGACCGTGGCTGGGGATAGGCCTGAGTTTTTAAACTGGAATCCCTGATCTTTCGCATGTTAAAGAGGTCCTGGACAGCAGATTTGACCAATGAAACACAGAATTTCATTTCTTGACTGCTATTTCCAAGAGTGTTGATTGTGGGTCCAAGTTACACAAAATCCGTGACTGAATATTTTCTCCACTTGTCATTATTTCAGAAGGGACAGTCAGGTCTGCATCCTTGTCGCTGTGGGTCAGGAAGCTCCACTGAAATTTGCCCACCACGGGCGACTGTGCTGGTATCTGAACTAGCAGTCACAAAGCTTCCCGCATCACAGCCACACACAGACCACCACAGGACGGCCAGTTGGCCGGTGAATGATGGCTAGTACTGTTGACGTTATGTGAACAGGGAAAATAAAGTTGTTCTGTAAACTTTTTCTACTTGGAATTACATTATCAGTTACAACATCATTGATAAATGAATGGAAGCCTTTTAAAAAATTTTGTCTTTGCACACAAAACTTGTATGCATTGTGTTTCATTCATGTATATTGTGTTTCATACAATCTCTTACACATTGTATTTTATAATCACCATTGATCTATATCTACCCTCACCCCATATTTTCAGGTCTCCATTGGGTCTTTCCTATCCCTTCACCCCCACATCTGCCCACCAAACTCTGCTATACTAGTGACTCCCCTCCCCATCGCCTGCTCCCTTGTTCTCTCCCTTTCCCCTTTGGGCGTATATATATCTTACTAGTTATCCTTCTATTTTTACAGTAATGGTCGTATGTAGTATTTGTCCTTAGGAGACTGAGTTCAGTCAGCATGATGCTTCCTAGACCCTCTCACGCTATACAGTATTTTACAAAATCATTGCTCCTCAGTTCTGCATATTATTCCATCATTTGACTAGACCATCATTTCTCCATCCATTCGCTTGCTGATGGACATTTGGGCTATTTACCTTTTCTTGCTATTGTGAATAATGCTGCTATGAACAGAGCTGTACAAACCGCCGCTTGTGCTTATGTTCCGCTTTCCTTGAGGTATACTCCTAGTTGAGTCATAGTGGATTTCTAGGTACCACTTTTTGAAGAAAAAACTGCCTTCCAGAATGGCTGCACCATTCTACAATCCCACCAGCCACGTATGAGAGTTCCTATCTTCAAATCCTCTCCAACATTTATAACTTGCTGTCCTATTACATTTTACCACAGCTACTGGAGTGAGATGGCATCTTATTACTGTTTTGATTTGCATGTCTTTTATTGCCAGTAATTTTGAGCATTTTTTTCTCGTGTGTCTGTTTGCCATCTGAATGTTTTCCTTTGCAAAAAAGTCTTTCCATGTCTTTTGCCCACTTTGTTACTGGGTTACCAGTCTTTTTCTTGGGGAGGCCCTGTACTATTCTGTAAACTTACATTATGAGACCCTTGTCTGAGATGTCTTCGCCAAATTTTTTCCCCAGTCTGTAGGTTTTATTTTCACCTTATTGGAAAAAGTTTTTGATGCATACAGAGACTTACTTTTTCATGGTCCCATTCGTTGATCTTATCCTACCCTGGTTGTGCATGTCTGGGTATATTTTCCAGTCTATTAGTACTAGAGGCTATGTCTTCTAAGCTTAGTCCTGTTTTGTCTGTTATGATCTTTATGGATTTGGCTTTACCCCTAGGTCTCTGATCCACCTTGAGTTGATTCTTGTGTATGAGGTGAGATGTGGATCCTGCTTCAGCTTTTTGCAGGCAGATGTTCAGTTTTATCAGCACTATTTGTTGAAGAGGTTATAGTTTCCCCGTTTGATAAATTTTGTTTCCTTGTCAAATACCAAATGACCATAGCTATCTGGGTCCATTTCTGGGTTCTCGATTCTGTTCCATTGGTCTGTGTACCTGTCATTGGACCAGCACCATGCTGTTTTGGGTATTACAGCTGTGTAGTAGCTTTTGAGATCAGTGCTATGACTCTTCATTTTTATTTTTCAGAAGTGCTTTGTTTATTCAGAGTCTCTTTCCTTTCCAAATTTGCCAATTGCCTTTCTATCTCTTTGAAAAATGAATCTGGTATCTGTATTGGGATTGTGTTAAACATGTGGATTGATTTTTTTTTAGGATTATTATTTTCACTCTGTTAAGTTTTCCTATCCAAGAACAGGGAACAGCTTTCCATTTAGTTAGGGTTCTTATCGTTTCTCTTGATGACAATTAGTAGTTTTCTTTATAAAAGTATTCTGAGTCTCTAGCTAGGTTTATGTTTAAGTATCTCATTTGTAAATGGTATTGCTTTCCTAGTTTCCTTTTCAATCTTGTTGTTGCTGCCGTTGTAGAGAAATCCCACTAAGTTTTGTAGTGATCTTACATCCTGTCACTATACTAAATTAGTCTACTAGACCTAACAGCTTTTTTGCTGAGTCCTTGGGGTTCTCTGTGTCCACTATCGTATCATCTCCATATAGAGACAGTTTTACCACCTCTTTGCCAATCTGGATGCCTCTTATTTCCTTCTCTTGTTGTATTGCCCTAGCAAGTACTTCTGATACAATATTGAATAGGAGTGGTGACAGCGGGCATCCTTGCCTGGTCGCTGTTTACAAGGGAGGACTTTTAACATTTTCTTTCATCGTTTTCCCTGCCAACCAAATGACAAGCAGTTTGAATCCACCAGCTGCTCCACAGGAGAAAAATGAACAACCTCTTCCTGTGCGATTTACAGCCTCTGAAGACCACATGAGGATCAGGTATGAGTCACTTCCAATTCAGCGGAAATGAATTTGAATTTCCTTTAATTACCACTTCATTTTAAGGAGGGGGGGAAGCTATTGCTAGTAGTTCATAAATACATTTGGCTCTGGGTTGACACTGTGGCTGAGCACTGGGCCTGAGCCTGTCAGAGATGGTGAGACGGGCACGATTTCCATCTATGCTGGTGGGGTCATGAGCAGCGGTTGACTCAGCAGGACCTAACAACAACACTGTAGCTAAAACACTAGAGAATCAGACAAAGCCAGCAACTATAAAAACACCGGCAGTGACAAAAATAACAGTAGGAGCATCTAGCTGAATATACAAAACCATGTAATTGAAAAAGCTGCTGTGGTGGGAGGGAGCTCTGGTGGCCGAGTGGCAAGGAGCTGCGATGCAACCCGAAGGCTCACGGTTCCCGGTTTGGCAGAGAGGGGGTCCTGGAGGCAGGCCAGTTCTGTATTTGAGAGTGTCTAAACAATGTGTCTCTGCAAACTCTTATGTCATGGGGTCTTGAGACAACATCACCTAACAACCACCCTATGACATATCTCCAGAGCATCTTTTATTTTCTTCTTTTCTATGGTTTTATTTTATCTCTGAACACTGTTGAAATACACTTCTGGTTTTGTAGACTGAAGGTCTTTGCTGGTTGGCCCTTTAACTCAGGGTTCAAGGCTGTGTGATCTCTGGTTCGTTTTATGTCTAAGAGGGTGTGTGTCCCAGGGTCACTGTTTGATGAGGGCCATTTTCTGCAGAGATAAACTGTTGCGGCTGTTGCTTGGTGACCTCTTGGCCCTTAGGAACCAGAACTTTACAAGAAACAGGTCTCAACGTCGCCCTATTCCTCTCCGTCTTCACAATTGCCGGGACGCTTGAGCCCGTTGTGGTCACTCTGTCAATCCGTCTTGTTGAGAGTTTTCCTCTCTTCCTCTGACCCTCCACCTTTTCCCAGCAGGATGTCTTTCTCCAAGGACTGACCCCTCCTGACCATGTGCCTGCAGTGTGTGAGGGACATTTCACCAGCCTTTCCTCTAAGACAGACGTGTTTGTTCTCCTTAGAGGCTGAGGATGGTGAAACCTCAGAGTGTCACCTCCCAGCAACCACCAGCACCTGGGGAATTCAGTAGCGGGAACCTGAGAGAGGAAGGAGTCCTCTCCTCGATGGGTCTTCACTCGCTGTGCCCACCACAACGGTCCTGCTGGGCCAGAAAGCCGCTGAGGGATGGGGGCTTTGGACTCTGAGTGGGGTGGGGTGGGCGTTTCACAAAAAAATCTATACACGCATAATCTCCTTAGAAAAACATTTAAACACACCAGGGACTGTAAGTAAACCAGTATAAAATAAGAATGTTATTTAAACAGACAGAAGCACAGATGAGCGAATAAGAGAACAGAAACTTCTCTGCCTCTCGCCCTGACCTCTCGCTGCTTCATTGTGATTTGGGTGAAGGTTACACAGCTGGCAGGTTTTCTGCTCCATCATGTGCGCCCACATTGACTGCCACGCTGGCCTGTTCACTTCCTAGTCTTTGGGGTTCTCAGCAGCCCAGGGCCTGCAGGCTGCAGAGGTGAGGTTGTGATAAAGGAGGTGGGAACTACCTTGGGGCAGTTTCTATTACTCCCTCCCCTCCCCGAGGCTCCTTCCTTTTCTTTTTCACAACCATGCGTCCCTTATCATCAATATGGATTACATCTCAACATGAAGCAACAAAAATCCTCACAAGTGGGCCAATCGGCAGCATCATGATAGGTGGAGAAAAGACTGAAATTGTCAATGACTTCATCTCACTTGGATTCACAATTAAAACCCTTGGCAGTCAGGAGATCGGAAGATGCCTTGCATCAGACAAGTCAGAGACTTCTCGAAATTACTAAAGAGCAATGCTGTCACAATTTGATGGGTGGAGGGAGGGGTGAGTAAAGGGAGGGGGAAAGATCCGGTGTGAAAAACAGTGAATACAAACTCCATAAGTAAACCAGCATAAAATAAGATTTTTTACAAGTTTGAAAAAAGGAGTAATGCTGTCCATTTTGTGACTAAGGAGTGTCTGATCCAGGACACGGTCTTTTCAGTCACTTGCTACATATCTGAGGGCTGGAGAATTAAAAAGAATGACAGGAGAATCGATACCTCTGAGCTGTGGTGTTCAGAGTGTTGAGTATCCATCCACAGCCAAAGAAACAGTCTTAGAGAGGGGGAAGCCAGAGTGCTCCTTGGAGGCAAAGATACTTTTTGTTTCACATACTTTGAACATGTTGCTAGGAGGGGCTAGTCCTTGGAAAGTGGAGGGTGAGGAAAAGAGAGGAAGACCGTCCACACAGGGACAGCAGCGATGGACTCCAGCATGTCAGAGCTGATGAGGATGATACAGGATAAGACAGGACTTCAGTGTGCTGTCAACAGGATCACTATTAGTCATACTCAACTCGATGGCACCTAACAACAGGCGTTCCTCAGTCCAACAGGCGTTCCTCAGTCCCCCCCCGTGGGCATCTTCTCTCCACTGGAAAGCTCACGCAGCTGCCAGTTCTGTAAGTCAGTTCAGTCAGGAGGTCCTTTCAACTGGAATGCTCCTTATCTTTCTGGAATCCCATTTCTTATCTCCCAGACCCAAGCAGCATTCCACTGTCTGTTCCCTTGTACTGGGCAGACTCTTGTTTGCGTCTTTGTTTTTCTTTCCTTTCTTTGCTACATGGTCTCACCCCTCACTCAGTCAATCCATATTTAAAGTGCTTGGGACTCCTGTACTCTGTTGTTGTTGTTGTTGTTGTTGTTATGTGCCGTTGAGTCGTGTGCGACTCATAGTGACCCTATGTACAACAGCCCTAAACCCTGCTCTCTCCTGTGCCAATCACACTGCCTCTGACACACCCATCCTGATTACCCCAGTCACTGAATCAATCC
>NW_006399805.1:12381118-12409669 GCF_000299155.1 Elephantulus edwardii
CAATGAAACACAGATAGACATTCTTCTGGTATTCCCTGCTTTCAGCTAAGATCCATCTAACATCAGCTACAATATCCCTAGTACCACGACCCCTTTTAAACCTAGCCTGTACTTCTGGCAGTTCTCTGCTGATGTACTGTTCCAGTCTAGGCCAGCACATTTCAGCGTCTAGGTTGGGGACCAGAGTGGCCCATCTGCCTGCTTCTGAGAAGGCTCTAGGTGAGGGGAGGGCTGGTTAGGAAAGAAGCCAGTTACTGGATGAACATCTGTAATGGGTGTGTGAGACCTCCTCTCTGGGCTTTCTGGGAGGCGTAGGCAGATGGATGGGGATGGTTCTGGATAGGTTAAGTAACTGATTCTACTGATGGACAGTCCAGGTGCTACAGTGGCTGAGCACGCAGCCCCTAGTTAAAAGGTGGGCAGTTTGAACCCTACAGCAGCTTTGAAGGAGGGGAAGAAAGCCCTGGAATCTCTTCTACAGAGAGCACAGTGCAGGGAAGCCTGGGAGGAAGCTGTATGTGATACCATGAGTCTAACCAAACTGAACAACAGAAAAACCACTTCGACCTCAGTGCCATGTGTCCCTTCCAGCTGGAGGACACTGCACGGGGTTTCCTGACTGAGGAGACTTTCACCCATGGAGCAAACTGATGTCCTTTGGGTTAGTGGCTCCACAGACCTGATCTCAGCCTCCATGGAGGACAGAGCAGAGCTGATAGAGGGCAGATGGGGCCAGATCCCAGGCAGGGTGTCTGGTGTTAGAGTCTTCCTCTAATAAAGCCTGACTCCACCCTGTTGCATTGAACACTTATTTCCTGCGATGCTGCTTTCCAGGCTGTTGTTAGGTGCTCTGAAGTCATCTACAATTTAGAGTAACCTTATCAACAACAGATCTGAACCTTGTCAGATCCTGCCCTATCCCCACAATCTCTCATGAGCTCCAGTCAACATAATGGTCACTGAGGGTCTTCCTCTCCTATGCTGGCCTCCACCGTTCCAAGCATGATGTCCTTTTTCAAGGATTGTCCCTTCCTGAAAACATGTCCAAAGTATGTGACACAAAATTTCACCATCCTTACCTCTAAGAAGCGCCCTACTTGCACTTCCTCCAGGACAGACTTACGTGTTCTTTTGACAGTCCATTGAATACTCAGTTCTCTTCTCTGATGCTACAATTCAAAGGCACCAGTTCTTCTGTCGTCTTTAATCATCGTCACACACTCAGATGCATAGGAAAGGAAATAACTGTGGCTTGGCTCGCACACCTTACTTGTTTGGCTGAAATCATTGCTCCTTAGCACTTTGGTGCTGCCCTTGACAGTATATTTCCCCAATACAACATGTCTTTTGATTTTTTGATGACTGTTACTATGGGTGTTTATTGTGGACAACAAGAATAATGAAGTCATTAACTTCAGTCTTTTCTCCACCTTTCATGATGTTGTTTATGGATCCAGTGGTGTTTTTCTTGATGTTGAGATGCAACCCGTGTTGAAGGCTGTGGTCTTTGATCTTCTGCAAGTGTCTCAAGTGCTCTTTGCTTTCAGCAATCAGGACTATGTCATCTGCGTAACAGTCTTGCTGACACTGAGGCCACATTCTTCTTCACATCATCCAACTTCTCCGGTGATTTGCTCAGCTTACAGGTTGAATAGCTATGGAGAAAGGACGCAACCGTAATACCTTTCCTGATTATCAGTCACGCAGTGTTCCCTTGTTCTTTTCAGATAACAGCTTCTTAGTCGAGCTTTGGGTTCAGCATGAGAACATTAAGTGTTCTGGCCCCTCTTGGCAATGTCCCCCAAGTATAAGAGATGACATGTCACCATCCTTGCCTCCAAGATGCATCCAATTGCATTTCCTTCCAGGCGGATTTGTTTGTTCTTCTGGCAGTGCAAGGGGGTTCAACACTCTTTGACAACAGCACAATTCAAAGGCATCGATTCTCTTTGATCTACCTCACTCATTGTTCAACTTTCAGATGCATAAAAAGTCATACCAGAATGAAGGCTGCACAGTGCGGTGGGATTGGTGGAAGGGACTGCATTGCAATGAAACAGTTTTTTCTTTTGCTCATCAAGGAGAAAAGTGAATTGGGGGGAGAGGGTGGGCAGGGAGAAAAGAGCAACAGTGAATGACCGGAAACCCAAAGTTTCTGTAAACTTTCATTAAAATGAATTTTAAAGAAAGTCATACAGAAGCCTGTGGCTTGGGTGAGGCACGCCTTTGTTTACACTGATGGATACCCTTGCTCTTCAGCACTTTAGAGCGGTCCTTGACAGTAGTTCCCAATGCAACACATCTTCTGATTTATTTTTTTAAACTGCTGCCTTCATGGATGTTAATAGTGGATCCAAGTAAAATGAAGTCATTGACAATTTCAATCTTTTCTCCATCTATCATGACACTGTTTCTTGGTCCAGTGGTAAAAATTTCTATTTTCTTGATGTTGAAGTGTAACCCTTATTGAAGGCTTTTAGTCTTTGATCTTTTTCTATAAGCAGAGAGTTAAGTCTTCTTCACTTTCTGGAAGCAAAAGTTGTGTCATCTGTCTAATGTAGGTTGTTGATGAGTCTTCCTTAAATCCTAAAACACATTATTCTTCATATAGCCCAACCTCTTGGATTATTTGCTCAGCCTATCAGTTGACGAGGCGTGGAGAAAGGGTCCAACCGTTAGCACATCTTTCCTGATTTTAAACCACGCACTGTCTACCCTCTTGTTCTAATGACTGCTTCTTGCTCTATTGATAGGTTTTTCTCGAGCCCAATTAACAAGTCTCGAACTCCTATTCTCTATGCTGTTCATAATTTATTATTATGCCCTTGCATCATCAGTAAAATACATGGAAATCTCTTTCTGGTCGTCTCTGCTTTCATCCAGGATGCATATGCTATTAGCAACTATCCTTTATTCCACAGTCTCTTCTGAATCCAGCAGAAATTGCTGATATTTCCCTGTGGATGTGCTGCTCTAGCTGTTTTTAACTAATGTTCAACACTATTTTCCTCGTGTGTGATATTACTGAGATTGTTTGATAGTTTCCACAGTGTGTTGCATTACCTTATTTTAGAACGGGAACAGATCTGACCTCTTCCAGTCAACTGGCCGCGAGTGAGCATGCCCAGAACTACATCTGTTGAAACCCCTCAACTGCTTATTCGTTCACTTCCTGGGCACCTATTTTCTGCCAACGTCTTGAGTGCAGCTTGGGCTTCTGTCTTCCTCAGCACTGGTTCTTGATCCTATGCCGTTACCTGAAATGGTTCCGTGTAGACCAGTTCTTTTTGGCTCAGTGACTACATCCCTCCATCTTCTGTTCATGCCTCCTGAACCCGCGTAAACAGATTCCTTAAGTGTGCACAGGCCGCCTTCCTCCAGCTGCTGTACGAGCTTCCTTTAGAGGCAGCAGGGAGCCTCATGGAGTGACAGGATTGGATCAGTGTCCCCAGAGACTGTGCATGCCCACCATCCCATAATAAGTGATGCCCACTGGTCAAGAGCCTTGGAGCAGGAGACATCTGAAAAGACTGAGTGCACATACACTTCATTTCTAGAATGCTGCCGAGATGGGCCAGTTCGCAGGAAACTCCACCTCGTCCCAGACAACTGCTCAATAAGCAAATATTGATCCCGTTGAACTCATTGTTGCTGCCTTGGAACCGAAGCCTGGCTGACCCTCCAGAGGGTCTTCAGAGGCTATGAATCGTGTGGGAGATGATCGCTCGTATTTCTCCCTCAGGGCAGCGAGCGTGGATCTGAAACCACAGAGGTGCCCCTTTGGGGGCTAGCAGTGCAACTTCCTGTCCACTAGGCCATTGGTGCGCCCTTGAAATCTGTATTAGCAACAAGAAAAGTATAAAACCCTGTTGCTCTGTCCTTCTCAGGATGAAGTCTTGTGTTGCCAAAGTGTTTACCGAGGCCCCTCTGGTTCTCCCTCAAGCTCTCCCTTTCTCTCTACAAATCCACGGACTGACAAAAGAACACACACGTCTCTTGGAGTCAGAGAGCTCCTTGGAGGAGAAGCTGGCATACTTGGAGCGTGTTGCTAGAAGAGGCTACTTCTTGGAGCGGGACAGCACGGACAGGTGGAGAGATGTCGAGCAGAGGAAGCCCCTCAGCCAGCTGGACGGACTCGGTGGCTGTGCAATGGACTCGAGTGTGTCAGGAAGTGTGACGAGGGCACAGGGCAGGGCTCAGATCTGCTGCTTAGAGGGTCATGCGGGTTGTACTTGACTACACCTAACAACGACAACAACAACAACAACAACTTATAAACTCTGTCTCCCAGAAAGACAGCGCCTTGTCCGCAGTCCTGATTAGACATGGCAAGAACTCTCGGATGTGAGGTGTCGCTGAGGGAGCTGCGTGGTGGAGCTGCCACTCATGTAACGGACACAGACTTGCTCAGTTCCCCCACAGCAGCAGTGGACGGGTCAAACCACCAACTGCTTGGTGAGCAGTCCAACACTTAACGCACAGTGCCACCAGTGCCCACTCAGCATGACCAGAGGCATCTCAGCAGAGTGGTCCTGGAGAAAGATGATCGGAAGAAGACGGAAGAGGAAACGTCTGCAGTGACATCAAAAGAACAGATAATTCTTTCTGAAGGTTTTCAACAAAAAGGACCCAAGATGCAGAGTGGACGCTGGAAGAGAGAATGGAGTTAATGTTTTTTAATTTGGAAAAATACTGGCCTATGTAGATGAGAATGAACCTGAAGAGAGAGGAAAACCGGTTAGCCAAGAGGAGGATGGCAGTTCCTGGACCGGCATCCCTGACATCCGCCCTCACTTCCTGGACCGTAAGCAAGTGCTACCCAGTGGTAGATGGAAACACCTCATCTCTCGGTTCCTCCCGAGGCTCTGTGGGAACAGCATCCCTGCCTCCCATCCAGACCCTGGGGACCACGTGGGGCCCTCACCATCGCAGGGCCCATGACCTTCCCATTTTGCAATGACACCACTTAGATGGGACTCAGCCTACCCCAGGATGAGCTCATGTCAGCTGATAACACATCAAAGACCCTACTTCCTCACAAGGTCACTGTCATGGATGTTGGGTGGGGTCTAGAGGCCATGGAGGTGATCTCAACCACTGTGACCCCTGGTCTATGAGGGAAAGAGCATCCTCTACTGAAATAGGTTCTAGAGACACTTATTAACACAGTAACAAGACAAAGAAATGTCAGACAGACCATTCTGGAATGAGGTCAGTCATTCATTCCATGGCCTCTTGGCCGTGACTCTCACAGGTAAGATCTGGAGCACTGTTGTAGACGAGACTACCAAGTGGGCAAAGGCCCTGACTGGGACACACACACACAATTCTGAGTTAAAAGGCTGAGGGGACTGGCCCTGGGTCTCCTTTCCTCAGCTACATGGTCGTCAGATCTGTGACTTACAAATAATTAAGGAATAAGCTGGGCAACCTCTCTGCTGGCTGTGATCAGACTCCCCAGGACACACGTCATGAGATGCAGCCACACGGCTGGTTCCCTGGTCAACGAGAACTCAAGTGGCATCTGAAGCCTATCAAGAATCCAAGTAGAGTCAGGGGCTTTGCTACAGACCTCAGCCTTCCAAAGCCACGTTCTTCTGATTTTAAATGCTCCTACAACCCCAAGTTTTCTTGCTCTAACAGAGACAAGGTGGTGAAACAGTTAAACCTTCTGCTCCTAGCTGAACTGCTGGTAGTTCAAATTCACCCAGCAGCTCTGCAGGAGAGACCTAGCCATCTGCTCTCACAAAGATTAGAGCCAAGAACGTCCCTCCCGCTTCCACTCTGTCAGATGAGTCATGACGGACCAGAGTGCATTCGTCCACACTCAACAGCAACAATCTTCACAGAAGCGGATCACAGAGTCTTTTTACTGCAGACTCACTCAATGCACTCTGCCCATCTACCTTTGGGTTAACAGCCAAGCACTTAATAGTCAAACAATCACATCTTCAAAATACCAGAGGACACAGTGAACCCACCATGGCAGGGGATATGGAGCAGAGAGGGTCACGCATGAGTAGTAGAGATGGCTTTGAAGAGGACATCGTGGCTCATCTGTAAGAGGAAGGCAGGCTTGGCCAGGGACACACATTCAGAGGGTTATTGGATGTGGACAGAGTCAGCAAGGTGTCTTCTGTGCACCTCCCTCTTAGTGCACCAGGAGTCAAGACCACCAGCTGTGCCTGAGCTGGAGACAGAGGAGAAGGTCTAGAAGCAGACTTGGAAGGACAAGGGACACTGGAACGCGTATGTGGAAGGAGAACTGCTGGGCAGCATGTGACACTTTAGATATGACAGTTTAGAGAGTTAAAAACCAGATCAATCAGAGAGGCTGTATCTCCCCAGCCCCGAAGAGGCACCTGGTGCAGGTGGATGGCTGGCAGAGAGCGGGCCTGAGTCAGGTTTGGAGTTTGCCTAGTGAGTCCTAATAGCATGAGGGACAGGGACAGAGGAACTAAGAGCACGTTCAAGGGCATTACCAGGCTGACTGTGCAAAGAACTAACCAGGCACGGAGGGAAATCAAGAGGCATTGCGTGGGAGCTGGAAAAATGACCGTGGTGACAGAGACGACGTTAGGCATCCCAGGGTAAGAGATCTGTGAGACCAACGACTTAGCATAAACAGCAAACGTGCACATGGACCTCACTGGGTGGGATATGTGGGAACCAGAAGGGCTCCGTCTGTGGCAAGAAGTGGAGGAGAAACTCAGCCTCATTGGTCAGAAGAAGACCAGGAGCCAATCATGGAGCAGACAGACACTCACTGCTCATGGGCAAGTTCAAGTTGAGATGCAAGAAAATGAAGAGACAAAACACAACTTTCAGCGTATCTGACCAGAACTTAGAGACCATTTGAGGATGGATTTGGTATACTGAACATTAACGCCTGAAGACCAGGTGAGTTGTGAGATGACATCGTATGTGAAGAAAGCAAAAGGCTGTTAAGAATATCTGTAAGAAAGAAAACCAAAATGGATGTCAGAAAGGGCTCTGAAACTAGTCCTGGAATGTAAAGTAGCTTAAGTGAATGGAGTAAATGATGGGGAAAGTGGAACAAAACATTTGAAAGGATCGTTCAAGAGGACAAAGTAGTACAGCGAAGTGTATGAAGATTTGGAGTTAAAAAGACAAGAACATGCCCAGCATTTCTCACGCTGGAAGAATTGCAGCAACTATTCAAGCCCTGAAGTGCAGGGTTAAAGGGTTCTGTGGGCTAGTGAAGGCTGCAGGAAGCACTAAGACACATGTGAGGGGTATGAAGTCACTGTGTGCCCCCTCCCAGCCTAACAAAACATCAAACACACCTGGCTGGGTAGCATGTGTCAGTCAAGAACCTATGGTCCTAAAGGAAGAAGTCCAAGCTGCACTGACGCCAGCGGGCCCAAACAAGGACTAGGAAGGGACAGTACCAATTCTGATGTTTCCGTTGAAGGATGAAATATGGAAGCACTTACTCATCTATGCCAAGGAAGGAATGTGGCCAATCAACAGGAGGAGAGGCCTATTTGGACCCATTCCTAAGAAAGGCGATCCGACAGAACGTGGAAACAAACAAAACCACTAATATTACACACAAGTAAAATTTTACTGACAATAATTTCAAATAGTTCAGCAGTTGTCAACAAGGAACTTCCAGCAATTCAAGCAGGATCCGGAAGACCCCTAAACAGGGCTACTGGGGCTAATACCAGATGGACCCCCGCTGAGAGCCGAGAATAGCAGGAAGAGGCTGATCTGTGCTGTGTTACTCAGCAAAGGCATCCCACTCTCCGGACCACAATAAAGTATAGAAAATACGTGAGGAATGAGAATTCCAGAAATCTCAACTGTGTGCTCATACAGAACCTGTACAGCTGTTTGAATGGAATGAAGAACACAGAGCAGCTTAGCATCCGGAAAAGTGTGTGTCGGAGTTGTATTATTTCACTACCCTTGCTCAGTGAGCAGGCTTAGGGGTAAGAAGTCGCACTGTCAGCCCAAAGGCATGTGGTTCAAACTCACCAGCTACTCCGTGAGAGAAAGATAGGAAATCTTCTCCCATGCAAAGTTCTGCCTCTGAAAACCCGCCAGAGGGTCAGCTATGGGTCAATTCCGACTCAACAGTACGTAACTCAGTGCGTACGTCCGAGAAGCTGGTCTATGTGAAGAGTGGAGCATCAAGCCTGGAGGGGGACGAATGAACACCGTGGAATACGCAGATGCCACAACCCTGCTCGCTGAAAAGGACTTGAACTACTTATCAGAGACCAGAGACTGTCGTCGTCAGGAGAGATTACATCTGAACATGAGGCGAGCAAAAAGCCTCACAATTGGACCAATAAGCAGCACCGTGGTATGTCAAGGATTTCATTGTACTTGGATCCCAATCAATGGTCATCCAAACAGCAGTCAGGAAAGCAGGTCATGTGTGGTGCTGGGGAAACGGGCTGCAAAAAGGCCTCTTTAAAGTGTCAGATATTGTGCAACAATGAATGAATGGAAATCCAAGTTCTCTATAAACTTTCATTAAACTTTCAATTAAAAAAGTGTTTCGTCTCAAAGGGGATACTCTGAAGACTTAAGCGGGGTCTCCCTCCATGTAGGAATGATATTTTCATTCACCTCATCGGCACACGAAAGCAGGGCAATGAATAAGGAAGAGAATAGAATTGATGGCTTTGAATTATGGTTCTGGGAAAGAATTGTGAATACCCCGTGGACTGCCAAGAGAACGATAAATCTGTGCTGGAAAACGTGCGGTCAGAGCGTTTCCTAGGAACAAAGAGGGTGAGAGTTGATGTCACGTACTCCGGCCATGCGTTGTGCTGCCGGCCCAAAGTCACACAAGCTGCCCCTCAGAAGGGTGGACACACTCCTCCTACGTGCTTTACTGCCTCTGAAAACCCACCGAAGGGTCAGCTATGACTCAGCTCCGACTCAGCGATATATACCAGTCATGGTCCCTGGAGCGGGACATCATCCCTGGAAAAGCCAATGAAGAGAGGCAGCGTCTCACGAAGGCTGACCCCGTGGCTGTAGCTGTCAGCTGAAATGCCACAGTGATGAGAAGAACGCTGAACTGGCCTTTATTTGGCTCTGTTGTTCATGAGGTCAGTTTGAGTTGAATGGACTCAATGATCCCTAACAACGTTATGAAAATGGATGGCATCGGATACTTTTGACTTTTAAAAATATTCCATGTGTAGCTCCTGTCTTATTTCTTCCACTGGACCACACAGCCTGGTGATGGGCCCTGGGAGGCGTCGGAGAAGAGCTCACGTGGCCGACAGAGGAACGACCATCTCATCACTGCTGTGTGTGAGCCCAACCGAGCTGGGCCATCAATCCGCTCTCGAAGGACTGGCCCTCCCTGGTGACAGGAGACAAAGTCTCCTCCCTTCTAAGGAGCATCTCGGTGTCCTTCGGATGGGGTGCTGGCGAATACGCCAAGAATCAGTAGGGAAGCTGTTTAGTCAGCGCGTGGCTGTGCCCTAGAACCCAACCCCTCACAGAGCGGAGGTGAATGACCTGGCAACAGCTTCCAGGACAGGGAGGGCGGGGGAGGAGGGTTTGATGGAGGCCTGTTTGAAGCTGAGGCTTCAAGAAAAGAAGGAGAATCACCTGGAAGCAGCAGCGAGGGACAGAAGGACATCTGCTCACACCCAGGGCCAGTGCTAAGAAGGGCGTGGGAGGGAGGAGCTTTCAGCCACTTAGGAGCCCAGATGAGGCTGTGTGCTGAGGTGACATTAGAAAAGGCCTGAGGCTCTCCAGGTTAGACATGATGGGGGACAGGCTTCAAGCACGCTGTGAGATCTAGAGCTCCTTACGGTGACTGGCACGAGGCGTAGGGATCCCAGGAAGTTCATTTTGGGGTCTCCAAGGCAGAGCTGATGGCCGCTCAGCTGTGCCTGTTGGAGTTGGTGGGGGTAGATGCCCCCTCTTCACTCCTGCAGGAGACGGGGCAGGGGGGAGAGTCCTGCGACTGGACTCTGATGACAGTTCTGTGTCCATCAACACCAGGTGACCATTCTAGAGTAGGCGGTCCTAACCTGACCTGACCCAAGTCATTAGAGAAGAGGGAGAAGAGATGTGGGGGGACTCGGCACGTGGAGAGGAGGCAGAGATTCCAGCGATGCGACCACAGCTGAGGGTCAGGAGGAAGCGTCAAAGCCGGAAGCAGCGGAGGGGTCTTGGCTAGTACCTTGACCTAGGTCTCCTGACTCTGCATCACGTTGATGTTGTTTTTGTTGTTGGGTGCTGTCACGTCAACCATGACTTATAGCGGACCTGTGCACAATAGCCCTGAACCCTGCTCTATCTCGAGCCAATCTCTTTGTCTCTGACACACCTAAGCTCACTACCCCAGCTACTGTGCCAATCCATCTCCTCCAGGGTCTTCCTCTCCTGAACTGTTCCTCCACCCTTCCAAACAGGATGTCCCTCTCCAAAGACTGGTCCCTTCTCACTACATGCCCAAAGTATATGAGATGGAGTCTCAAAATCCTTGCTTCCAAGAAACAGCTTGTTTTCACCCTCTCCAGAACAGACCTATTAGTTCTC
Source organism: Elephantulus edwardii (assembly GCF_000299155.1). NCBI lineage: Eukaryota > Metazoa > Chordata > Mammalia > Macroscelidea > Macroscelididae > Elephantulus > Elephantulus edwardii. Next base: position 12,391,661 of record NW_006399805.1, read on the forward strand.
TTGGCAGTGTTCAATACTCTTCTCTAGCACCACAACTCAAAGACATCAATTCTTCCTCTGTCATCCCTAGTCATTGTCCAGCTCTCTGATACACAGCAAGTCATTGCAAAGATCATGGCCTGTATCAGGTGCACCTTAGTCTCTGAACTGACATCCTTGCTCTCTAGTACTCTGGAGAGGTTCCCAACAGCAGATTTTCCTAATGTAATTCATCTTTTGATTTCCTGACTATAGGTGTCAAGAATGTTGATTGTGGAGCCAAGCAAGCTGAGACTGAACAATCTCAAATCTTTCTCCATCTATCACAAAGGTGCCAATCTTCCCAGTGGCAAGAATCTTTGTTTCCTTGATATTAAGCTTCAATCCATATTGCAAACTACATCCCTTGACTTTCTGCAACAAATGCTTCAGGTCCTCCTCAGTTTCAGGAAGCAAGGTTGTATCATCTGCTAATGTAGGTTGTTGATGAGTCTCCTCTAATCCTGATGCCACATTCCTCCTCATACAGCCCAGCCTCTTGGATGATCTGTTCTGCATACACGTGGAAAAGATACGGAGAAAGGACGCATCCCTGAGAGGATCCAATTCTATGGTCCAAAACCACCCCTTTGGTTCTTCGTGGTGGCAGCCACAGGAGATTTGGACAGTGTCCTCACTCTGAGCCAGTGTCCACTTATCCCTCTTGTCACATCTCTGGGCCGGGTAGGTAGCACTCAGTGGGATGACAGGAAGGGTGGCTGAGGACGACGTCCTGTGCCAGACGCCCAGTGGATGCCCATGTGTCACTGCACCGCTCTCACCGAGTCCCCGGCTCCTGGCTCTCATGGGGCTACAGCGGAACTTGCTGAGTTCAGCGGGGGGGTTTTCAGCAGTAGCCTGGCCTTTCTTCCGGGTGGACTCAAACTATCCACCGTGTCGCTAACAGCTGAGCATGCAAACCATTTGCACCACCAGGGACTCTGTCTATGAAACCCACCTCTTTTACATTCCCCCATGGCTTTGTGTATTGTTTTGTTTTTTTTGAGAAAAGGCTTACAAATAAACCTGTCTCTTAGTAAAATCTCACACTTGCTGCCACCACTTGTTTTGCGACATAAGGACCCACCACTGAGTTTCTGGGGCTCTGAGTCTTACGCGAGGAAACTGCCCATCTTTCTCCCAAGTCACTAGTGGGTTTGAACTGCGCCACCAGGGCTCCTGTCTCTTACTAAAGGAACCAACACTTGAGACACAGCCGTACTTCCATCGCAGGATGGACAGACTGCCCACCTATAGTAACCTGCCCCTCCTGTTCTCCAGTCACCCCCGCGGCTGGCTCTGGGGCAAAGCCTCGGCGTCTGGGCCAGCCTGAGAGCCTGGCTTTAGGGTAAGTGAGGAGCCCAGCGTGGTGCCTCTCATCGGCAGGCCGCCTGGATGTTTCTGGACTGGCTGTGCTGTGGAGGTCAGGCCCCTCCGTCACCTCTCCCAGCTCTGACCTCTCAACCATCTGACCATCTGCACAGTGAGGCCCTGCAACCGCCCCAGGCTTCTGGCTCTGACGCTGTGATGCCTTCAGGAACCATCTGTCCCAGGCTCTTTCGACCTCCACCAGTCTGACACGGGCAGGTCTGTGCTCTCCTCATCCTGGTCCCCTCTGGCCACTCCCATCCCCATGATGGGCGGTAACGGAGCTCACTGGCCAGAGGCCGCCCAGGGCCTGGCATCAGGGTGATCACCTCACACAGGCACCGCTGGCCGGGTGGAAGAGCTTTCTAATAACAACTTTCACCAGGTTGGACTAAAAACATCCACTTGGCCTTCTGCTTTGTCCTGTCCTCTGAGCGGCCTGCCAAGGCAGGGACAGCTGTGGGACCTTTCCCCACATGGGGAGGTGCTGGCAGGGCTGGGGAGGGCAGCAGTTCCCTCAGCCTCCAGGGCTGGCTAGGAGGAGGAGGGCAAAGGGCCTCTTCTGTGGCTGTCAGTCCCTCCCTTCCTTCCTGTGGGCGAGGGCCCCCGGGCATGACAGGAAGCTGCTTGGGGTTGGCCTGACCGCAGAGCTCCCTGGTTCCCCATGGGGCCACTGGATTGACCTGAGTCCCCCAAGAAGAGATACCGCAGTCCAGACCCTGCTATTGATGAAATTGGCCTTGCCTGGCATTGTGAGGTGCCGTCAGATCTCAATCCTGCCCTATCCTTTGCCGTCATCTCTTGACGCACTTCAGCCCACAGCCACAGTGTCAATCTGTCCAGTTGAGGGTCTTTATTTCTCTGGCCCTCCACCTTTCCAACCATGATACTCCTCTCAGAGGAGTAGCCTTTCCTAAAAACATGCTCAAAGTATGAAGGACACAGCTCCCTTGCCGCTAAGGAACATGCTGACACTTCCTCCGACGCTGTTCGGAAGAGGGTCTTTGAACCAGGTGTCTGCTGATGTGATTGGTTGACATGAGGCTGTGCTGGCCTCCGGGATGGGACCCTAATTCCATCTGCATGGCGTCCTTGTGGAAAGGGAGAAACCTCACAAGACTGGCTGGAGGGCCAGACAGCTGCCAGCCCAGGAAAGTCCCCGGCAGCAGAAGCTGGAAGGACAAAAATGGATTTTCCCTGAAGCTGTCACAAAGTGGCACCCTGTCCCTTGACTCGGGCTCCGGAGGGAACAGGAGGGGGTTTTGTCTCATGTAGGCCACACGTGTTCTCAAGAGGGACCTGTCCCTGCAGGAAGACGTGATGAGGGCGTGAAGTCCCGGGTCAGCGCAGAGAGATCCACCAGCAGCTGCAGGAGGTCAGATATGGCAGCAGGGGGCTGTGCCGGCCAAGAGTTTGTCCTGGGAGCGGTTGTTCTGGGCTGCTCTGAGTCAGAACCTAACTTGGGGCACCAAACAGCCCCCAGAGCTGTGAGACATGAGTGCCGGCTGTCTAAGCCACCAGTCAGGCCAGCAGTGCTGGCGGCCCCAGGACCAACGCAGGCTGTAGCCCTTCCACTCCTACTCAGTCCTCTGTCTCCTGGAGGTGCCTCTGAGCCGGGGTCAGGACTGAGTGAAGGGGAGCATGCCTTACCAGGACAGGACAGAAAGACAGCCACAGACGTGCCCCTTTGCCCCTCTCCCCCGGCCAGGTCTGGAGGCTGACTGAGCTCCCAGCCAGCCAGCACCTCCCCTCTGCTTTGTCTCCTCCCTCCCTCCCTCCCTCTACCTCCCTCCCTCTTCCTTCTCTCTTCTCTCTCTCAATCTCTCTCTCTCTCTCTTCCTCTCTCTCTCTCTCTCTCTCCTTTCTCTCTCCCCCCTCCTTTCTGGTTTTTAGACTGTGACATTTACTTCTGTCATTGCAACTGTTCAAATGACTTCTCTAAGGGGAGCTCTGGTGGCCTAGTGGTAAGGAGCTGCAACTACAATCCCAGAGGTGCACGGTTCAAATCCACCAGATGCTCTGCTGGGGAAGGAGGGACAATCTCCTCCTGTACCAGTCAGCTAATTGGCGGATACTAGCGGTTGCTGGTAGCTTGTTTTTTTAACACGTTTTCTTTCTGTTGTTGAGAATACAAACAGCCCACCAACTTCCACACCAACAATCTCATGAGTGATTACCTTTGAGTGGTGTAACCTGCTTCTGAATTGTTCTTGGTCGCTAACACCCATTCACTGGCAGCTTCCTCTCCACTCCTTGCTTTGCTCCTGTCGACATGATCCCAGGTGGGGCGTCCCTGCTGGAGTCTGAACTACCAGACCCACAGCTTCCAGCTTCACAGCAACACGCAAACATCACAGGATCGTGAACTGGCAGGCGAGTGGGGGATAAAATAGTGATGTGAGAAAAAAAAAAAAGATCGCAGTGTGTCTACTGTCGTTTTGAGTTGACTGTAACTCATTGAGTGACCTTATGAACCAGACCTGAACCTTGTGGCCTGGGCCACTGTCACTATCTGCCAGGCTCACGTCCATCCCTGTACGTACTGGGTCAATCCAGCTCCTTCCACTCCAATCCGCGCCCCTTCTCCTGACCCTCTATTTTTCTGAAGAGCTTTGCAGCTTGGGAGGTGAAAATAAAATACATGATGTCACAGATTGGATCTTGTCACCCCAAGGGCATGCATGTATGGCAGCAATAAGGAGTGATCCTTGGTGAGCTGACAAACCAAGCAATCTTAAAAGGACTTAATCTTATCAGGAACCAGATCTGAAGTTAGGGCACTTTCCCTGGGGTGTGGTCCCTAAGCCTTTTATCTCACTAGGGGTAAGTTGGGGGAGGAAGCAGAGGAGGACCTCTGTGTCACCAGGACAGAAGAGCCCTGAGCCCAGCACCTCCTTTGTTCCCAGGTCCCTGCACTGGGAAGCTCCTTGACCTGGTGAAGGACACGACCCGTGGATGTCCCCAAGGAACGCCAGGCCCACAGATGCTGAGAGACAAGGCCTTCCCTCCGGCTCCGACAGGGACAGAGGGCCTTTCCTAGAGCCAGCCCCTGGATTTGGACTTCCAGCCTCAGCTGTGAGAACCAACTTCTGCTCGGTAAAGCCACACACTTGGCGTGTCTGTCACAGCAACAAGAGAACTGAGGCGTGTGGTGTGGCTAACAGCTGAGCATTCCTCAGGCTTGGAGGGCTCAGGGCAGTAGCTGGTTAGTCTTCCGACCACATCTAAGCAGCATCTGATGATATATTTTACTGAAAGTGGCTTGTCTCACGCCAGGTCACCTCCTCTGCTCCCGAGGCAGATGGAAATGTCACTACTGTCGCTGCCTCGTCAGCTCTATTCATGTTACCTCGGCAGGACGACCCGCCCTTCCTCGCTGACCCTGACCTCCACTCCACCACCCATGATGCTCTCCCGCAGGAAGTGTTCCTTCTCAGCCCTCGTTCCTTGTCTGATTGCTTCTAACTTCTTAGTGCCCTCGGTGAAAGCTTTCTGTTTTCGCTGGACAGAAAGCCAGGCTGTTTCAGGCTATTAAGGCCATCCTCATTCCCGACCTCTGGGTAGGGCATCGAATTCCAGGTCCATTTGAAGCATCTTTCCTGGGAATCATTTACTTAAGAAAAAGCCCTCAGACTCCAGAAGATGATTCCTGTTCATCGTTTACATTAATAGTGTGGGCTCTAGGGCCCCACTGGGGCTTCCTGAGCTACTCAGGCAGTGATGTGGCCCTTCTGGGACACTTAATTTCTATTTGTACTTCGGATGGCTGGCTTCAACATTTAGCTGTGTATTTTCTACATCTCGACTGCTCTTAGTTGACAGTAAAACGAAACCTGCCTACGCACGCTTCTATTCTTGATTTATAAATAGGTTGAGTTGCCTAACAATTAAACCTACTATATTTTGCACAAGCATATTTCTTGAGGAGACACTGAGAAGGTAGCTGGCTTTTTTACTGCCAGAAAGCATTCTAAAAAACCACTAACTTTTCCCCCCTTCCAAGAGGGTTTATTTTAAAGAGGGAGCCCTGGTGGTGCAGTGAAGTGTTCAGCTGCTAACTGAAAGATCAGTGGTTCCAACCCCCTGCTGCCCCGTGGGATACAGTGTGGCAGTGTGCTTCTGTAAAGAGCGCAGGCTTGGAAACCCAGGGATGGGCGTTGACTCCTACAGGAGCGCAAGGAGGCAGAATCCACTCGACGGCAAAAGCTGGGTTGTTTTCTTTTTTCCATCATCTGTTTTTATTTTGAAGATGGTGGTGAGACTCCTGGTCTTACAGTTCCCGGCACGCATACATGGTAATCCAGAATCTCACTGCCCCAAGTCTTCCGAGGGGCAGGCCCAGGCCCAGCTCAGACATGTCAGAGAGGGGGACACAGCATACCTGGTGACGTGCACGGCCACGCTTGCTTGCCACTGCCTGAAATGGTGACAAATGCCAGTCACCAGAGCCAAGCCCAGTGGGGTCCGAGAGGAGGTGGCTTTCTGTCCCAGGTCCAGGTGAGGGATTCCTATCCACAGTGACTTCACCTGAAGACAGAACTGTCCTGTGGGGCTTTCTGGACAAGCTGGAGGCCTAGCCCCAGGGCGTCTGGTAACCCAGAGGTCCTGCCCTTAGACAGTTTCACCGAGAGAAAGAGGGGCAACCTCCTCCGGGGGATTACAGCCTTGGAAACCAGGTGATGGTCGGCTGAGCTGGTTCGCGCTGGATGACAATGAGTTGAGAAGCTTCACGGGAGCTCACTGCCATCTCTTTGTGCTGTGTAGCCTCTGGGTGGGTTCCAGCTGCCCCCGTCTGGGCTAGCCATTGCCTACAAGGCTCCTGTAGGTGCTATAGGGACTTGTTAGCATTGGAGGAAGAGGAGGGCAGAGCATATACTAAGACGTGCCAAGCAGCAAGGAGCTAGAGGGGACAGTGCCCCAGGGTGGGTACGTGTCCCTGAGAGGGACGCAGGCTCGGCCCTGTGCCCTCTGCTGACGGAAAGGGTGGGGAGGGGACGAGGAGGAAAGGCCTGGCCAGTTATTTACAGGTTTCCACACATGGGTGAGTTAGGTCTGTTCTGGGCAGAGCAGAGCCTGGAACAGGACTGGAGTCCACAGGGTGCCAGGAGCAGGGAGATCCCCGCCCTTCCCTCGAGAAGTGGGCAGGAAGACTTGCCAGTGATCCAGGACACGGAGCGGCCTCGTGACCCACTGACCTCACCTGCTCCCTTGTGTCCAGCACAGCTTCAGTGAAAGCCATCAGGTGTTAGGGTGATGGCCAGCACCTCCTGGCTCTAGACCAAGCCTCTGCCCACCTGGGAGGTGCTGCCACCTTTTCCGGGTGCGCTGAAGGCAGGTTTTAATGAATTCTGAAGCAAGGCAAGAATACAGAAGACGGGTCAGTGACCCCAGGAGGGCGCGGGCAGGTGGGGGTAGTGCAGGAATGCAGGGATCGGGAAGTTCCACTTTCCTCTCGGAAACAAACCAGGCCGGGACCTGGCTGTGTGGTTTGGAGCACAGAGGTCAGACCCAGTCCTCCGACCGGCTGAGTAAGAGTGCTGACTGCGATGGGCAGCAGGAGGACAGGGGGCAGGGGTCTCGAGGCCTCACAGGACCCTCCCAGCAGCAGGGACCCTGCCCCGTGCAGGCGGACAGGCCGTGTGCCTTCCTGGGTTGGGCCCCTTTCAAGTCCAGGACCGGGGTGGGCGCGGAAGCGGTGTCCCCACTCAGGGAGCCGGGCTCCAGCGCGCCCCGGGGTCCGGGCGGAGCAGGCAGGGGCTGGTGGTGGGGAGAGGGTCCCTGCCGCCGGGGACGGTGATTCAGAGGCCCGCGGGCTGGGGAGGGGGGTCAGGAAATGACATCAGAGGCCGTTGGGCCGGCGCGCCTTCCGGGGGCGTTCCTGGCCGCTCCCCTCCGGCCGCCGCTCCTTGTATAGTCACGCCGCTCGCTCCCCGCCCGAGTTCCCGGCTGCGGGCGGACGCGGAGCCCCGGGCCGGGCGGCCAGAACCTGAGCCCCGCGCGCCCCTCGCCGGCATGGCCGCCCCGCGCCCGCCCCCCGCCGTCGCCGTCTCGGCGCCCGCCTTCTACGCGCCGCAGAAGAAGTTCGCCCCCGTGGTGGCCCCCAAGCCCAAAGTGAACCCCTTCCGCCTCGGAGACGGCGAGACCCCCGCGGCAGCAGGGGCGCAGCGCGCGCAGATGGGCCGGGTGGGCGAGGTGCCTCCACCGCCCCCCGAAGGTACATGCAGGGAGGTGGGGGGCTGGGGTGTAGGGTGCGGGGCGTGCGCCGGGGGTGCGGGGGCTTCGGGGGATGTGCGCGCCGGCGGGCTGGGTGGGGGGCGCGGGCGCAGCGGCGCGGGGGTCTCAGGGCGTGCTGGGGCAGATGGCGGGGAGCGGTGGCGGGTGGGGTCCCGAGTGGGGCCCCTCGGAGGGCCTTGGGGTGCGGGGGACGTCGGGAGAGGCGGTTGCGGAGGGGCTGGCGCAGCCCCCGTCCCGAGCAGCTGTTCTTACCTCATCCCGGCTCGTGGCTCGCGGCCAGGCCTCGGGGTGCTGCGCCAAGCCCGCCAGCGGGGGCGGGGACACCGGGACTCTTGTCTTGGGGTGCGCTCTCGAAGGTGTAACGGGGCACCCCGATCCTCCGCAGTGCCCTCGTGTGACCTGGCGCCCCAGTATGCCGCGCCCCGCCACCCATCTGCCTTCACTGCCCTCCCCCCGTGGGGGCTGGAGCCGGAGGAGGAAGGGGTTTTTGGGAGGGTTGGAGAGGTTACTGACTACTCGCTCCTTTCCACAGACTTTCCCTTGCCGCCCCCTCCGCCCCTCGGGGACTGCGATGACGCAGAGGGTGCCTTGGGAGGCCCCTTCCCGCCGCCCCCTCCCCCAATTGAAGAGTTCCCCCCTGCGCCCCTGGAGGACGAGACCTTCCCTTCCCCACCGCCTTTGCTGGAGGAGGAGGAGGAGGAGGCGCGCGCGCCACCCCCACCGCCCGTACCGCTCCCCCCACAGGTAGAGGGCCTGGAGGAGGGGTCGTGGAGGAGGGGACCCCTCTTCTGTGCTGGTGTGGGGACAGCATGGAGGACTGGCCTCTGTCCCTGACAGCAGCCCAGGGAGAAGGTGAGCAGCATTGACCTGGAGATGGACTCGCTGTCCTCGCTACTGGACGACATGACCAGGAATGACCCCTTCAAGGCTCGGGTAAGGGGCTGCACAGAGGAAGGCCTGGGAAGGGCCACACTACAGGACTCCCTTTCCCTCCTCTAATGCCTGTCCTTGCCTCCCTTGCAGGTGGCCCCCGGATATGTGCCCCCGCCGGTGGCCACGCCCTTCATTCCCAAGACCAGCCCTAGACCTCCAGCTGGGGGGTCAGCACCCCTGCCACCTTGGAAGGTCCCTGCCACCTCCCCACCCCAGGCTCCAGCCCCATCCCAGAGCCAGACACTTGCCCCAGTTCCCACCCAGCCTCCACCCCAGGCCAGACCCCAGGCTCAGCCCCAACCCCCACCCCAGGCCAGACCTCTGGCCCAGCCCCCACCCCAGCTGCAGCCCCAGCCTATGTCTGCAGCCAGAGGGCCTCCAGCACCAAAGTTTTCTCCATTGGCTTCCAAATTCACTCCTGTGGCCTCCAAATTCAGCCCTGGAGCCCCAGGTGGACCTGCATCACAGCCCACTCAGAAGCTGGGGTCCCCAGAAGCTCCCTCTGCCATGGGCACAAGCTCTCCACAGCCTCCCAGTGTCACCTATGCCCAGCACAAGGAGAAGCAGCAGCCTGTGACCCCACCACCATCAGCCCCAAACCAGGTGAGAGAGGCCACCCAGGTGAGGATCAGACCAGGTGAGGGAGAGACAGATCAGGTGAGGGAGGCTAGACCAGGTGAGGAAGGCTAGACCAGGTGAGGGAGGACAGACCAGGTGAGGGAGGCTAGACCAGGTGACGGAGGATCAGACCAGGTGAGGGAGGACAGACCAGGTGAGAGGACTGAGGGTTGGGTCTAGGGAGGCCATGCCAGGGGCCCAGGTGGGACTGAATCAGGAAGAGGCTTGAGCACCGCCAGCCAGGGCTGAGTGGGGGAGGGGCATTTCCTTATGCAGGGTTTGGGGACAACTGTAAAGGGTTCTGGAGGCAAGGGGTGGGGTGGGGAGAGATGTCTGGTTGGACGGACCGGACCGGCACTGGCGCAGCTCACTGCCCAAGGGTTTGAGGACACCTTCCAAGCTTGGTCCTCACCTTCTCTAGTCCGCTGAGGGGCCAGCTGCTGACCAGAGCAGTGGTGATATGGTCATGCCAGCTCTGTGGTTCCAGGCATTCAAGACCACAGGGAGACCAGGGCTCAGCCTGGGCACGCATGGTCCCCAGCCTCCAGCGGGCCTGAGGGAGTTGGTAGTTTGAGTCTCAGCTGCCCTCTCGCAGACTGCACTGTCTTTGTGCTGCAGGGCAGTGGGCCAGTGCGGCAGGGCTGGGCACCGTGCCTGCTGAATGCAGAGCAGGCTTCCAACCTGGTTCCTGAACCCAGGGGGCTGGCCAGCAGAGGCCTCATCTGGCCAGGTGACACTGGACTCTGTGACAGTGTGTCTGTGCAGGCACACAGGGAGTTGCTGGGGTGCAGGTGGGGCACCAGGGTGGGGTACAAGTTGAATCACAAAGGGTCTAGAGGAGGGGGGACTGTGCTGAATCACCACAGGGAAGAAGATAAAGCAGGACTGTGGAGGGGCCCTCCCGAGCTGCCCGGGGCTGCAGATGAAGAAGAGGAATTGAAAGTGTGGGCAGGTCCCCAGTTGGGCAGGCACCGTTGGGCTGGGGTGGCAGGGGTGGGGATGGGCACTGTGAGGGCCATGCTTTTGGAGGTTTGGGTGCTCCCAGCAGGAATGTGTGGGTCTACCCAGTGCGAGGACTTTGGCCAGTGAACAATGGGTTCTGAGTTGAGGTGGCTGCAGAGGAAGCCTGTCCCAGGCTGAGGAACTGATAGCTGATAAGAGAGGAACTGATTACGGGGAGGAGGGGTGGCACTGGGGGCGGAGCGGGCAGGCATGCTGGGAACCAGATGGAGTCTGAAGGGGAAGTGGCTGCAGGGGAGGAGCAGGAGGGCTTACCTTGGACAAGACCTTGAGCAAGAACTGCTCCTGGAGGGGCGCGTCGTGTTGGAGATGGTGAATGGGAGTCCAGGAGCAGGTCTGCCTGGCCCTGGGCTGTCACAGTCATGGTCACACTGGACTATTACACTCAGAAACTTCCTGTTGAGACTACAGAGGGCCTGGCAAGGGTGTGGGCCGACTTAAACAGTGCAGTAGGTATAGGTAGCCAGGGAGAGAAGGCCATGGCGGGAGGCTGAGAAAGGGGTCTGGAGGCGGATGCAGGCGACTAGGACATCTTGGGTGGTGTGGGAGGCCGTGAGTTGGAGAGTAGTGAGAGCCCCTGTTCTGGTGTCCACCGTTAGCTGTGGAGTTGGTGATGTGGGTGCTGAGGGCCAAAGGCATGTTAGGGACCTGGCCTGGAGGACCTGGTGCGGGCACCCAGAGGTGTGGGGAGTGCAATGAGGTGACAGTGAGGGGTGAAGACAGTGGGGGCTAGAAAGATGGACAGGTGTAGAGCAGTCGCCATGGAGAACGCAACTGGCCATCCCTAGAGCCAAGTCCCAGGCATACTCCTCTATGGCATGACCCCCTCTGGGCCTCTGCAGCCAGGCTGCACACAGTAAGTGGGCAGCACATCCCAGAACTGGACATTTGACCAGATTATTGAGGGTGACAAAATGGCTATAAACAGACATATGGGAGAGGCAGGCTGGGGATGGGCCAAGGTCATCGTGCTGGATGGCTGGCCTTCTGAGGGGGCCATGGAGCAGTTGTCTCTGGGGTGGCAGAGATGGACTCCAGCCCAGGGTGTTGGAGGTCTCAGTTGGACAGTGATACAATGATACGGTGCCTCAGTGGTTGAAGCTGGAGCTTGGAATGTGGCATGTGTCTCCTGGGGATTGTGGTGCCCATGGGATAGAGGACTTCCAGGGAGATGGAATGGTCACCAAGTAGAGGCCAGAGAGCTGGGGCCGGCTGTGTGTCACCCACTGCCCCCCAGGGCCATCAGAGTGGGAGAGAAAGGTGGTTGTGTTGTAGAGGGGTCTACAGGAACCCTAGTCAGGAGATGGGGAGATGCAGGAGAGGTGGCCAGGCCAGGCCTGGGCTGTGTGACATGGACATTGTGCCTGGGTGCAGAAGCTCTCAGTGCTGGGTTAGGAGGAAGGGCGTTCTCCTTGGTGGCAGCTTGGCCAGGGGGTGCTATGGACAGGCAGGTGGGTGGGTCAGTGAGGGAAAGGCAATCCTGGGGGACTGGTCACAGCCTGACCAGTATGGCCACTGATGTTCCCTTAGCAGACCCTGCCCTATAACACCCCGCATATCACCAGGGCAAGGGCCCTGTCCTCCAGCACCCCACATTCTCGGGGTTTCAGCCGTGCCCCCAGCCTTTTTGTGGGGTCAAACACTGCCCTCCAGCACCCCACATTCTCGGGGTTCCAGCCATGCCTCCAGCCTTTTTGTGGGGTCAAGCACTCCCCTCCAGCACCCCACATTCTCAGTTTCAGCCATGACCCCCAGCCTCTGTAGGGGTGAGCACTGCCTTGCAGCACCCCACATTCTCAGGGTTCCAGCCACGCCCCCGGCCTGTTTCCGGGGTGAGCCTGCTTCATCCTCTTGGCACAGGGTGGGCTGGTGGCACCGGACTCTGGCTCTAATACCACCGCCTGTGTTGTGTCCCCACGCTCTCCTGGGCAGCAGGCGGACGGTAGGTGTGCGGGCACATGGCCCCGTGGTGTGTAGCATGTTCCGTGGTCTGCCTGGCCCTGGCGTGTCGGTGCTTCTGTGAGCTGAGCTGCTCTGTGGCCTTTGTCCTTGGCCTGTCTGTGGTGCCCAGGGAGGGCCGGGGCCTGGGTTGGGGCTGGTGTGCCAGTGAGAAGGGTCTCAGCCCTTGCAGGGAAGGTAGGCGTCAGAGTCTGAGAAGGGTGTTGGGGTTTCAGGTCCGCCCTGCTGGGACCTCTGGCCCCCTGACACTGAAGGAGGTGGAAGAGCTGGAGCAGCTGACAAAACAGCTCATGCAGGACATGGAACAGCCCCAGGTGCCAGCTGTGTCCACCAGCGGTGAGTCCTCTGCCTGCACCCATGGCTGGCGTCTGCCCCTGTGCCCGGGCTTCTCAGGTCTGTGGTCATGGGAGCTAGCAGTGAGCCCTGTGTTCCTGCCCACCCCCTGTCCTCTCTGCCCGGCCCCTCAGCTCTGTGGTCATGGAGCCCAGTGATGAACCCTCTGTTCCTGCCCACCCCCTGTCCTCTCTGCCCGGCCCCTCAGCTCTGTGGTCATGGAGCCCAGTGATGAACCCTCTATTCCTGCCCACCCCATGGCCTCTCTGCCCAGCTCCTCACCTCTGTTGCCATGGGGTTCAAGCATGAGCCCTCTGTGCACCCATCCCAATGCCCCTCAACGATAACCCCTGTCTTCTCCCTGGCCCCCCGCAGAGCTCTGTGGCAGCTGCCAGCAGCCCCTGGCACGTGCTCAGCCTGCAGTGCGTGCACTGGGCCAGCTGTTCCACGTCACCTGCTTCACCTGCCACCAGTGTAAGCGGCAGCTGCAGGGCCAGCAGTTCTACAGCCTGGAGGGTGCACCCTACTGCGAGGGCTGCTACACCGTGAGTGGGGCGGGGCCTGTGTGCTGGAGGGGGCACAGAGCCTGCTCAGGGGCGGGGCCTGTGCTCAGGGGCGGGGCCAGGGCGGAGGGGCGTGTCCTTTGGGCGCCCACCTGCCTCATCTGCACTGGCTGCAGGACACCTTGGAGAAGTGTAACACGTGCGGACAGCCCATCACCGAGCGGATGCTGCGGGCCACCGGCAGGGCCTACCACCCGCAGTGCTTCACCTGCGTGGTCTGTGCCTGCCCTCTGGAGAACACCTCCTTCATTGTCGACCAGAATAACCAGCCCCACTGTGTCCCAGACTACCACAAGTAAGCACCCCCTCCAGTGCAGCTCCCCAGATGGCACAGGCCTGGCCTCCATGCTGACCCATCCCCTGGTGACCCCACAGCCTCATGCTGACCCTGTCCCCTTCCCCAGGACCCCCTTTGAGCCCTTCTGTCTGGCCCCTCAAGAGTCCCCACACTGCCCCTCACTCCTCACTGACCACTCTCCTTACCAGAACCCCTATGTTGGCTCCTACCATCCCCTAGAACCCCACACTGAGTCCCACAAGCCCTCATGCTGATTTCTCACCCCCTAACCCACAGCCTCCATGCTGATTTTTATCCCATCCCCAGAACCCCCACACTGACCCCCACCCCCTTCCACAGAGCTTCACGCTAACCCCTCATCTGACCCTCAAGAGTCCTCATGCTGACCCCACCCCACCTTTGGGGTTCCCACACGGACCACAGCCCAACCCCTAGAGCCCAAGCTGACCTCCGCTCCGCCCCCAGGCAGTACGCCCCAAAGTGCTCCGTGTGCTCTGAGCCCATCATGCCTGAACCAGGACGGGACGAGACCGTGCGGGTGGTGGCCCTGGACAAGAACTTCCACATGAAGTGCTACAAGTGTGAGGTGTGTACCCTGCTTCCCGGTGTGCTGAGGGGTGCTGCTGGCCGACATGGTGAACCTCTCCTCAGGGGTCAGTGGTCACCCTGGCCTGTGGGGGTTCTATGAAGTCACCTGGAGTTGTAGTTGGACTCTGTGTGGTGGCCACTGCACAGGACTGGGGCTGTGGTCTCTTGTTTAGGGTGGGAGGGTAGGTGGCTCGGATAGGTGGTGGGCACACGGTGTACCAGGACTCACTGTCTCCCCAGGACTGCGGGAAGCCACTGTCCATCGAGGCTGATGACAATGGCTGCTTCCCCCTGGACGGGCATGTCCTCTGCCGGCAGTGCCACACAGCCCGAGCCTAGACCGGCAGGCTACCCCACCAGCCCCCAGTCCAGCTGGGGCCCAGGCCCTGACCAGTACCTACCCGCCTTCTGCGGGCTGCAGGCTGAGACCTGGGCTCCCGCCCCTCCTCAGCCACCCCCCAGGACCCCACAGTCTGCCCCTCTGTCCCCTCACCCAACGCCTGGGTGCCCGCCTCACGGCTGCTTCCACTGCTACAAGCCCAGCACCGAGGTGGGTGCCAGGCTGGGATGGGTGGCTGTCCCTCACCAGTGCCGCCAGGTTGTGGCCACAGCTGCAATAAACCACCTTTTTCCAGAAGCTTCATGGACCATTGTGTGACGTGCCTGTGCTCAGGGCAGGAGGGAGGAGGGGGCTTGAAGAACTGGAGGAGGGCGAGAACTCGGTCCCATTTATTTACAAAAATAGATATGTGCGCATATATTAAACCCTGCCCCCCAGCACCTGGACACCCTGAGCGCTGCCAGGGGGCCCTGAGGGTGTGCAGCACCCGCACCCCAGAACCCAGGGCCCTTGTGTGTGCTCTGGGGGCTCCAGGAGTGTGCAGCACCAGCACCCCAGAACCCAGGCCTTGATCACAACCAGGGGCCCCATGGTGGGCGGCACCAGACAACACCCCACCCCCAACACTGTGAACACTGATGGGCATCCCAGGGGGTGGGCGACACCAAAGGCCAGGTGGCCTGGAGGGTGGGGTTGTCCATGGGGTGCCCGCTCCCTGAGAAGGGGCAGAGGTGCTTAGTCCTTGAACCCCTGAATACTGCAAAGGATCCGCTTCTGGTGGCCGGGCAGCGTGATGCCCATCTGAGTCAGGTCCCTGTGGGGAGCAGGACGTGAGGATGCGGAGTGGACGCACGGCCAGCTGTCCCTCCCATCCGAGCCCACACTCACTCAGTGGTCAGCTCCAGCACACACTCCATGGTGTCCAGGCCTGCCGACCGGAAGTGCAGGATGTAGCGTTTCATGCGGATTGATTCCAGCCACTCGGCCACACTGCGGTATGGGATCCCATCGGAGCCACTCAAGCTGGGCAAGCGGAGGGTCACCCTGTGGACATGGGCCGGGAAACGCAGGGGCAGGAAGGCTCATGTGGGCCGGTGATGGGGAGGGGTACAGGACTGATGGTGGGTGGCTGGGACACGGGCTGTGACTCCAGGGGAGTGAACTGAGTGACGGGTGTGTATGTGTGAGAGGGTGATGGGGGGGGGCGGGGAGAGGTCCAGGGCTGTGACAGGTGGGTGGCTGGGACATGGGCTGTGATTCCAGGGGAGTGAACTGAGTGACGTGTGTGTATGTGTGAGAAAGAGATGGGGCTGTGATCGGGGGAGAGAGAGGTCCAGTGGTGGGTGGCAGTAAGGGGTGTTATGTTCTCCCAGGCCTGGGACTGCCTTGGAGCACTCAGTGGCGTCTCAGCTCCCTGCAGCCCCACCCAGCTGGGTGTCAGGGCATTGTTCCCAGAGGGCTTTGGGGACTAGACGCTATTGTCTGGGCCTGTTTCCTAGTCTGTGGGCCACAGGCCCGTCTCCCCTTGAATGACTGGTTCTGCAGACAGGAAGGAGCTGAGGGCACAGCTGGAGCCAGAGGGCAGGGAGCAAGGACCTGGGGTCTGAGGGCGGCCCACTCTGGGCGGCCAGTGAGCCTGGGTCACCTCCTGTTATTCTCAGCACAACACCCACAGTACTGGGACTGTTCAGTGTGCTGACGCCAGCCAGAGCCACAGGCATCGCAGAGCAAATCCACTGGGAAGAATAGTCAGCATTCCAGAAAGATTAGCACACGCGCCTCAGGGCTGCGCTCCAAAAGATAGCTTCAGGCTGCGTGCCTTCCCTGCACAGCTCTGCAGGCTGCGGTCACTCCCAGAAAGTCCCTGCCACATAACCCCCTCCTGACCCCCAGCCCCAACCCCCAGGCAGTGCTGGCCAAGTGCCATCCTGTCCATGTCGTGGGCCACGGGCAGCGCTCATGGGGTTACTGGCTGCTCTCTGCTCCCAGGGTGACGTTCAAGTGCCTGCGAGCTGGCCCTCTGTCCCTGGCTGGCTACCCTTCAGGCCCTGGACGTTGCTCCCGCCTGTCACAGCACACTGCCGAAGTCCTGTGTCCCCAGCTCTCCTGGCTTCCCACTGAAGCTCACCCTCCAAGTCCCCTGCAGGGAGCTGGCTGTCTTCAAGCCCCAGACTCGCTCAGCGCACAGCGGCACGCACGAGCCAGGCCCTTGGTGCCGAGCTGGGTGAGCCCTGAGTGTCAGCAGGACTGTACCTCACAGGACTTCCACGGGGGAAGCCAAAGCTAGGCCTTTCTTATGTGGAGGCTTAGTAAGGAACTGTGCTGGCAACCCAAGGCACGTGGTTCGAATCCACTAGCTCCTCTGCAGGAGAAGGATGGGCGTTCTCCTCCCGTGTGATTTACCACCTCAGAAAACCCACCGGAGGTTTCTGCTAAGGGGATCAGCTCAACAGTACACAGCCGCACATGTGTGATTTGAACTCACAATCTTTGGCCTGGCAGTTGAGAGCAGACCATGGAACCCGCCAGTGAGTGACCCTCCCTTGTAGCCCTGTCCTAGTGGGCGGCATACTTCCCACACCATGAGCCCCTCCAGAGAGTGACCCTCCCTGCAGCCCTGCCCTAGTGGGTGGCATGCCTCCGTGGGAGGATGGGCAGAGTGGAGGGCAGCAGGGTAGCATGGACCCCAGGCAGTGTCCAAGCACTCTGTGCCCCTCCTGCGCCCACCACTGTCCAGTGGAGGGAGAAATGGCCCTTCTCAGAGGGCACAGCCCCAGCTGGGTGCACACTGTCCGTGGTGGATGGTACCTGGGGTCAAAGTTGGCGACAGTGCGGAGTGCGTGGGGGTTGGCCAGCAGCTGTTCCAGGTGGGCGTCAATCTGGTGGAAGGGGGGCCGGCAGGCACGGTCGTAGGCCCAGCAGCTCTTCATGAGTTCGTAGAGCGGGGCAGGGCAGTCCACGGGTGGGGGCAGGCGGTAGCCATCCTCAATGCTCTTCATCACCTGTACGCAGCACAGGTGGCATTACCTGTGCTCACACGGGGCATCCCCTGGCCGGGTGAGGTGGCTGTGAGGGCAGGACATGGGCAGGGAGACAGCAGAGGCCAGGGGTGGGAGGTCAGGAGGTGAACTGGGGTGTGGAGTGGGGTACACTGAGACCTTACCTCCTGATTGCTCATGTCACCATATGGCTTGTCCCCAAAGCTCAGCACCTCCCAGGTCACAATGCCAAAGCTCCACACGTCACTGGCTGTGGTGAAGATGCGGTGGGCGATGGCTTCAGGTGCTGTCCAGCGGATGGGGATCTTCCCACCCTGGGGCGGCAAGCACAGAGTGCAGGTCTCAGGCCACGGACAGGGCAGAGAGGGGCAGGCGCCACAGGGAGCCTGTCCCCGTGCACGCATGCCTGTGTGTGGACCCGTGCAAACATGCTCGAGTGTACCGTGTGCAGCGTGTGTGCCGTGTACGATGTGGTATCGTGGGTGTGTGACTGTGTGCTCAAGGCTCATACCTGGGTTTCATTAGCTGTGTGCATGTGGTGTGTTAATGCGTGTGCGTGTGTGGTGTGTTAGTGTGTGTCTGCCGTGTGCAGGGCTCACACCTGGGCTTTGTAGTGTGTGTGGTGTGTTAGTCTGTGATGTGTCAGTATATGTGTTTGCTGTGTGCAAAGCTAACACCTGGGCTTCATAGGGTGTGTGACTGTGTGTGGTGTGTTAGTGTGTTGGTGTGTGTCTGCCG
>NW_006399805.1:12410866-12425105 GCF_000299155.1 Elephantulus edwardii
TGTGACTGTGTGTGACGTGTTAGTGTGTTGGTGTGTGTCTGCCGCGTGCAGCGCTCACACCTGGGTTTCGTAGGTGCCATCGAAGCTGTCGAGCTGGCGAGTGAGGCCGAAGTCCGACACCTTGCAGCACAGGCTCTGGCTCACCAGGATGTTCCTGGCTGCCAGGTCCCGGTGGACGTAGTTGTGGTCACTGAGGTAGCTCATGCCGGACGCTATGCCCTGCAGCATGGTGGTGAGCTGTCCCGGGCTCAGCTGGTCCTCCCGCTCCTGCAGTGAAGCGGACACGTCAGGGGGTGCTGGGCCCCGAGCTTAGGGCGTTTCCAGGCACCTGCACCTGCTTACCCGCAGGAAGACATCCAGAGCGCCCTTGTCCATGTACTCTGTGATGATCATGATGGGCTTTCCTGGGCAGAGCACATGCAGTGTCAGGGTGTCCACGCGCCTAGCCCTGTCCCCTCCATCCTCAGGCTTTGTCCCATCTTGCCTCCCACCTGTGGGGACCCCCTCCATACTCTTGGTGACCACGCCTTCCAGCCTCAGGATGTGGGGGTGGCTGAACTGGCCCATGATCGTTGCCTCCCGTAGGAAGTTCCACCACTGGCCATCAGGGGACGTGTCCTTCAGGGTCTTGATGGCCACTGTCCTGCATTCCTGGTTCGGGAGCCGAAGGGAGCCTCGGTAGACCTCCCCAAACTCTCCTGGGTGGAGGGGAGCAGGGTCACCCCCAGGGCAGGCCGGGCCCCCAGATGGACAGGGAGGAGCTCCAGCCCCCCATGCCCTTTTCCTGTCTCTGGAGGGACGGGGGGTGGGGAGGGAGGGAGCGCCCCTCTGCTACCACCGTCCTGAGTGACAGAGTGCTTGGGGAATGCGCTGTGTGTGCACCAGGCACGGAGATGAATGGAGAACTGGGGGCCTGCGGACTGGGAGATAAACAGATGACTCAGGAACCCAGGGCTGAGGCTGGAGGACTGGGAGACAGAGAGGAGCAGGGGCCTGATGGAGGGCCAGGGCCTAGAGGGCTAGGGGATGGAAGGGCCTGGGGACAGAAGGGCCGGGGCCAAAGGGGTGAGGGACAAGGGGCTGGGAGAAAGAAGGGCCAGGGGGCAGAAGGGGCTGCGGATGGAAGGGTCTGGAGTCAGAAGGAGTTGGGAAACAGAGGGGCTTGAGCATGGAAAGGGCTTGGGCACAGAAGGGCTGGGACAGAAGGGCCAGGGGGCAGAAGGGGCTTCTGGATGGAAGGGCTAGGGATAGAAGGGCCAGGAGAGGTGCAGGGCAGGCGGTCACTTGCCCCGCTTT
This sequence comes from Elephantulus edwardii, assembly GCF_000299155.1. Lineage (NCBI taxonomy): Eukaryota > Metazoa > Chordata > Mammalia > Macroscelidea > Macroscelididae > Elephantulus > Elephantulus edwardii. The sequence goes on from NW_006399805.1 coordinate 12,412,163, forward strand.
TGCGGCCCTGGTCACAGCTGGGCCCAGCTGCCCTGCCAGCATGCACACTGTGAGCTTTGTTCCACCAGATCCATTTCCCCAGTTGGCCCCAGGGACCAGGGCAGCACAAGGACACGAGGGCCGGCGTACACTGTGGACTAGGAGCCTGGCACTCCTGCATCCGGGAATTCTGAGAACCTCAGCTGAGAGGGATCAGGTGGAGCCCTGGCCAAAGCAGGCAGGCTACTGATGAGGCAGGGCAGCGGGGGGCCCTGGGGGTGATGTGTGGGGTGGAGGTGGGGGAGGGGCAGGGCCTGTAGGAACCACCCAGAGAGTGCAGGGGTCACCTTCCCCGATGACTGTGTCCACGACCAGTCCTGCCGGGTCCAGCTCATGTGTGAAGTCCAGCGCGCCTTGGGCTGGGTCATCATACGCCTGGAGGTCCACATATGGCTTCAGCCAGAGCTTGTCCTCTGTGGAGAACAGGGCGCTCTGCTCAGTGACTCAGATCTATCCCCTGAGGGGTGGGGTACCCAGCTCAGGGCCCCAGATCTATCCCCTGAGGGGTGGGGTACCCAGCTCAGGACTCCAGGTCTGTTCTCAGTGGGGGGTGGGGAATCAAGCTCAGGGTTCCAGGTCTGTCATCTGGGGGAATGCAGTGCCCTGCTCAGGGACCTCGATCTGTCCTCTGTGGGATGGGGTGCTCAGGTCAGGGGCCCCAGAGCTAGGGATGGTGAGAAGGAGGGTCCTAAGGACAGGGGGCATTGAGCCCTTCACTTGAGTGACCATGGCTCTTCCCAGTGCCCCGTCCACACTCAGAGCTGCTGTGTCCTCAGGAGTCCTGTGTCGGCTTCCTCCTCATGCAGCCCGTCATCCTCACTTCATGGCCGGGTTCCGGCTCAGCCCCGCCACTCATTAATGAGGTGGCAGCACGAAGCCTGGACGCTCAGGGCTGTCCTCCTGACCAGGCTTAGCTCAGGGGACAAGCTAGTGGGTAGAGCTGCTGCCCAGAGTTGACCTGGTGGCTAACAGTCTTCACCACCCCTCGTCTCCGGGAAATCAACCACAGAGGCCATCAATCAGCCACAGCTAATTAGCAGAGCACAGAGCCCACGGGGCAGAGAACTCTGTGTTCGCTGAGCTGTCCCCGCACACGAGGGATCCTAGGTGCACTCCCTCACCCCCTCTCCCTGCCACCAAACACAAACCTGTACAAACAGCTTTGCACAGACAAAGGCGCTCACATACGGACATAATGCAGATATAAACGGCCCACATTTGCACATGTGGTTACATGCATGTGCATGCAGGAGGTGCACACACAAATGCTCATGAAGACACATGTGTTCACATGCAGACACGTGCAGACATAAGTGCCAATGCAAAGCTGACATTTGTTCACGTCTGTTCACATAAGACGTGTGTATACACAAAGCCACACACACAAGCTCATTAATAGGCAACCACACACATAAGTGCACACACATGAATGTACACAGGGCACACATTTTTGCAAACATTCACGTACAGGCACCTGCACACCTACACGTGCCCCAAAAAAGTAAGCGCACACACACACGCTTGTACACACAGGGCACATGGGATCATACACCCATGCTTGTGCACATACACAAGGGCACACACAGGCACATGAACACCTACATGTGCCCACAGAAAGCACACGCACGCACACACACACACTTGCATACACAGGGCACATGGGATCATACACCCATGCTTGTGCACATACACAAGGGCACTCACAGGCGCATGAACACATGCACATACAGTGCACACACATGTACACAGACACACATTTGTGCACATACATGTTGACACAAGAAACACACACCTCTGTGTGTCACACACCCTCACCTCGGTCCGCATCGGGGACACGCTCACGCTGCCTCTGCTGCCGCCTCCGCCGGGCTCTCCTGTTGGGGGTGCAGCTCCTTCAGACTCCAGGGCCACCTCAGGCCTTCAGCAGAGCCTGGGTGCTGGGGCCACACTGGTGGGGCACTCTCTGGGATGAGGGGTGGGTCAGGATGGGAGAGAGACACACGTGGTACCAGGGTGGGAGAGCTGGGCTATAGGGAGCTCGGGGCGGGCACAGGGAGGATGGGGTGTGGCTCATGGAGCTCCTGGCGGGCACAGGGAGGGGGCGGGACCAGTTGGGCAAACAGCACCTGGACTGGAAGACAAGGATTCCCAGCAGCAGCGCCACGCCCAGCAGGAGTCCGAAGATGACGGCTACAATCTCCCCTCCTGTCAGGGCCCTGGAAGCTGGGGCAGGAGTGGGCTCAGCCGGGCAGGACTGGGCTCAGGTAGGTCTGGGGGCTGGGCAGCAGTGGGCTCAGGTAGGGCGAGGGGCTGGGGCAGGAATGGGCTCAGCTGGGGCTGGGATAAGAGTGGGCTCAGGGCTGGGGAATGAGTGGGCTCAGCTGGGGCCGGAAGCCGGTCAGGACTGGGCTCAGGTAGGTCTGGGGGCTGGGGCAGCAGTGACAGCCAGCTCAGCGGGGCTGCCTGTACCTGTGCAGTGGGAGATGTGTGTGCACGTGCATGTGTGTGTGGTGTGCCTGACGCAGCTCCTGTGCGTGTATGTGTGTACATGCGTATGTCCGCTGCACACAGATGGCCCTGGGCCCTGGAGCCAGCAGAGTGGCGGTGTGGAGCAGCAGAAGCTCTGAGTGTTGGGCAGAAGTGGAGAACTCACCGGAGGGGCTGGTCCGGAACTCGTGGCTGGGGGAGAAGGGGCCGGGGCCCTGCGGGGTCATCATGCGCACTCGGACGATGTACGTGGTGTCCGGCTGCAGCTCGGTCAGCAGCACTCTGGGCTCCAGAACTGTCTGGTGACGCTCTTCGTCCTGCAGGCGGGTTCGTGTCAGCCAGGAAGGGGCTGGAGCCGGGAGCCCCTGGGGAAGGCTGCAAACAGACTCCCTCTGACCTGGTTCAGCACGTGCAGCTCGTAGGTGAGGTTGCCCCCCGGGCTGCGAGCTTCAGCCCCCGCCCAGGCCAGCTCCAGCTGGCGTGGCGATTTTCGTATCAGATGCAGGGACAGGGCGGCCAGTGGCTCTGGGAGGAAAGGCTGGGGTGAGGGAGGTGGAGGGGCGGCAGGAGTCCTCACCTGCTGGCCTGTCCCTCACCTCACCTGTGCGATCCATGCTGATACCGAGCATGGCGCTGGCAGGCCTGGAGGTGCTCAGCCCCGACACCCCATTCTGGGCCACGACCTCAAAGGTGTAGTTGGTAGAGGGCTGGAGGCCGTCGATGCGCACTGCTGGCCGGGGGAGCCCGCTGGCCCCTGGGGAGAAGCGCACGTCGCCCCCACAGGGCTGGCAGGGGCCCCCATCCTGGCCCATCCCAGGGCACCGGGAGCACCTCACACTGTACCTGATGTCCTGGCGGCCCCCCAGGTCTGCTGGGGGTTCCCAGCGCAGTGAGAGCTGCATCCCCGACATAGCAAAGGTCAGGTCTTGGGGGGCTGACGGGGGCCCTGTGGGAGGGGAAGTCCTTCAGCGGGGGCCATGTCCCCCACCCCATCTGGAGCTCCTGGTCCTCCAGGGACCTTGGGGGTGGAGAGGGCTCAGTCCCGTCCTCTCCCCCCTCCCCCCCACCCCCGGACTGTGGTCAGAGAAGAGTGGGCTAGGATAAGTCCTGGGTGGTCCCCACGGCAACCAGTGCTCAGTGTGGCAGCTAGTGGCCCTGCTGCCAGGCCAACCCACCTGTGCAGGCCACCTGGGGGCCCTCCCCAGGGGCTCGGTAGTAGCCAGTCTCACAGGTGCAGATGGTGGCCCCCTCCACTGCGGCTGAGCTGTGCTGGGGACACTTGAGGCAGTGGGCAGTGTCCACGTCAGCCCGGTAGGAGTCTTGGGGACAGGCTGAGGAGGGAACAAAGGAGAGCCCAGGTGATGGCTGATGGACCACGGATGAGACCTCAATCTGTCCAGCACACCTGAAACACCTGGGCGGGTGTCTCCGAGGGTGAGAGCCAAAATCGCTCTGAGCCAGAGCCCACCGTGCCAGCCTATGCCTCTCACTCATCCTGCGTCCTCACCTGCACAGCCCCTTCCCCGTGTCCTCTTGGAATCACTCCACACCCAAACCTGTTACCCCTGCACCCTCCCTGTCACCCCCACCCCTGTTGGCCCCATGCCTGCAGCTGTGGTTTCTGTACCCTCACCTGTGCAGCCTGCTCACCCAGGGTCTCCCCACATCCTCACCTGTCACCCTGCACCCTCACCTGTACAGCCTGCTCCCCCAGGGTCCTCCTGGAAGCCTAGCTGACACCGGCACTGTCCCACGGGCACTAGCCACTCGCCATCCGGGCTGCAGTGCAAGCGGGGAGCCCCGGAGGGGCCGGCCTGGGCATTGGCCACACAGGTGCCCTCCACCTCTACGAGCCCGCCTGGGCCTGGGAGTGTGCCAGGGAAGTGAGCCAGGCCATGCTGGGTGTCAGGGCAGCGCTGGTAGAAGACCCTCACAGACACCAGTGCCACACAGGCCCCGGGGTTGTGGAAGGCCAGGTAGAGGCCACGGCGAGCCAGGCGGCCCAGTGAGCAGCGCTCCACGTTGAGCTTCATGGCGCCCAATGCCACATCCCGGCTGGTGAAGCTCTGGTCTGCGGCCACCGTGGTCACCTGGTGGGAGAGGGGGCTAGGTCATGGTCCTCGGAACTGCTGTCCAGCGAGGGGGCTGGCTGTGAGAGGTGACCCTTGGGTGGGGACCTCCTGACCTGCCCCTGAGCCCCTACAGCCACCCTGTAAGATGGGACAGGACAGGCAAGCTTGGCCAAGTCACACAGCTTGTGGAAGGGCCAGTGACAGGGCTGCCTTGAGGGGCTCCTGCCTCGGACCACAGGCTGCTCCATTATAGAGCGTGGCATCATAAAAAAATCCCAACAAACTGCGCCGTTTTATTGGGGGGCACAGAGCTCACTGAGCCAGCGGCCTGTTCCCCACTGCAGCCAGGAGGCTTTCAAGTTGGAAGGGCAGGGGGCTCTGCTGGGTTGTGGGGTGCTGGCCACATGCCCCACCCCTGGGCATGCCTCCCACCTAATCCTACACCTGCCTCCTACGGTGCCGACTCATAGAAACCCTGGAGAACAGAGAACTGCCCCGAGGGGCTGCAAGGCTGGACTCAACAACAGAGTCCTGCTGCAGCAACCAAAAGATTAGCAGTTCAAGTCATCGTGGAGGCCAGTCTTCCCCTGTGAAGGCGTATAACCAAGGGGCCCTGTGACCCTGTGGAGGTACACAGCCGTGGAGCCCTGTGAAGCCCACTGTGGCCTGGACGTGACACCAGGGAGTTGTTTTGTTATTGTTTGGTTTGTTGGGGTTTTAAAGTTTCTAGAGATAAGAACCCTGGTGGTGCAGAGTTTGAGTGCTCTGCTGCTGACGGAATGATCAGGGCTCAGACCCAGCACTGCCCCGTGGGGGGAAGATGTGGCCGTGCGCTCGCCCTCCAGTTGAGGAAAGCCTGGGGACCAGTTCTGCCGTGTCCCACCCATCGCCTCTGTCAGAACTATTTCACGGCCATGGGTTTGCGTCCTGGAGTTGAATTTCCAGGGCAGCAGGCTTCCACCCCATCATTCTACTGAGGAGAAGCTCAACTCTGAGCCTTCCGGTGGCAGCTGGTTGCTTCACAAGCTCCCGAGTTCCCTGGCATCCCTGCGCTCTCTCCTGAAAGCTCTGGGCACCCACTGGCACCAGGGCCTTCTCACAGCAGGGCCAGGGCGCAGCAGGCAGTGGGTGGACAGGAATCCTGACCTGTCTGGCCTGCTGGTATACCCTGCCTCTCCTGTTGGCCTCCTCTCTTCAGGGTGTCAGGCAGGAAAGGGGGTGAGGGCCAGACCTTCTGGAACATGGTCCGGCGGAGCTGGATGCCCACGTCCTGGTCACTCTCCATGTAGAACAGGCTGAAGGTCTCCTTGCAGCTGGCCGGCCCTGAGCCGCGTGGGAAGCTCTTGCAGTCTCGGACCGTAAAGCGTAGCTCCACGTGCACGCGGGCTGTGGCCTCGCCACGGTAGATCCAGTTGGTGCGCAGCCAGTGGTCGGCGTCGCCGCTGTCCTCCAGCGGGCAGTCCTGGTACATGTACAGCGGCGTCCCGTTGAGCATTTGCTGCACCTCGTTCCACTGTGTGTGCAGAGGGGGTGGCAGGGAGAGATATGGTCAGGGCTGCTCCCCAGAGCGATGGAGAGGGTGGGGGCCTGGCCTCCCCACCCCACCACCGGACAGTGTCTATGTGAGCTGGGCAGGACACTCCTGATGGCCTGTCCAGGCCTGGCCCCCTGTGATGAGTGCCCTCTGCCCGCAGGTCTCTGAACAGCACTGAGGCACAGCGCACAGCTCACAGCTGAGGTACCTTGGGCGCCTCTGAAGCCTGCAGCCAGGAGACACCGGGTTTCCCAGCGCACAGAAGCCATGCGCACTGTGCTGCAGGCCGGTGAGGGTGCAACAGCACGGCCCCAGATCCGAAATCCTGCGATTTACCAAAATGAGATGGGAGTGAGCACAGGCTAGGGCAGGGTGGCCACAGAGCTCCAGTGTGTGAAAACCAGACGACCCCTGCACTGCCCGCACACGGCAGGAGAGCCAAGTCAGCCTGCATCACGGTGACAGGGCCACGGGGAACCCCAAAGTCTGATCTTTGTAGCACAAGCTTGTTCCCAAAACCTGCTGTGTCTGTGTTCAGAGAATGGGGGTTGATGAATCTTAAAGCCCCCCAGGTTTTAGGGGGGAGGAGTACTGCTCTTAGCCAAAGTACTGGACACAGCATGGATGACCGATGGACAAACAAATAGGTCTTGAAAGAAGGACAAGCACAGTATTCCTCAGAGGGAGGGAAGGTGAAGCTCCGTGTCACGTGCTTTGGACATGCTGTCCGGAGGGGGGCCATGGGAAAGGACATCACGGTGGGGAAGGAAGAGGGTCAATGAGAGAGAGGAAGACCCTCAACAAAACACATTGACACAGTGACTGACAACGGGCTTGCGCACGTCAGATGCTGAACAGGGTGCAGATCTGTCGTTCACAGGTCGCTGTGGACCATGGTCTACTTGATGGCATCTAATAACTCGCCCTCTCCAATGCCTCTGCCACAGTGGCCATTGTCAAGGTCACCCACTGCCAAAGCTGGCCCAGCTCTAATTCTCTACTTAATTCTCCTCCAGTTTCTACAGCAAAACCACTTTCAAAACTTAGCGGTAATTAGTAAGAGTGGTTCACGTGATGCAGCCAGTTCTAAGCTCTTTCCTCAGGGAATCTGAAGCACAGAGCGGGTCAACAGCTGTCCAAAACTATGAGTGGGTACTGTCAACTCTGAGCCCAGACACTTCACCAGTCTGCTGGTTAAGGAAAGTCAGATTTACATGCAAGAAAGAAACCTTAGCTCTTCTTGTCTCTACATCATGAGTATTTTTTAAAAAGAAGTCTTTGTAAGATGCCACATAAGCAGATTGCTGGTATGTGCCATTAAGTCGACTAGAACTCACAGCAAACCTCTGGACAACAGCTCTGACCCCGGCCTTATTCCGAGCCAGTCTGTCTCTGACACACATGGTACTACTGCCACAGTCACTGGGTCAACTCATCTCATCCAGCTTCTTCCTCTCCTGTAATGTCCCTCCACCCTTCCAAGCATGATGTCCTTCTTCTAGGATTGGCCCCTCCTGGCAACAAGCTCAAAGGATGCGAGACAGAATTTAAAAACCCTTGCGTTAGGAGCAACCTGGTTTCATCCTCTCCAGGAGAGACCTGAGTTCTCTCGGCAGCCCGTGGCATGTTCAGCATTCGTCTCCAGCACCACTCAAGGCACTGAGTCTGCCATCCGAGTCACTGTGCATTCATAGATGTAGTGTTTTTGGGCAGCCCACGCACTAGCACAGTATCATATGGATGTGCCATGATTTATGACAGGATCCCTGCTGGTGTCGTGCGCAATTGGTGTCTCAGTAACTGCAAGATCAAGAATTCGAATCCATCAGCTGCTTCATGGGAGGATGAACAATCTCTTGCTGTGAAGATTTACAGAACGTGGTTGGAGGGTCGCTTTGAGTCTGGCCCCCCTTGGGTGGCCGTCGTCACTCTGTACCGTTGAGTACATCTCCTGGAGACCCTTTGAACCACAGATCTAGATGGGTGCTGCAGTGGTTAAAGGCCTAGTATGCTAACCAGGTCAGTGGTTTGAACTCCCCAGCCTCTCTAAGGCCGAAAGATGGGGCAGTCTGTTTCCGTAAAGATATCCCCTCTGGAGCAGCTCAGCTCTGCCCTGGGGGGTTGCTCCAAGTTGCAATCGCCTTGATGGGTGCTGCGGAGTCAGTTCTGTCTTGTTGAGACCTGATTTGGTCTTGTAGAGCCCCTGGGCACAGCAGAACGGAGCTGTGCGCACGCTTCTCGACTCCCGCTTGCGGAGTGCCTGGGGCCACTCTCAGCAGCTATTTTGTACGTGGATTCGTGTTTCACCCCCCCCAGGTTACCACGCATGCTGTCCTCTTCCAAGGACTGCTCTTCCGAATACCAGTCCATTTATCTGGTCGCCTAATGATGGACTCTTTTGAGGTTTCCAGCTAGTTTTTTCTGAAATAAAAATGTCTAGATTTCTGTAAGGCTGTTGGATTAAAGAGCTTTTGTTAGGTGCCATCAAGTTGAGTACGATTCATAGCAACATATCTGAACCCTGTTCTATCCTGTGCCATCCTTATCTCATACACTGGAGCTGTGCTGCAGTCGCTGTGTCGATTCACCTCGCTGAGGGTCTTCCTCTATTGCTGACCCTCCACCTTTCCAAGCATGACAGCCCTCTCCAAGGAACAGTCTCTCCTAAGAACACGCCCAAGGTATGTGCCATCCCTGCCTCCATAGGACATCCTGGTGGCACGGGCTCCAGGACCTGTCTGTCTGGTGTTTTGGCTGTTATGGGATGGATAGCTAGAACTCTGCTCCAACACCACTGCTCAAACGCATCAACTCTTCTGGTATCTGTATTCATTGTCCAGCTATCAGAACCACAGCAGGTGACTGAAAAGACTATAGCCTGAATCAGCCTTCAAACAGTAAAAGGCGAAAGATTTATTCGATCTGAAGAGAAACAAGAGTATCAGCCTTCAAACAGATAGCACTGCTTCTCAGTCATCTCGAGAGGTCCCTGACTACAGACTTTCCCTAAGGCACTACGTCTGTCTCCTGATCTCCTGAATGCTGCCACCAAGTGTGTTCATTGTGGATCCCAGTAAGATGACGTTATGGACAATCTCAATCTTTTCTCCATCCATCATGTTGTCTATAGGTCCAGTGGTGTAGACATACATATGTCCCAAGATTTTGCCAAACTGTCCCCCAGAACAGTTCTATGCACCTGCACCCCTATCAGCAAGAACTCTCATTTTCCCAGAACCCCAGCCACACCGGATGTTACTAGCGACCTTTGTCCTTCTTGCCAATCCTATAAACAAGTCCTCCGGTGGCCTAGTGGGGAGGGAGCTACACTGCCAAGTCAAGGGTGGCAGTTTGAATCCACCAGCTGCTCTGGAGCAGGATGGGAAGCCGTCTCCCGCCGTCCGAGGCTGTGTGGTTTAGCCTGTGTCAGTTCCGACTCGGTGGCAGTGCGTGACAGGCAAGGGCAGTCTCATCCCCTGGTCACTGGCCTTCTCGGAGGGGCAGCACCTGCTCTCCTCTGCTCCTGGGGTGTCTGCCTTTTCTGCCATCATCTGGGGCCACTCCGGCTCATCCTTCCACTGTTCTCTTCCAGTCATGCATTTGCATTGGCTTCCCTTTCCACCTTCCAGGATTAATCATTTGCTGGGAAGGTAGGCCTGAGAGATTTTCCCTGCTGGCCACCTGCCATGTAATGGCATCTTTCATGTTGACACACATTTGCAATTTTCACGTAATGACACCTCTCACCTTCCCCTTGATGATTTCTGGGCTCTCACCTGGGAAGATGTCCCATCCCAAGACTTGTAAAGATCTTCTCTGGGCATCTTGGTAGCTTGGGGTTTTGAGACTTACATTTGTAAGCTCTTTAGAATGTCTTCTTGTTCTTCTGCACACGGTATGAAGTGCAAGGGTAACTTTACTGTGATTTTTTTAAAAAATAAACATTGTGGGCTCTGATTGTGGGCTTTTTGATTCCCCCACTTTCTACACTGAGTGGCAATCTCGCTGGGTCACATCTGGACCTCATGAATGTGGGCTTGGCATGGCCCGTCTGCCCCACTGGCCTGTGTGCTCTCAGGGCACGCTGCATGCTTTGATCACAGCTGATGCAGAGTGTGCTCTGATATCTGGTTGGACCAGTCTGTTTCATCATTGTTCTTTTTTAAAAATTCCCAGCCATTCTTCCTTATTTTTGCTTCCAGGTAAAGTGAAGAGTGGCCCTGAGAGTCTAGGAGTTGCCTCCATGACGTGAGGGCAGGAGTGAGGCAGCGAGGGCTGTGGGCACCCTCTTGCCCAAGCCCAAGTCTCTTGACTTTCTCCCCACTGCAGTGAAGGGTGTTCACCATCCCTCCTCTCTGCACCGAGAAGAGGCAGGAGAGGGCACTCCTGAAGGTGAGGCAGGGACACACCCCACGTCGATACTGTGTCAGACGTTCAGAGATGGGGGATCTGAAAAGTGGTGGATGGAGAGACATAAGAGCTGAGAGCCTGGTCTGAGCCCGGACTGGGGAGGCGGGAGGTGAAGGAGCAGATCATTAGGAGGATTGCCGTCGAAGCTGCAGCTCAGGGAAGCAGCTGTTTCCAGATGCAGCCCATCTGGTCATGTCTCAGCAGTGACAGATGTGGGGGCCAGCAAGAAGGATCCTGTCATTTATTACGTGGCTGCTGTGGGTGGCTCTGGGGCACGCTGTGGAGAGGCAGACCTGTGTGTGCGTGTCCGTAAGTGCATGTGTACACGCGTGAGTGTGAACATTCACAAGCGTGTACACATGTGTGTCACAAAGCATGTCTGTACACACGTGTGGGGGAGTGGATTCACACATGCTCCGCAAAGACGGGAGGGGAAGGGCAGGTGGGCAGCGGCAGTGCCCCTGCTGGCTGTCCTCTGGAGCGAGGCCGCCTGGCCTGGTGGACAGGGCAGAGGGACAGAGAGGGCCTGTGCGGGCAGCAGATGGACGGCTGCCGCCACGGTGCAGTGATTAGCTGGTTTATGGGGATGAGGTGCTCATTACGGCTGCTCTAATCCAGGACTTCCCAAGCAGCCCCTCCTGTAGGATACATTAGGTTTAGTCTATTAACGCTAATTACAGGCCTCTGTGGGCAAGCAGAGAACAGAGCCAGGCCCAGGACCCAGCGGGGCGGGACGCCAACAGCCCAGAAAGAGAGCAGTAGCACTGTGGTCCTACTCGGAGTGAGGGGCAGCACTCGGGGGGCGAGGCTCAGCGGGCACGGAGGTGTGCTCACCTGCGCCCTGCCCTGGAGGCCCGGGGGTCTCCATGAAAGAGGATGGGGCAGGCATGGCGAGAGGCTGGAGTCCAGGGTGTGCGTGCTCTGCTGCAGATGTGGGGTTTAGACCTCCGGTAGCCACTTAACGAAGGGTGGGACGCGTCCTCTGGACACTGTGCCAGAAGCTTTGGCTCTCCTCATACAGTTAAGACTCTCCCTTTTGGGGTTCCCTGGTCCCCGAGACTCACTCCTGCAGCCCACCCACTCAGAGCGCTGCTGGGGTGTTTCTACCCCTCACACCCAGCACACCCACTCTTCCCAGAGCATGGGCTCAGAGACCCCTGGGCAGGTGGAGGTGCAGGCTGTGGTGGCGTTCCGGGGTGAGCCTGCCCCCCCCAAGGCCCGTTCGGCAGGCTCTGACTCAGCCCCCCCACGGCCTCGCCAGCAGACACTTCCAGTTTTTCCTGCTCTTTTCTGGGTTCCTCCAGCCGCCTCTCCACCCTTTCCCACCATCCAGCCCCACTAACACTTACCCCATTCTCTGGGGGGTCCAGCAGCCAGCCCAGCTCCCCCTCAGCCGTGCTGGTGTCCATCAGAGTCACTGCATTGGTAGAGAGGGGCTGTCACCAGGGGAAGGTTGCCCAGTGCCACCCACATGCCCCTGGGGAGGGGGAGCAACGTGCACCTCCTGACAGCTGTGACCCCTGGGGAGGGGCGTCCTCCAAGGAGGATAGGAGAGGTGTTGGGGAGGGGTCAGGGGGCCGAGTCTCAGTTAAAGCAGGTGCTGGAAGCATCAAGGGGCTATCTGACAGCTGAGTCGAGGGGGCCTGGGGCTCTGTCACAGAACCGAAGAAGTGTACGGATAGAGGGGTGCAGCTCTGGGTGGAGCAAGTTCTAAATGGGGAGGGTGAGGCCAGCAACTCCGGACCACCACTTTCCAAGACCTGCTTTGGCCAGTGAGGAGGGACAGGCTTGGCCCAGACCTGGTACAGGTCTAGCCCAGAGGGGATACAGGCTTGGCCCACAGAGGGTACAGGCCTGGCCCACAGGGGGTACAAGTTTCATGCAGGCTTCATCTAGATGGGGAACAGGCCCAACCCAGAGTGAGTACAGATTCTACCCAGTGAGTATAGGCCTAGACCAGGCCCAGCTTAGAGAGGCACAGACCCACCTTACAATGGGCTTAGCTCACAGCAGGTAAGAGACCCAGTTAAGAGGGGGTACAAGTGTAGTCCAGAGGGAGCAACAGGCCCGACTTCCGAGGGGTCCAGCCTCTGCTGTGGGGTGTAGGACGCGGCCCAGCATGGAGGGGTACAGACCCAGCTCCAGGGGGACAGGCCCAACTCAGAGGGGGACAACCCAGGTCAGAGTGGAGTCGACCTGGAATGGAGGCTCTGCCCTCGGAGAGTTGGCCCCCACCCGGAGTCCTGCTCTGAGTCCTCCCCCTCCCCCGGGTGCGCCCCATTCTGGGTGCCAGGGCGCTTCCCACTTCCGAGGCCACCCGGCGCAGACCTTGGCCAGGACGCCCGGAGCGGGGCTCAGAACAGGGGTGCAGGCCGCGGCTCCCCGGCCCCGGGCGACCTCC
>NW_006399805.1:12425420-12434974 GCF_000299155.1 Elephantulus edwardii
CACCTTCTTAAAGGGCCAGGGCCGTGGAGGAAACCTGCCGGCCAGGTAGCAAGCTTCCCGCTGGGGGCGGCTCGTGAGAGCGAGGCTGCGGGCGCCGCCTGGTGGGCAGGACTCGGACGGACACCCCGGTCCTCGTGTGCTCTCGCCTGACCCATCCTGGTGCGCTTTTGACCTAGGTCTACCTGTGGCTCCACCTGCATCGCCTCTTCAGGGCCTACTAGCCCTGAACAGACAAGGGGCTGAGGGGTATGAGAGGTGCGCTGACACTTCACGGACGTCGGGGGTTGGGATCAGATGACCATCAAAGGGGCATGCAGCACTCCGAGACCTACCTGGCCAGGTGGCAGGGGATGGGGTCAGCTGAGGATTCTTCCTGGAGGGGCCCTGTAACCTGGATTCCCAGTGGCAAGGATTGGGAAAGACGAGCACCACAGACAGGGCGCCCCAGGGGCGCTGGGGGCTGGAAAGTGGGCCGGTGCTGCTGGGGTGCAGGGCAAAAGGCAGGTGTGGGCAGAACTTGTCAGGGGGTTCAGTCCTCCAGGGTTGTGCGGAGTCACACGAGGGCTCCTCGGGAGATCTGAGCAGAGGCTGGGGGGTGGGGGGACATGGAGGGAACTCACAGCAATGACTTGGGAAAAGTCTTGAATTATCTGCAGAGCCCGTTGCTGCTGGGCGATTCTGACTGATGCACTTGCAAGTCTATTGTCCTGTTGTTTTGTTCCATTGTGACCCTGTGGAAACAGCTCTGAGCCCAGCCGTCCTCATCGTCTCTGACACACAGGAGCCCATTGCAGCAGTAACTGTGTCAATCCACCTTGTGGAGGGTCTTTCTCCCACTGATCTTCCACCTTTCCGAACATGATGTCCCTTTCCAAGGAGTGTTATTATGTTGAGTCACCTGCGACTCATAGTGACAACAGCTCTGAACCCTGTCCTATCCTAAGACAACCTCACGGTCTCTGACAAACCTGCCCCTATTATCTCAGTCATTGTGTCAATCCTTCTCATCCTGGATCTTCCTGCCCTGTGCTGTCTCTCCACCTTTCCAAGCATGCTGTCCTTCTCCAAGGGCTGGTCACTCCAGGCAACATGCTCAAAGTATGTGAGATGGAGCTTCAGAATGCTTGCCTCTAACGAGCAGCTTGGTTTTACCTGCTCTGGGACAGACCTGTTTGTTCTCTTGGCGGTCCATGGTATGTTCAAAATTCTTCTCCAGCACCACAGCTCAAAGACATTGATTTCCACTTTTTATTGTCCAGCTCTCTGATGCATCGCAAGTGATTGCAAAGACCATGGCTTAGATCAAGTGCATCTTATTTTCTAGATGGACACTGTTGCTCTTCAGTACTCTGGAAAGGTCCCTGACAGCAGATTTTCCCACTGCAATTCATTTTTTAATTTCCTGACTGCTGGTGACAAGAGTGTTGATTGTGGGACCAAGCAAGCTGAAATTGTTAGCAATCTCAATCTTTTCTCCTCCTAAATCTGATAGCCTAGCAGTAAGAAGCTGTGCTGTAATCCTGAAAGCATCTGGTTCAAATCTACCCGCTGCTCTGTGGGGGAAGGATGGGGAATCTCCTCCCACGTAATTAAACTACCCCTGAAAATCCACTGGAGGGTCAGCTATAGGTTGGTTCTGATTTAATGGCACATAACAATAACAACAGCATCCGGATTAGAGGGAGACTCATCAACAACCTGTACTATGCAGATTACTAACCTTGCTTGCTGAAAGTGAGGAGAACCTGAAGCACTTACTGTATAGAACCAAATAATAGAGCCTTCAATATGGATTGCATTTCAACACCAAGAGAACAAAGGTTTTCACCACTGAGCCAGCAGGCATCATTATGACAGGTGGAGAAAGGATCGAAACTGCCAGTGATTTAGTCTTCCTTGGATCCACAATCAACACCCTTGGTACCAGCAGTCAAGACATAAGATTGCTCTGGGCAGGTCTGTTGTAGGGACCTCTCCAAAGTACTGAAGGGCAATGCTGTCAGTCTGAAGACTAAGGTGCACCTGAAACAAGCCATGGTCTTTTCCATCACTGGCTGTGTGTCTGAGAGCTGGACAATGAATAAGGATGACAGAAGAACTGAAGCTTTTGAGCTGTGGTGTTGGAGGAGAGTACCGAATGTCCCATGGACTGTCAGAAGAATAATCAGTTATGTCTTGGGGAAGGTGCAGCCAGAGTGCTCCTTGAAAAAAAAATAACAAAGCCTCATCCACATACTTTGGAGAGGCTGTTCCTTGGAGCGGGACAGGATGCTTAGAAAGGTGGAGGGTCAGCAAATGAGAGGAAGACCTTCAACCAGGTACACTGGCACAGTGACTGCCATACCGGGCTCAAGTGGGTCCTGAAATGTAAGGACGGCGCAGGACAGGACAGGACAGGGTGCAGATCTGTTCTTCACAGGGTCACTATGGGTCATACTTTACTTGATGGCACCTAACAACATGTTGTTGTAGCTGTGCCATCAAATTGCCTGTGACTCATAGTGACCCTCTCTCTGTACAACAGCCTTGAACCCTGCTCTATCCTGTGCCAACCTTATCGTCTCTGACACACCTACCTTCACGACCCCAGTCATGAATCAATCCATCTCGAGAGTCTTCCTCTCTTGTGCTGTCTCTCCACCCTCCCAAGCAGAGTGTCCCTCTCCTAGGACTGGTCACTCTTTGCAACATGCTCCAAGTATGTCAGATGAAGCTTCAGAATCCTTGCCTCCAAGGAGCAGTCTGGTTTCACTCTCTCTAGGATGAACCTGTTTGTTCACTTAGCAGTCCATGGGATACTCAATATTCTTCTCCAGCACCACAGCTCAAAGGCATCAATTCTCTTTTTTTCATCCTTAGTCATTGTCCTGCTTTCTGATGCCTAGCAGGTAATTGCATAGGCTATGGCCTCGATCAGGCACACCTTAGTCTTCAGACTGACATCGTTGCTCCTTGGTGCTCTGTAGAGGTCCCTGACTTTCCCAATGCAATTCATCTTTTGATTTCCTGGCTGCTGGTACAAAGAGTGTTAATTGTGGAGCCAAACAAACTGAAGCTGTTAACAATTTCAATTTCTTCACCATCGGTCATAATTCTGCCAATCGGCCCAGTGGCGAGAATCTTTGTTTTCTTGATGTTCAGCTGTTTAGCTTCACTCTTTATTGAAGGCTACAGTGCTTGACCTTCTGTAGCAAGTGCTTCAGGTCCTCCTCAGTTTCAGCAAGCACAATACCATTACCAACCTGTTTGGATCATGTTGTCTGTGTGGTCATTTGACATTGGAAAATGTTTTATCTCCTGCTCTTTGTTTTTTCCCTTCCAGCATCACTCTGCTTATCTGTCTTTTCCATATAAAGTTGACGACTACTTCACATATCTTTGGATATTGGTGATGAAATCTGGATTGGAGCCGCACTGCCTCTGTAAGGTATTTATTTCTTTTGTCTTGATTGTCTTGGCATTTCTTGACTGAGCTTTGTGAGAATGTCGGGCCACTTGCTAGCTTGGTGTTTCTTAGCTGCACCGCCTGTCTTCTGGGGGATGTGATGGAGGAGGGAGGGGTGTGTGCATGTGTGTGTGTAGTTCCCTGTTCACGGAATTCAGCAGGTGGGGACAGAATGGACTGCGGTAACCTGTAGTCTTTGGATGAACAGTTGAGTAAACTGGGAGCTGATCTGTAGTCTTGCCTGATGAGTGGACAGGAGGCGTGTGTGGGGGTAGATATTGTTGCTGTTTACTGTCAGATGGGACAAAGAAAAAATAATAACAACACCCACCCCCAAAACAAGTTTACACAGAAAAAAAGGGAACACTTAAAGCTGAGAGTGGTGTAAAAGGAGTGAGAACAAGGGTGTTTTCCTTGCTGTGTGCAGAGTGGGACTGAGTCATAGCTCGCCCTCCCGCCACCACGGCCGGTCTTTCTCCTGGAACAGCTGGTGGGTTCTCACCCCCTGCCTTTGACTTAGCATCACAGCACCTTAGCTCCTAGAATCAGAACTGAAAGACAAAATGAAAAGGAACAAGTATGATGACGAAGGAGAGAAAGAGAGGAGACGCGAGGCTGCTGCTGTTAGGAGCTGCTGAGTCTGGTACGGCCCTTCGCGGTCCTCTGCACCACCGTTCTGAGTCCTGTCCTGTCCCGTGCCGTCCTCACAACCTCTGACACACTCAAGCCCATTGCCGCAGTCACTGTGTCAACCCACTTGGTCAAGGTTCTTTCTCTCCTTTGCATCCTTCCACCTTAGGGACAGAAAAGTTAGAAGGAAGATAATATGGAAAATATTTTTAAAAAGAAAGAAGAAAACCTCACAGAAGCAAAACATACACAAATAAGCAAACGAAGATCCAACAAGCTAATGGAAATGAAAAACGAGAGAGCAAGTTTAGTGGCCACGGGCAGCAGGCGCACTGGGCATCTGAGTGGCACTCTCGTCCCCGCTGTGTGAGAGGAAGCAAGCTATCTGGACTTGAAGGCCACCTTCGCCCTCAATGACCGTAGCTCTGAGCGCTCGGCTTAGCTGCTCTGCCCCACAGTGATGTCCAGCATCCATTTGTCAGTGCTCTGGGGGTCTTGTGTCACTGTGATGCTGGAAGCCCGGTCTCCAGCATTTCAAATGCCAGCAGGGTCACCCACAGTGGACAGGTTTCAGCGGAGGTTCTGCACTAAGACAGACTATGAGTGATGCACTGATGCTTGGCAGGTAGCCCTCAGAGATGTGCAGGTTCAGTTTCAGGCCACCACAGCGAAGCAGATGCCACGTCAACATGAGCCGTGCAAGTGTTCTGCTTCCAAGTGCGAGTGGAATTTACGTTTATGCTTTACCGTGGTCTCCTAGAGACATGGTCTACATGGAGACCTGGTGGCACGGTGCTTAGGAAGCTGCACTGCTGGCCCGAAGACATGGCCGCTCTGGCCGTTCGAATCCCCTAGCTCCTCTGCAGAAGAAAGACGGGCGACCTCTTTTCTGTGTGACTGACTCAGTCTCACAGGAACAAGGAACAAGCAGCCCTGTTCCACAGGAACTATCCTGGCCCTTAGAGGCTGAGAGTCGGACCCCAGGATCACAGACAGGCACCCCAGCACGCACGCCGGCCCTGGCTTTCCCAGGTGAGCCAGGCTCCTTGGGCCTTTACAAGGAGGAGACCCTGACACGCTTTTTGATCCCCGGCTACACAGGTGGTAATAACATCTTAGCTGCAGCCAGTGGCCCCTCCAGGACCAGAGGTGTAATTCTGGGGCTCGTGTCCATGTGACGTTCCTCCACAGTGGACGGTCAGCTATGTGCTGATTTTGACTCCATGACAATGATAGAGTGACCGGTCTCTTGAGGCGCTCTACTGGCAGCCCCAGGAGACACTTTGTCCTGCCTTTAGCGGTGTCACCTCACAGAGGTCCACCTCACTCAGCTGTGACCTGACGTGCCTGGTGGCCTGATCCCCCCAGCACAGTGTCCTCCTCTCAGGCCACCCACACGGACATGGGGCAGTCTTCCCAAATGAAGCCACCTGCCTGCGACTGGGGCTGCTGGCTGCAGCTAAGATGTTATTACCACCTGTGTAGCCGGGGATCAAAAAGCGTGTCAGGGTCTCCTCCTTGTAAAGGCCCAAGGAGCCTGGCTCACCTGGGAAAGCCAGGGCCGGCGTGCGTGCTGGGGTGCCTGTCTGTGATCCTGGGGTCCGACTCTCAGCCTCTAAGGCCCAGAACACTTCCTGTGGAACAAGGCTGCTTGTTCCTTGCTGTCCTCAAAGGCTGGGCACAATCAGTGCCTCCTCAAGGCTTCCTGATGAAGGTGAGGATACAGGTAATGACACAGTGGTGGCCGGTCTCCTTCCCCGTCAGCTTCCTTTCCCTGAGAATGACTGGAGACAACGTGGGGATAATAGTTGTCTCCAGGACAGTTCACACTCCAGGCACTCAGGGGAGGTCAGAGCTCTGGCCTCTGGTCACAGCTGTGTCTGAGAGGCTGTGAACTTGCAGAAGAAAATTGCCAGACCTTTCTCGAAAGTGCCTCCAGGTGGACTTGAACTGGCAATCTTTCAGTTAGCAGCTGAGATCTTTAATGCCTGCATCACCCAGAGCTCCTGGGTTTATCACAGGCGTGCCGTTCTGAATGAAGACGTCCAGGTTGCATTGCTTCTAGGCCAGCCCATACCCAGACTGTCCTGTCTGGCTGAGCATGTCCCCAGCCTCCCGACTCCCCTGGGCTGTGTAGAGGCGAGTGCACAGCCTTCCGGGCACTCCTGGGACGTGAGTGATTTGTGTGCACATGTGCGAGCCAGACTCTAATGCTCAGGAAATGCTCCATGTCTCTACTTGGGGATGAGAAAGCAGGGCCTCAGCTGCAGGCTTGACTGGGCCAAGGGCCACCAATCCTTTCCCCTGACCCGAGTGCCCTGGACAGACAAGTCTAGGATGCCCCAAGTCAGCGGAGCAACCAGGGCGAGGGGCTTGGGCTTCCACTTCTCCCGATAGTGGACATGCCCCAAGGATTTTTCTTTTTAAGGAAAAGAGAGTGAGGGATAGAGAAAGAGAGAGGGATGAGAGGAGGCAGGAAAGGAGGGAAGGAGGGGAAAGGGAGCAGGAGGAAGGAGGAGGAAGAGAGGGAGAGAGGGTGGGAAGGAGGGAGGGGAAGGAGAGGGAGGGACGGTAGAAGAAGGGGTAGGAAGGAGGGAGGGAAGGGGAAATGGGGAAGAAGAGAAGAAGAGGAAGTGAGAGGGACAGAGGTGGGGGAAGGGGGAGGAGGGAGGCGGGGGAAGAGGGAAGAGGGAAGAGGGGGGATTTAGAGAGAAACGCCCCCTCTGCTTCTCTGTGACCAATCAGCTCAGACCTCAGGGCCCAGATGAGATGCCTGACCTGGTTATAACTAACAGGACCCCCAGTGCTGCTGAGGGCTCCTCCTTTTACACCGCCTCCTGACACTCACTTCTGCTTTGTGTGTGACCAGTGTAGATGTGCCCCCCAAGCCAGCCACCCCTCTGGGGGACACCCTGCCCCTCTGTGGTCCCTCCTCGCAGCCCCACCTTCGCCCCACCTTCCTGCAGAAGCTGTCATTATGGAATGACTAAGCTGTTCTCCAGCACAGAGATGAACAGTCCTTTCTTTCCCAACGCCTCTCTGACAGGAGGGTGTGAATGTCTCCTCACTTCCTCCCTCACTTCCTCGTGGGCTCAGGTCGGGGAGGAACACAAGTTCCAAAGCCTGAGGCCTGAGTCCTTCAGCCACAGAGGCCTCTAAACCCTGGTAAACGGGGATCACTCTTGGGCTTATTCATGTATTGGAACCACACATATGCATTATAGGTACATGTGTGTGAGAGAGTGAGCTCTCTGTGTTACAGGTGTGTGTGTGTGTGCGTGTGAGAGAGAGAGAGCATGCAAGAGCTATCTGAGATCTAGGCGTGTTACAGACACGTGTATGTGCTTGTGTGTGTGCGTGCACTGCTGAGATTTATATGGTTTACAGATGTGCTGTGTGTGTGCTGTTGGCGATGAGGCTTCTGTTTAAATGCGTCTGTAAAAGCCCGTCCTTGGCCAGTTCATCCTCCTGTTGGGTCGTGGCATCTCGTCTCGGATGAATGTCGCAATAGTTAGATTGAGCACCCGCCCCTCTCGTTAGAAACAGTGGGTTCCGAGAAAGACCTGCCAGGTTCCAGGGGTTCCACTGCTTGTGCAGGGACTGTGGGAGACAGACATCGGGGTAGGTGGTGAAGGGGGCTGGGAACGCCTCATCCAGTGCCCTCTGCCCCTCCCACTGTGGCACTTGCTCTCTCATGTCCTGTCTCTGGGCACCTTTGCCTCGGACAGCAGCTGCCCTTGTGGCCCGTCCCTCCGAGCACATGCAGACGGCAGTGTCAGTACGTTCCTGCCTGCCTGTGACGGTGTGTACACTTCAAGAGGAGTTTGATTCCTGCCCAGGTAACAACCTCGTGCCACCAGGTCCGTTCCCACGCATCTCGGCTGGAGGACAGAGCGGAGCTGCGTGGTGGGCTTTCCAAAGCTGTAAATCTTTATGGACGAAGCTGCTTGTCTCTCTGTGCACAACGGTGCCGATGACCGGCCTTCCAGGTGACAGCTGGATGCTTAACCAATGTGCCACTACAGCGCCTCGGCCCAGCTGAGGGCCCTGCCTGTCAAACATTCCTATTGTGAGGCGATCGTCTAGTGTGACCTCCAGGCTCAGGGCAGGCACTGCACACATCCCAGCCTCTCCAGGGCTCAGTGTGCGCCGTGCTAGGGCCCAGACCAGCCATGGATATAGGCCTTTCTTAGACCCGATTCTGGTGTGACCTGGAGGACAGAGATGCCCTCTGGGCCCAGCTGTGTCCTCACCCAGGCCAAGGTGCCCTCAGCAGCATGCTGGCCGCCCACTGTCTCACCCTCCCTGGGCAACTCGGCTTCCTGTGCAGCTGCTCCTGGCGGAGCCTGTCCTGACTTGTCCCCAGGCCTGTCTGACATGCCCTGCTCCCTGCTCTCCTGCCCTCCCTCCCTCCCACGGACCTGCCCAGTGTCAAGCTGCCCACTGGCTTCTCTCTCAGGCACCGAGAAGAAGGAAACACGCTGATTTCATGAGAGCACGAGGGGTTCAGAGTTACTGCTGACTGTTCCCACTGCTCTCCCCACTGTCCCTGCCCGTTCAAAGCAAGATATCAGCAAAGTCTCGTGGGCTTGAACAGCTTTACGTTTACAGTGGTGGATGGAAGAGGCTGAGGCAGAGCTGAGACCGAAGCCCTCCCTCGCCTTAGTGCACTGAGGAGCTAACTGATCCTCTTTCTCGCCTTTCCACTCCAGCCTTCAGCCTGCAGCGTGGGGTCCCGCTCTCTGTCACCTAAGTGGGAATGCCATGAAGACTCCCAGTCCTAAAACAGGCATAGTGCTACGGGGTGGATATTGACATCAAACTGGTAGAGACAGGAAAACAGAGAAGCAGCACAGAGAACTGTGGAATGTCCTCAACACTGAGTGATGGGAACCAGGTGGCATCCAGCCAGCTGCCTCATCCGGCCCCGTGCATGTAAGAGGAGGACCCACAACGCTCAGGGAGGAAGGTCGGAGGAGAGGACCCACAGTACACAGGGAGGAAGGTCGGAGGAGAGGACCCACAGTGCCCAGGGAGGAAGGTCAGGAGAGGACCCACAGTGCTCAGGGAGGAAGGCCGGAGGAGAGGACCCACAGTGCTCAGGGAGGAAGGTCGGAGGAGAGGAGCCACAGAGCCCAGGGAGGAAGGTCGGAGGAGAGGACCCACAGTGCTCAGGGAGGAAGGTCGGAGGAGAGGACCCACAGCGCTCAGGGAGGAAGGTCGGAGGAGAGGACCCACAGCGCTCAGGGAGGAAGGTCAGGAGAGGACCCACAGTGCACAGGGAGGAAGGTCAGGAGAGGACCCACAGCGCTCAGGGAGGAAGGTCGGAGGAGAGGACCCACAGAGCCCAGGGAGGAAGGTCGGAGGAGAGGAGCCACAGAGCCCAGGGAGGAAGGTCGGAGGAGAGGACCCACAGTGCACAGGGAGGAAGGTCAGGAGAGGACCCACAGTGCACAGGGAGGAAGGTCAGGAGAGGACC
>NW_006399805.1:12436034-12442053 GCF_000299155.1 Elephantulus edwardii
TGGGCACTCCTGGCTCATAGGACACGGCTGTGGTGGGCACTCTTGGCTGACAGGACACAGCTGTGGTGGGCACTCCTGGCTCATAGGACACATCTGTGGTGGGCACTCTTGGCTGTGAAGGATCACCGCTATCCTTCCATCTGGCTGTGACCTACGTGCTCAGGCAGCCTGGTGCCTTGTCCTAAACCTAGCGGTGGTGACTGTCATAGTCGCTCATTGCCTTGTGTAGAAGCTGGGTCTGGTGAGTCCCTAAGTGCAGACAACAGCTCCACAGGGGGCTCGACGCTGTAACCTCTGTGAGGAGCAGCCCTAGGGGTGCTATGGTTAAGCTGTAGACTACTAAACAGAAAGGCTGATGGTTCAAACTCACCAGCAGCAACTCTGCAAAAAGAAAAAGCAGTATCTTCCAGAAAGCTCTCTCCTGTGACTGACAGGCGGGCTGAGGGGGAACGGACGGATCGGCAGAGAGTGAATCGTTAGGAAGTAGATTTCCCAGACCTGTCTTCAAGTGCCTCTGTGCGGATTCAAACTCCCAGGTGCTCCAATGGCAGTGGCGAGCTTCATTAGATTTTTATGAAAATGAAGCTCACAATGCAGGTTATTTGCAAACCACAAACACACACACACACACACGAGTTTTCTCTCCCTGTGTGCTTTATGTGAATGAACATGAGTGCGGGCAGCAGAAATACTGAAACGTAACCTGGCGTCTGCTGCCTCAGAATTTCCTAGGCCTCTCTCTCCTGCGTCCCAGAGCTCCTGAGGAGAGAAGTTTTAGCTGGAACCATGGCCAGGGGACAAGGTTCTCCCCTTGGCAAAATGAAGTGAGACCAGAAGGATAGGGAACCTTGGGGTACGGCTGTGGCCTTGCATGGCCCCATTGAGGCCCTTTGGGTCAGCAGGGGCCCCTCCCAGGGGGGGTTACCCCTTCCATCACCCAGTGAAGTCATGGAGGCTGTGCGCTTGCAGGCCAGATGCCCCGAATGCCCCAGGGCAGCTGAACCGTGAGACCTGGCCGTGCTCCCCAGGCCCCACCTTGCTCAGGCGTCCTGGTCTCCACTGGGCATCCTTCACCAGCAAGCTCTGTGAGCAGAGGCCTCTGTGCCCCAGAGATACCAGCTTATATACCGGCTGGGTGACTCAGTCCCGTACATTTGTCCCAGCTGAGTGCCCATGGGTTAGCAGCCTCTGGCAGGTGAGCCCTGGTCATGAGGAACAAGGATCAGGGAGACCCTCCCACACCCTCAAACCCTCTCCTCCCCCCTCCCTCCTGAGCTGGGCTCCAGTTATGCAATGGAGGGACTTTAAAGGAGCTGGGTAAGCTCCCTACCTGGGGTTTTTCCGTCTATAAAATGGGACTAATAATACCTTGCTGGCAGGGTTGGTGTGAGAATAGCTCAGCTAATGAAGGCAGTGTGTGAGGAGGCCTGTGTAGGCGCTGCAGAAACCAGGCTGCTCCCACACTGCCCCGGGCAGTGGTAGGCCGCGGCCTCAGCCCAGACAGGCCAGACAGCGGAGAAGGGCTGCGAACTCCTGACCAGAGCGTCCCAGGCCCCCATTGCGGGGTGCCACCTCTGCACCTCCTGCCGTGCTCCTCGCCCCCACGTCCTTCTGAGGCCTCTGTTCTCTGGCCACAGGAAGCTGTGTGGTCCCACCACCCAGACCTGGTGGGGAACTGTTGCTGAGACACCTCGTTCCTGCTCCATTCTCATGGTGGCTGCTGCCCTCCACCCCCGGAAGACAAGGCGACCCTGACTGTGGGGGGAGGGAAGCAATGCAGACAGACTCAGTTCATTTCGGGGCAGGGGGGCGTTCCAACCATCATTTGCGGTCAGCCAGCAGTGGGACAGCTGAGCGCTAGGTGGCCAGCTCCTCAATGGACTGAGTTCTCAAGCTCAGCTCGCTGCTCAGCCACTTCCTCTCATCCTGACCCCCCATAGTGTCTGGGCTGCAAATCTTAGAAGAGACTGGTCCCCTTTCTCCCCAGAAGCCACTGGAGGACTTGAACTTGCAGCCTTTTGGTTACCAGGACGACTCCTACAGACCAGCAGACAGAGCTCCCTCCAGAGACCACAGTAAACACAATGTTTGTATTCACGGGGCAATGAAAAAATAGTAATAATCTGTCCCTCACTCTCTTTCGATACTTGATGTATTGGGGTGGTCAGGAACGGGACCCCGATCTCTCTGAGGTCTGCCTGGACTAGCTTGGATGAAGTGTCCCCTGGTCTCCTCTGACAGGAAGTGGGAGTCCCGGTACCACCACCTCCTGAGACATCGGGGTCTCTTTTGGGTCTGGGGTCCTATCTCAGCCGAGAGGATGTCCCGCCTCGTGAACCAGCCTCCATCATTGCCTGGAGACTGGATGGGGCACAGGGTTGGTGCCCTTAGCAGGTGATGCCGGGGACAGGGCACTGCTGTGGGCCTTGTGGCCGTGTCCCCTGCCACCCTCCAGGGCTCCTCCTGGACTTTCCAGTGTGGGCCTGTGACTGGTTGAATCACAGCCTAAAAGGTATATCAAGCCCTAAACACCTCCATGCACCGACCTGTGACAGTGACTTTATTTGGAAGCAGGACCTTTGAAGACCAGCTAATATGGGGTCACAGCGGAGCAGGACATGCCGTACCCCGACCTCAGTGGTGCCCTCATGACAAGGAGACAGTGGGTAATGAGACGGCTTTGCGATGAGGGAGGCAGAGACTAGAGTGATGCAGCTACAAACCACAGCGGGCCTGGGCTGGGGAGCCTCAGGGAACGTGGGAAGGGCAGGCAGACACCCCTCCTCCAGCCTCACGTGCACACAGGGTGCTCCCTGCAAACCCAGACGAGAGCCATCTCTGCTGTTTTGAGTCCCTCACTTTGTGACACTTTGCGACATCAGCCACAGGACGTGACACGCGCTCAGCAGCAGTAATTTGTCCTGTTCTGTGTGAAAGGGGTGCGACTGGGTCCTTGACTGGGCCCCTTGGGCTCGGGCTGCCAAGCGTGGGAACCCCTCTTCAGGAGAGGTGTCGGCTCCAGGGAGGTGGTTTTACTGGACCAACTGGGAAGCCTCTCTGTGGAGAGGTGTCCTAGAGCTCAGGCCAGTGACGCTGGGTGGCCACGCTGGGGCTTTCTCCAGAAGCTCTTGTCAGTGTGTGTGTGTGTGTGTGTGTGTGTGTGTGTGTGTGTGTGAGAGAGAGAGAGAGAGAGAGAGAAAGAGAGAAAAGAAATAATGAAAATATTTTATTGACATTTTAAAAAAGTATTTGTTTTCTTGTTGTGTACTTTAAAATCAGATCCGACTCGCACAGGAGGAAGTCGCCCCTCCTTCTCCAGCGGAGCATCTGGTGGATTCAAACCGTCTGCCTTCGGTGTTGCAGTGGAGCTTCTTGCCACTAGGCCACCGAGCTCCCTGAAAAGTATTTTATTCTTACAGTTCACCAAATAATGCAAAATAGTAAGTTTTCTTCAAGTATAATACGATCCTTGTCACGACTGATTGTCAAATGAGCGGATAGATAAACTCATGAGCATTTGAATATTAAATACAAGTGATTTTTATGATGCACATTAAGTAATAATGTACTATAATTAAAATTTTTATTGCAAGCTTTTTAAAAAAGTCAGTCTGTCTATTGATATTGATAAGCTTTAGGATCATGTAGCCCTAGCTTTGTTGTGGTTATGTGCCAGCCTGTCGCTTGCCACTCATAGTGACCTTGTTTACGTACAACATCCCTGAATCCTGCTCTATCCTGTGCCAACCTTACTTACTGTCTCTGACACACCTACCTTCATAACCCCAGTCACTGAATCAATCCATTTCATTGTAAGTCTTCCTCTTTTGTGCTTTCACTTTCAAACATAATATTTTTCTCCAAGGACTGGCCCTTCCTTGGAAAATGCCTGAAGTATGTCAGACGAAGCCTCAGAATCCTTGCCTCCAAGGAGCAGCCTGGCTTCACCCTCTTTAGGACAAACCTGTTTGTTCTCCTGGCAGTCCATGGTATATTTAATACTATTCTCCAGCATCTCAGCTCAAAGGCATCAATTCTGTTTTTATCATCCCTAGTCATTTTCCAGCTTTCTGATGCATAGTAAGTAACTGCGAAGACTATAGCCTGGATCAGGTGCACCTTAGTCTCCAGACTGATACTGTTACTCTTCGGTACTCTGGAGAGGTCCCTGACAACAGACTTTCCCAATGCAATTTGTCTTTTGATTTCCTGGTTGTTGGTACCAAGAGTGTTGATTGTGGAGCCAAGCAAACTAAAGCTGTTAACAATCTCAGTCTCTTCACCATCCATCATGGAGCTGCCAATCTGCCCAGTGGTGAGAATCTTTGTTTTCTTAACAATGTTGAGTTTCAATCCATATTGAAGGCTGCAGTCCGTGACCTTCTGCAGCAAGCGCTTCAGGTTCACCTCAGTTTTAGCAAGCAAGGTTGTGTCATCTGCATAACGCAGATTGTTGATGAGTCTTCCTCCAATCCTGAAGCCACATTTCTCCTCATAGAGCCCAGCCTCCCGGATAATCTGTTCTGCATATAGATTGAAAAGATATGGAGAGAGGACACATCCCTGGCATATGCCCTTCCCAATTTTGAACCATGCAGTGCTTCCTTGCTCTGTTCTGATGACTTCCTTCTGGTTCAAACATAGGTTTCACATAAGCACAATCAAATGTTCTGAGATTCCCAGTCTTCTCAGAGTCAGCCACAGTTTATTGTGATTCACACAGTCAAATGCCTTTGCATAGTCAGTGAAACACAGAGATTCCTCTAGTACTCTCTGCTTTCAGCCAAGATCCATCTAATATTAGCTATAATATCCCTAGTGCCATGGCCTCTTCAAAACCCAGCCTGCACTTCAGGCAGGTCTCTGTTGATGTGCTGTTCTAGTCATTTTTGGATATTTTTCCAGCAGAATCTTGCTTGAATATGTTATTAATGATATTTTTCTATAATTTCTGCATTCGTTGAGTCACCTTTCTTTGGAATGGGAACAAATACAGATCTCTTCCAGTCCGTTGGCCAGGTGATTGTCCTCCAGATTTCTTGGCACAACTTGGTGAGCATATCCAGGGCAGCATTTGTTTGTTGAAATATGTCAATTGGTATACCGTCTATTCCTGGGGCCTTGTTTTTTTCCAATTCTTTCAGAGCAGCTTGAACTTCTTCCTTCATCACCACAGGCTCTTGCTCACCTTGTTGTTTCATGAAATTCTTCTGTGTCTGCCAATTCCTTTCGGTACAGCGACTCTGTATACTCCTTCTATCTTCATTTCATGCTTCCGGATCATTTAATATTCTGCCTAGAGCATCCTTAAGTATTGAAACTTGAGGCTTGAATTTGTTCTTCAGTTCCTTGAGCTTAAGAAATGCTGAGCAAGTTCAGAGCTTTTGATTTTCTGACTTCAGCTCTTTGCACATTTCATTATAATACTGTGTCTTCTCATACTGCCCTTTGAAATTTTCTTTTCACTCCTTAATTTCTTGATTTTTTCCCCTTTGCTTTGGCTTCTCAGCACTCTAAAGCAACATTTACAGTCTAATCTAGCATCCATCTTGGTCTTTTCTTCCTCCTTTGTATTTGTAATGACCTTTTGCATTCTTCATGAATATTTTTGATATCCTCCCACAACTCATCTGGTCTTTGCTCATTGGTGTTCAAGGCCTTAAACCTGTTCCTGAGAAAGTTTTGAAATCTGGGTGGGATAGACTTATAGACTTAAAATAATACAAATAAAAATATTTTAGAAACCAGAAAGTTTAGTAAGTTTAAATATTTTTTATTTTTTTGCTTCAAATGATCAAATAAAGTCCATCTTATTAAGTGAGAAACTAAAATTGCTGTTATTCTTATTCCATTAACTTTGTTTACTGGGAAGAATTTTTTTCTTACCTCACAGTTAATTATTCAGAACAAAAATATGTAACCACATATTTTAAAAATGCTTGAGTATGTGCTTATTAGCTCAACTTTAGGTAGTTCAGAAGTTTCAGACATTTAGTTTGTCTTATAGCAATAGAAAAAA
>NW_006399805.1:12445483-12449310 GCF_000299155.1 Elephantulus edwardii
GTCCAATCTTTCCCATTTCCTTTATCCCCTCCTCCCTCCACCCACCAAATTGTGCAAACCCTGTGATTTCCTCCCTACCATCCTCACCCTTCTGCTCCCACCCCTTCCTTCCTTGGACCATACATTTTACTATTCATCCTTCTATTTTTACAATAATGGTTGTGTTGTTGTTATTGTTAAGTGCCCTCAAGTCGAACATGACTCAAAGCAACCCTATGAACAAAAGACTTGAACCCTGTTCTTTAACTATCATCGTTTCAAGTTCGTGAGTTTCCAGAGGCATGTTGTTTAGGAAGTGAATGCCACTCTTGCTTCCAAGCCTGTCCCACCAAACACTGGGAGCTCCTCCAAACACTGTCCACCGTGGATAATCATTACAGCATTTGACACACCAGTGGCACAGTGTTCAGCATCACAGCAATCCCAAGCCACTTCAGTAAAGTAACTGACAGACCAGTGCTGTACCACTTAGCAGAATGTTAGTCCCAAATACAATTAACATCAGGCTCAAAAGCCACAGGCCTGACGGCTCAACTGACTTTTAAATATCAAGGTCCTCTAAAGAAGCAGCTTCCTGCCCACAGCTCATTGTTAGCTAAATCCAGCACATCCAATCAGCTCACACACAATTGTGAATGAAATAAAAAACAACCAAACAATCCACACCCAACCCTCAACTAACACAAAACATCTCACCTTCCAGAATCCAGTGCGTCAGCCTCCACACGTAATGGTCCGCTGCAGTATTTAACCTCATGAGACTGAGCTAGTTCACCCAGCATAATGCTTTCCAGGGCGTACAGTCTTCTCTGTCACATGTGTGGTCACCTTCACTCGGAGCCACCTTGATGGAGATTGCTCCACTGTAACACAGGGATGTGGGAGGGGATGTTAATCGAGTGCTGAGGTGATGCAGGTGTGCGAGGCTCAGGTGCACGACACAGGTGACAGGGTGAAGGAGACAGATGCTTGCACCTGAGTGCAGACACAAGAATGAACATCTGGAAGCAGGCAGGCTGAGCGGTGCTTTGTCACGACCCACACACCCAGGCTGATGTTCCCAGTAATTCAGTGATTGTTTTTCCAAGTGATGAACAACTCTGGGTGAAGAGCCAAATGAAACAATATTTCAGCATCTTTCCTTTTATCTAGTGGTCCCACTCCTGGAGAAGCGGACTGAGGCTAAACTCGCTTTGGCTCTACACAGAGTGGAGCTGAGTTCTTGGCTCAGACATCTGCCACCTGCATGCATATCTGATGGACACTCCAATTCCAGTTTTTGGGTATTTTTTTTTAAACTGTAACTTATTTTTTTATTTTTTAAAATTATTTTGCATGTGTGTGTACCATCAAATCAGATCTGACTGGTGCAGGAGGAGATTGCCCCTCCTTTTCCAGCAGAGCCTCTGGTGGATTCGAACTGCATACCTCTGGAATTGCAGTGCAGCTTCTTGCCACTAGGCCACCAGAGCTCCCTTCCCAATTCTAGTGTTGTTGTTGTTGTTAAGTGCTGTTGAGTTGACTATGGCTCGTAGTCACCTTGTGAACAACAGATCTGGACCCGGTCCCATCTGGCACCATCCTTATCGTCCCCAGTATACGTGTGTCCATCGCCGCAATCACTGTGCCAATCCATCTCATTGAGGGTCCTTCTGTTCTTCACTGACCCTCCATCTTTCCAAACAGGATGTCCCTTTCTAAGGACCAGTCTCCCCTAATAACATGTCCTTGGAAGGAGGAGTGGCATCCACTTCCATAATAGCTTGCCTCCAGAAACCCTGGAGAGAGGATGAGAGACACCCAAACGTCGAGGACTTTCCTTCATAGGGTCGCTATGAGTCACCTGCGACTCAACGGCATTTAACAACAACAACAACAACAACAACAACAACAAACAGAAACAGCAACAACAAAAACAACAACAACATGTCCAAAGTCCAAAGTATGTGAAACGAAGCTTCACCATCTTTGCCTCCAAAGAGCACTCTGGTTGCCCTTTTTCTAAGACGTGTTTGTTCTTTCAGCAGTCCATGGGATGTTCAGCGCTCCTCTCCAACACCGTAACTCAAAGGTATTGATTCTTCTCCTGTCATTGTTAGTCATTGTCTAGAACTCAGATGCATAGCAAGTGATCGGAAATTCTGTGGCTTGAATCTGGCACTCTTTAGTCTTTAAACCGACGTCATGGCTCTTCAGGACTTTGGAAAAGTTACTGACAGCAGACTTTTCCAATGCTGTAGGCATCCTAATCTCTTGATCGCTGGCACCAAGGATGTTGCCTGTTGGTCCTGTGGTGAGGATTTGTGCTTTCTTAATGGTGAGATGTAATACTTATTGAAGACTGAAGCCCTTGACCCTCTGCAAAAAGCCCCTGACCTTGCAATGTCCTCACAATCCCTTCTGGGCTTAAGTCCATTCTTGTGGTCAGAGTGTCAATTGCTGGTAGGTGACTCAAGTTGACTATAGCTCCCAGTGACCTATGAACAACAAATCAGCATGTTATCCCCTCCTGTGCCGTCCTCATAATCTCCACCATGTTGGGACCATTGTTGTAGTCACTGTGTGGATCCGAGTAGTTGAATCCCTGGTGGGCAAAGAAAGTCTTCATTGTGTGAGACACTTTGTCTCCTAAGCAAAAGCATGAATAGTAGTGCCAGAGATTGTGACAATATAAAACATTCTCACTGATTTCCTGACAATGTAAAACGCTCTCATAGGTTTCCCGAGTTGGTCTTTGAGGGCGGTCGGATGTGCTCATCGAGAACCAGAGGTTTGATGATGCCTATGCTCTTGCCCTCTGGTTTCTGCACTCAGAGACAAAGCTCCACTGCCATGCACACGCTTCAGTGTGCACGCTTCAGGGAGGTGGATTTGGCATGGCATCTCTCTGGAAGGTGTTTCTTGGTGGTTCCAGCACGAGGTCACTCCTGATCCCAGAGTTACACCCTCCCTCTGGCTTTAGGAATCCTGTCCTCCCCTGTGGGAACCACATGCACTTGTCCTTCCAAGAACAACTGTGTGACTGTAAGTGCAAAGACTTGCCCTGTTCTCCTGAGGGGACCCTTCTTGACAAACCTGCACCTCTCCTGCCCCATGTGTCACTTACCTCACTCTTTCTGCCAGGAGGCTCAACATTGAGGGACCACTCAGTGGGACACATGTCAGATTCTGGAGCAAAATCACAGTGCTTCCCCCACCCCACCCCGTGTGCCAGTGTGGAGGACAGGTCTCAGTGTGGACAGTAGTGGACAGCCACAGTCACTACCTACATGTGGAAGCCCTGAGAGAGCAAGGCAGGAAACACTTTCATACATTATCAAAGAATTTAGAGCCTGAGACAGACAAGGATGAGATCTGCAGTAATTGACTTACTGAAAAACAGCCAATGAGAACCTACAGATCACAACAGAACGTCGTCTGCTTCACTTCTTTTGGACAAGTCATCAGGATGGATCAAACACTAGAGGAGGACGCCATTGGTGAGGGAGACCTCTGAGGACATGGAGTGGCACAATGGACCCAAAGACGCTGGCTGTTGTGAGGATAATGCAGGGCCAGGCAACATTTCATTCTGTTGTTCACGGGGTCACCATGAGCTGAGGGTGACTCAATGGCATATTTATTCTCTCTCTCTCTCTCTCTCTCTCTCTCTCTCTCTCATCTATCTTCTATCTCTGAACTTTGATAAATGACGATAGCTATAGAAAGGCTTCAGGCCTTTTGTTCATAGGGTTGCTATGAGTCATGCTCGACTTGACGGAAAACAACAACAACAACAACAATCTATCATTTATCTACCCATCCATCTACCAACTCATTTATCACTC
>NW_006399805.1:12449940-12454629 GCF_000299155.1 Elephantulus edwardii
CATTGATCCATCTGTTGTTGTTAGATTCTCAAGCCCATTGTTGCAGTCACTGTGTTAAACTGTGTTTGAGGGTCTTCTTCTCCTTTGTCAACTGTCTACTCTTCTGAGCATAATGCCCTTCTCTGGGGACAATCCCCCCCATACCCACCCCAATCCCTGCTGCCACTGTGCTCAAAGTATGTAAGGTATCATTTCACAGCCCTTGCCACCGAGGAGCACCTTGATTGCCTTTTCTCCAAGACAGATTTGTTTGTCCTTTTACAACTTTGCAAGTCAAGGTAGAAAAAGTGCAGGAGAGACTCACTCCAGGTTACATGCTAAAAAGCTGAGTCCAGACTCAAGTTGTCCCAACAATCTAAATGATGTGTCCTTTGTACCAAATGATCTCGGGATCAAAAGAACTGTCCACAAAGTTAGGACGGGCATTTCATTTTGAACCTTCTCTGAGTCCCATGGCCTTCTCCTGGAGCCTCCTCCCACTGGATGCTTATGTGAGTTTACCTATTGCCACCTGGTGGTAAATAAAAAACAAAGTGGGAAAGAATGTGTGGAAACAGCTGGAGGTTAACCAGAACGGCTCTCTGGACCTGCAAAAGTGGGGGTCTGTGGCTGAAAAATGGAAACAGAAAAGTCTAACTGCCTTTGGACCACAGGTGCAGGGTGAAGTACCCTGACATCAACTCAGATCATAATAATAACCCTTTAGGGAAAAACTGCTTATTTTCTCTAAACCCAAAATCTTAGGCATAGACAGGGACTGCGACGATAAAGAGCCAAACACTGGCTTGGAAGTGTTCTTTCTCGTGGTTCTTGTCACCAGTGGTGCTGGTGGAGTGTCAAGTGCGAGGCTCTCCAACCACGACAGCTCCAAGTCTCACAACCAGAACAGCTCTGAGGCTTCCCACCAGGACAGCTCCTCTTCCATCCCCTGTCTCTCCCAGCGGGTGAGGAGCTGTGCTGCCAACCCCAAAGCAGGTAGTTCGTATCCACCACCTGCTCTGGGAGGGAGACAGGCGATCTCCCTAAGACACGTGACTTCGGAAAACCCATCGGAGGGTCAGCTGTGTGTCGGTTCCCACTTGATGCGCACGAGGTGTAGTGTTTCCCCCCCTCCCAGGAGATCTTACTCGACACCAGGCCTTCATTGCGGTTCCAGCCCTGCTGAGGGCTTGTCTTCACCCCAGATGTACTGAACCTGCACGTTGACAAGGTCTGGGTGTTGCTCCCAGGCACCCCCTCAGCCGTTACCAGAGCTGTCCTGGGTTCGGCTTTAAGTTGTAGGTTCAGAGGCCGTTGAATGGGATGGAAGCGCAGATTTCTGCCGAGGTTTGAACTGGGATGAAGCAGTTGGAAGCCTGGTTCGAGGTTTTTAAAATATCTGCTCCTCTCACCAATGTGACCCGGATTTGAAGAGGAGACCCAGTAAACCCATTGCTGATGCCCCACCCCTAGCCCCCTGCCTATTCCTGTCGGTTCCTGGGCCCCTCTGGGTGCTGTCTCTCCCACATCAACCCCCCACACCCCGTGTCCTCGGTTCCCTTTCTTTTTGCTGGGCCAGGCAGACAAACCAAAGGGTAGTGGATTTCCTGCAATTACCTGCGGGGATTGACTTTAAGCTCGCCCCTTCTCCATTGCCACACCATGTCTGTCATTGAGTCAGACTGGGGTGACCTGTTTATTGGGTGATGTTTGAAGCTATATCATCTGCATTTCAAATACCAGCAGGGTCACGTATGGTGGGCAGATTTCAGCAGAACTTCTAGACTAAGACAGGCTAGGAAGATAAAGCCCGCTTATCAACTTAGAAAAAGATCATCGGATGAATGGAAACCTCGTTGCTCACAGCAGAGCACAGTGTGGATGGGGCCCTGGCTGGAGGCCCTTTAATGCGCACTGCCGGGCACTGGAGCTGAGCATGCCTCTGTCCGTGGTTGCCCTGACAAGGAACCAGTGCTCTGTCTTGTTGAGCATGGCGGGGGTGGGGTGGTGGGGGTCACCGATGAGAGGAGCCTGGCTAGAGGTCACCAGCAGCCACATCTCTGCTGGGGCTCAGAGGAAGTGGGGGAGCAGGCACGTGGTCTGGGGCTGCCTCCTTCTCTGCCTCTTGTTCCCCTGCTCTCAGCCCCCCCCCCCCATTGCACTGAGGTTGGAATGTAGGTCAGCCCCATTGGCCTCCCCCCAAGAACAAGTGTTTGGTAATCAGCTAGCACCACCCCTCCCTTATGCCTCCAGGAAGGGGCCTGAAGATGTGCCGTGGGAGGGGGCTTCCTGGGGACCAGGGAGGAAAAATGGGGTGGGGGTGGGGTGACAGCAGAGCCACACAGGGGAAGCGTCACCCCCTGAAGAGTAGAAACCTAGTCTCTGGCTTGTTTTTCCTAGCAGGGAGATGAAGTCATTTTAGAAACATGACTCATATTTTGAATTCTGCCCTTTTCTTCCTCCAAATGATTATGAAAAACACATACTTGGAAGATTTTAATAAAATGATGAGTGATATTAGGCCATTACAATTCGTGGTGATTGAGGACAGAAATCTGATCCCTGGATGCAATAGGAAACCAAATGTAGGCTTCAAAGGGCACTGCTGTTAGGAGAGACAAGGACAGGAAGACAAGGACAACAAGCAGTGGGTCTTGTTTACACTGCCCCGCTCTTCCCCTGAGTCAAGGCCATGACTTTAAAGTGCCAAAACACACTGTGGGGACAGGAGGCCGGGGTCGGGGTCGTCCTCCCACTCCAGCTAGTTCCCCCTTTTCACAGAAACTGCTTGTGCTTCTTTTAGCCAGCAAATGTGCACACGTGTGCGCGCACGTGTCTGTGATGTGAGCCTGTGTGAGTGCATTCGAACATGTGCACAGACGTGTGTGGATGTGCACGCGGGTGACTGTGACTTGTCTGCATATGCATGTGTGTGTTAAGTACATGTAAGATGTCGATCTGTGTGTGCGTGTGTGGTGTGTGTTTGTGTATCTCCAAGTGTGTCTACACGTGTGGTGTGTGGTGTGTGCATGTGTATGTGCGCGCACACTGGATCTTTGTTTTTAAACGGCATTCTTGTTTTCCTTCCTTCTCCCGATTGGGCATTACTTCCCACTACTGAGCATGAGGGAGCCCTGGTGGCCTGGTGGTAAGGAGCTGCGCTGCCAACCTTAAGGCATGTGGTTCGAATCCACCCCTGCACCATTCAAGAAAGATGGGTAATGCCTTCCTGTGTGATTTACTGCCTCTGAAAATACACTGGAGAGTCACCTATGGGTAGGTGCCGACTTGATGGCACACAACCACCACCACCACCACCACTGAACGTGAGGATTTCCCCCCTCTTCGCTCCCACCCCCAGGACATGCCTCCAGCATTCCTGGCATTGTCACGATGCTGGCGGATCCCCGTCCAGTTTTCAATGTTGGCACAGCGTACACTCCCACTGGGGACCAGGTGTAAACCACACTGACTTCTTTCCTCTACAAACTTTGGTTTTCTGTTAATCATTGCCTTCTTTTCTGTTTGCTGTTTTTCTCCTAAACCCTTCATCTCTGGTGTAAGAAATTCCAATATGTAAGTTCCCCAAGAGCCTTCCCCGGAGGGGCCTGTCTACTTGACCTGTCCCTGTGGTCTCTCTACCCCTACGATGGCCTTGCAGATCACCCTGTCCTGCACTGAATCCCTCACACTCACCTCACGTTTGACACCCTTGTCACCCAACACTTCACCTTAATGACTGCGGTAAAGGATCTGCTATCCACGATTTTGTGCCTTGATGACACTTGCCTGGTAGCGACAGTAACAAACGCCGAGGTGTGAAGAGGGAGTGACGTGGTTGTGACGGTTCTAGCCATGTGCCTGCTTCCAGATGTGGTTCTCAGGACTTCTCCGATGAGCTCATGACCGCATCATTCTCCCTTCTACGAGCTGATGTGGCCATCTTCCATCTTCACATAATGACCTGGTCTTTGGAATCTGATGCTATTGGTAAATGAGGAGAGGGTGTTACCTGCACCATATGGGTGGTGGTATTGTTGGGTGCCTCTGCGCTGAGTAGGCTCATGGTGCGATAGTTACTTATGTGTGCCCACTTGGCAAGGCTAGGGTGCCCAGTTGTTTCAAAGCCACAAAGTCAAAGTTATTGTATTGAGTTGAAACAAACTCATGGATGACGCTCCAAGGCTTAGCAGAGGCTGTAAATCACGTGGAAGATTGCTCATCTCGCGCAGCAGCGTGTGGATTTGAACTCGCAGAGAGGCTTCCCACTTCAGCCAGCAGCACCGCTTTCCGCAGTCTGCACCACCAGAATCCTCTCCTCAGCTGCTTAGGCAGATACTGATCCAGGTGTTGGTGGGAAAGACTCTCTTAGATATGATTAACATTACGGTGAGCTGACTCTAAGCCAAGAATACTGCTCTCAATGTGGGTTGGCCTCAACTAATCAGTTTAAGGGCTTAAAAGCAAAAATTAAAGTTGCCTTGAGAAGAATTTTGCCTTAAGGCAACGCAGACACCTTGCTTGAGTTTTCAGCCTGCTTTTTCCCCTATGGATTTCAGATTTCCTAGCCTCCATAATGGCCTGAACCAATCCCACTATCACCAATCTCTCTCTCATTATCTTCTTTCCTTCTTTCTTTCCTTCCTTCCTCTCCTCTCCTCTCCTCTCCTCTCCTCTCTTCTCCTCTCCCCCCCTCTCTCCCTCCCTCCT
>NW_006399805.1:12454798-12455604 GCF_000299155.1 Elephantulus edwardii
TCTTTCTTTCTTTCTTTCTTTCTCTCTTTCTCTCTTTCTCTCTTTCTCTCTTTCTTCTCTCTCTCTCTCTCTCTCCCCCCCCTCTTCTATCTATCTCCTGTTTATAGTTTGGGCATGTTTTCCAGAAGGGCCAATTCCTGGATAAGGACATCATAACTGGAAAAGAAGAGGGTCAGTGAAAGGGAGGAAGACTCTCCAAGAGATGGGTTGACACAGTGACCAGAAGGAACCATGAATCTAAGCACAGCAGAGATGACGGGGGTGGCACAGGGCCAGCATTTGTCCTGTTGCTCACGGGGTCACTATAAGTCACAGCAGACTTGACGGCACCTGCAACCATCTGTAGAGCTGGCTTTATGCAACTCCTGGTCACCCTGATTTTCCAAAGACTAAGCTGATGTGCCTGGGAGCTCTGGTGGCCTAGTGGCAAGAAGCTGAGTTGCAATCCCAGAGGAACACGGTTTGAGGTCACCAGCTGGTCTGTGGGAGAGGGATGGACGATCTCCTCCGGTGTGATTAACTGCCTCTGAAAACCTGCCAGAGCATCAGCTATGGATTGGTTCCAACCCTATGGTACACAACACACACAATATGATATTCCAGATATTTCTTTATTGTTGTTGTTATATGTGGTTGAGGTGCCTGTGACTCATAGTGACCCTATGTACAACCACTCTATTCTTTTTTTTTGGACTTTATTTTTTTTAAAAGTTATTTATTTTTCATTTCAATGAACATCTACAGAGATTTTGGAATTCCGTTCATTCATTGTTGCACCCTTCTCCCCGCCCATCCCTCACCCCCCC
>NW_006399805.1:12459460-12460559 GCF_000299155.1 Elephantulus edwardii
AACAATGACAACAGATCTGCTGTTGTTTAAAGCTCCTCTTTCTCCGTCTCAACTTCTGGAACGCTTTCTGTTTACTCATTGTTTCTGTTGTCATCTGGTATCTCGATAATGACTTTTTTTAAAAGGTCCTTTCCTGTCCCTCTGAGGGAGTTTGGATAAGGAGTTGCTTCCACCCCCTGCCCCCATATATTAACTTTTGATCTACAATGACTATTTAAACTTGTTTTTGTGGAGAATCCTGCCTGGAACAAAGGTTTCAGGCAGAAGCAGTGTCTATAAAGTAGATGTACATGTAGCAGCTCTATTTGAAGAGGAGCTGGGGCCTGGGGCTCTGCTTTTGCCGTTTCCCCTGACCTTTGCTGCCTCTGAGAACCCGGCCGCTCTGCAAAGCGTGGTCTATAAACCGCTGACACAAGTTCACTTGCTATTGGGCCTGACTCATCCCTTCAGTAGCCTGTAGACTGCTCAGTGGAGTTTATGACATTTTTGAAGTGACCCATTAACTTGTTGCCATGGAGATGTTCCTGACTCAAGCCAACTTTTTTTTTTAAAAAGGTAAAAACTAAAGATATATTAGAAAGCTATATCCTCAAAGGGACAGACTTCCCTCCTTGTAAGGAAATATCAATGCGAGGCCCCAAGCCAACGTTTAACTGGCCTTTGGTGTGCTGAAATCTACATGTAAGACAGGTCTCATAAAAGTAATTTAGAAATTTTGGCGAGCTCAGGTGGCCTAGTGGCAGGAAACGGCACTGCAATCCCGGAGGTGTGCGGTTCGGGTCTACCAGATGCTCTGCTGAAGAAGGAGGAACAATCAATCGCCTCCTGTACCAGTCAGATCCGATTTGACAGTACACACATTAAAAAAAAAATGACAACAATAAAAAAATTCTTTAAAAAAAACTAATTTAGAAATTTCATATTTTATTTGAAAGGTAAGTGTATAAATTAAAATGGTATATATCTATATTGACCCATTTTGAGAATTGAGCATTACAAAGGTATAAAGTCTCATGTTTACTTTTGTTGTTGTTGTTGTTACGTGCCGTCGAGTCGCCTGTGACTCATAGCGACCCTATGTACAACAGCCCTAAACTCC
>NW_006399805.1:12461119-12476133 GCF_000299155.1 Elephantulus edwardii
GTCTTCCTCTCTTACGCTGTCCCTCCACCCTCCCAAGCATAATGTCCCTCTCACCTTGAAACATGCCCAAAGTATGTGAGACTAAGCTTCAGAATCCTAGCCTCCAAGGAGCCTGGCTTCACCCTTTCCATGATGAACGTGTCGTTTTCCTAGCAGTCCATGGTATATTCAATATTCTTCTCCAGCACCACAGCCCAAAGACATTAATTCTCTTTCTACTATCCCTAGTTATTGTCAAACTTTCTGATGCATAACAAGTAATTTCAAAGACCAGGGTCTGGATCAGGCGCACCTCAGTCTCCAGACAGGCATCGTTGCTCTACTCTGGAGAGGTCCCTGACTTTCTAGTGCAATTCGTCTTTTGATTTTCTGGCTCCTGGTACCAAGAGTGTTGCCTCCATCTTCATCCCTCTATTTCCACCTACCCCCGCCTTGGATCCTCATAACTCATTCTACAATAATAGTTTTATATAATATTTGCCCTTGTGGGACTGAGTTAGTTCACTTGGCACAATGCTCTTCAGGTCCTCTCAATATAGGTGGTAATTTACAAAATGATTGCTCCTGTGTGCTGCGTAGTGTTCCATTGTATGAATGTACCACAACTTCTCAATCCATTCGTTTGTAGTTGGACATCTGGGAGGTTTCAATGTTCTTGTGATGGTGAATAATGCTTCTATGAACACTGGTGTACAAGTTTCCGTTTGAGCCTCAGTTCTCATTTTCTGGGGTATATTCCAAGCAATGCAATAGCTGGGTCATATGGAATTTCTATGTTCAGCTTTTTGAGGAAGAGCCAAACTGCCTTCCAGAGTGGTTGTACCATTGTACAATCCCACCAACAGGGTATAAGAGTTCTTATCTCGCCACGTCCTCTCCAACATTTATTACTTGCTGTCCTGTTAAATTGTGCCACTGCTACTGGCATGAGATGCAAACCTGGATTTTTAAATACGTATTTCTCCAAATCTTTAAGACAACCAAGAAGCATGGTGAAGCTGTTAACAGAAAGCTTGGTGGTTGCAACGATACACAGACTGTGGTGGAAGGAGCCCTGGCCACTTGCTCCTGCAAAAATTACAACCTTGGGAATCCCATGAGTGGTTCTAGTTGGCCACATGGAGTTGCAATCAGCCAGAATTGATTCAATGACACCAACAACCAAGACAATCTTAAGCGTCTTCTTTTTATACATGTTACTGCTGATATATACATATATATATATAACATTTGATGCTTTACCATTTTAAGTGCACAATTCTGTGACATTAATTACAGTTGCCATATGTTGTGAAGCCCTCGCTATCATCTTCTCCCAATAATTCTAATCACACTACACAGAACTTTTCTACCTTTTAACAACAACTTTCACTTGTTTTGAGTCTATACCTCAGAGAGGGCTTACTGGGTCATGTTGTTTAACTTTCTGAGGAGTTATCATTAACATAAACTCACTGCCCATAAACTTCCTATCTAACCTTTGGAGTTACTGCAACTCTTAAACGACCACAATGCTAAAGTCAGACACTCTTTACAAGTTAAGGTAAACTATCATTTATTTTAAGAAGACTAAAAGA
Organism: Elephantulus edwardii; assembly: GCF_000299155.1. Classification (NCBI taxonomy): domain Eukaryota; kingdom Metazoa; phylum Chordata; class Mammalia; order Macroscelidea; family Macroscelididae; genus Elephantulus; species Elephantulus edwardii. Next base: position 12,462,697 of record NW_006399805.1, read on the forward strand.
ATAACTTTGATTTAAGGTTAAAGATTATTTTAGGGTGATAGGCTCAGGGATTCAGGAAGCCTCTATTACTCCAAAAAGTCTGGATTCCATGGAATTTTGAAATTCTGTTCTGCAAAGATTCTTCTCTAGCATCTTTGTTCAAAATTCTCAAGAACAGTAGTGGGGCACCAACTAGTTCTTCTCGTCTCATAGCAAAAGAGGCATTTAATTGTTCTTGAGACAATTACTCATCAGGAGTTCATGAATTTTAACTTGCCAGGTACACTGGTGAGAAGGTGTTAGTGGCTATCAGATTCTAGATCAGCATCCAGGGACTTCTTTGTTTTAACAGAAGTCTCATTGACCTCCAATATGGGGTTGGCCAGTGGGTCCCTGGAATCTATGAACACTTAGGAAGGAGAGTGTTTGAAGTCAATACTCCAAACATTGCTAAATATGGATTTCTTCCTCCTCTATATGCTAGGAAAACAAGGTCATGACCATCAAGTCAATTGAGTCATGGCAAGACCTTATGTTTCAGAGAAGAACTGTTCCACCCACTTTCTTGGGTGTAATCTTTTCAGAAGTAGATCATCAAGTCTTTCTTCCACAGCTCTGCTGAGGGTAAGGGGTGGGGTCAAGCTGTTAGCCTTCATATAAGTAGCTGAACACAAGCCATTTGTGGAACCTCTACCTATTACAGAAAGGATCTCAACACAATGTATACAAGTCACAATTTAGACCAGGACATGGATGGCCAGGAAAGATTTGTGGACAGTGGAGGTTACTTTAGGGAAGCAGACAAGGCACTTACATATGTTAAGGAAAATTTTTAAGGAAATTGCCTACCCACTGCCGGCAAACTGATCCCAACTCATGGCAACTGTCCATTGAGTTACTAAAGTTGAAATTTAAAAAACATACTAGTTTATTTCTTTGACTACATTGACTTCAAGGACAGGTTCTTCCAATTTCCCTCATTCCCTCACCCATCAAACTGCCCAACTCTGTGATTAATCCTCCTTCCCCCTGCACATCCTCATCCCTCTGCTTCCACCCTCCCCCACCCACCCTTGGATCCTCATACTCATTCTACAATAACGGTTTTATATAGTATTTGCCCTTGTGGGACTGAGTGAGTTCACTCAGCATAATGCTGTCCAGTCACTCTCAAGTTAGGCGATAATTTACAAAATCATTGCTCTTGCATGCTGCATAGAATTCCATTGTAAGGTTGTACATCTTAAAGAGAACAGACTTCCTCATGTTTCACCAACGGAACAGCTGGTGGATTTGAACTGTGAACTTTCTTGTTAACAGCCCAACACTATGCCACCATAACTCCTTAGCAAAGTAGTGAGTTAAGGAAAAATGTGCAAACAGAGAAGTGATGGTAGTTGCATAGCCTGGTCAATGTGTTGCTATCGCTGGGTGAACTCATAAAAATGGATAGTGTATCAATTGCTCTGTTACATATCTTGTTGTTAGGTGTCATCAGCCTAATCTGACTCACAGTGGCCCCAAGTGCTATAGGGTGAGACATTGCCTGATCCTGCACCATAATGATCTCTGTTATGTTGAAGCCGGCTGTAGCCATGTCAGCAGTCCACCCAACGGAAGGTCTCTTTTTCACTGAACTTCTATTTTTCCAGGCACGAAATTTTTTTCCCTAGGGACTGACACTCTTGGCACCAGCAGTCAGGAAAACAGAAGACTTGATTTTTTTAGAAAATCAATTAAAGACTTAATTTCATTGGGGAAGTCTGCTGTCAGGGACCTCTCCAGAGAGCTGAAGAGCAAGGATGTCAGTCTAGAGACTAAGGTGTACCTGATTCAAGCCATGGCCTTTGCTGTTACTTACTGTGTATCAAAGAGCTGGATAATGATCAAGGATGACAGGAGACAAATTGATGCCTTTGAGTTGTGGTGCTGGAGAAGAGTATTGAACATACCGTGGGCTGCCAAAATGACTAACGGATCTGTCCTGGAGAAGGTGAAATTAAGCTGCTCCTTGGAGGCAGGGATTTTGAGACTTGGTCTTACATACTTTGGGCATGTAGCATGGAGAAGGCTATCACGCTTGGAAGGGTGAAAGGACAGTACAGGAGAGGAAGACTTGGATGAGATGGACTGACACAGTAGCTGGGATAAGGGGGGTAGGTGTGTCAGAGACAGTGAGATTGGCTCAGGATAGGGCAGGGTTCAGAGCTATTGTGCATGGAGTCGCTACGAGTCGTCGTGGACTTGAGGGCCCATGACAACAACAGTGCTTTCTCCTGACAACTTGTTCACAGCATGGAAGACGAAGTCTTACCCTCCGTGCTTTCCAGGAACACGCTGCTTGCACCTCGTCCGAGAGGTTTGTTTTCTCGTTTGGAAGTTCATGGTGTATATTCAACACTCTTTGCCAACATCACAATTCAGAGACGGTTCCTCTTCCGTTTCCTTATTCATTTCCAACTTTCCAATTCAGATGGAACAATTGAAGGTGGCTTTTTATCCTTACGATGACATCTGGCTCTTTCCCACTTTAAAGGGTCCTAGGCACCAAATTTACCCAATGCAGCAAATCATTATATATTCTACCATAATAATAAAAAAGGAGAAATACCATGCACCCCTCCAAGCTTATATCGTTGACACCTCCTTGCATCTGCTCAGATAAAAAGAGGCAAATGTGGGCTATGCAAATGGAGAGCTGTCACTGAGATGGGGTGATTTCCATGTTACAGGCCTGCCGTGGGTTTGCTTCTCCAGTCCTGGGAGCCCTGGGTGGTTAGGAGCTGGCCTTCTGTGTGAATCAGGAGCTTGGCTTCTGGGTCTGCTGCCTGAGAGCTGCGCTGACTGTGGTTGTGCTGTGAGTTCAGGTCCAGAGAAGATGCCCTCTCTGCTCACAAGTCTCTTCATGGCGGCCTTCTTCCTGGAGTCCTTGGCCGCTATACTCCAGAATGGCTTCATGGTGGCCGTGCTGGGCCATGGGTGGCTGCGGGGCCGGGTGATGCCTGCAGGGGACATGATTGTGACCTGCCTGGCAGCCTGCCGTCTTGGCCTACACAGCACAGCTGTCATGAACAACCTCCTGGTCATCTTCCAATTGTACCACAGAGAGTACTTCTTTGGCATCCTCTGGGACTTCAGCAACACGCTCACCTTCTGGCTGACCGCCTGGCTCTCCAGCTTCTACTGTGTGAAGATTGCCTCCTTCTCCCACCCCACCTTCCTCTGGGTGCGGTGGAGGCTTTCGCGCTCGGTGCCCAGGCTTCTGCTGGGCTCCTTGGCCGTGTCAGTCCTGACCAGCATCTCTATGGCCATTGGGAATAAGATCCAGGTGGGCACCTCCCAGGAGCCTCACTCTAACGGCAGCTGGGTCGCCAGCGCGTGGACCTTCCGTTGGGCCTTCTCTCTGCTCCGTGTGCTGCTGAGCCTCTCAGTGCCCTTCCTGCTCTTCCTCACGTCCACTGCTCTTCTCATCTTCTCTCTGCGTCGGCACCTGGGCCAGATGCGGGCTGGCCAGCACGGGTCCTGGGACCTCAGCACCCAGGCTCACACTGTGGCCCTCAAGTCTCTCTTCTTCTTCCTTGTCTTCTACTCATTGTACTACGTGTCCTTGATTGTGGTGATAACGATCACGCCTTTGCAGGCCCACAAGTACTGGCTCAGCCAAGTGGTGACCTACGCTGGCATCTCTCTGCACTCCACCATCCTACTGCTCAGCAGTCCCAGGTTCAAGAGGATCCTGAAGAGAGGGGCCACACGCTGTGGGGGCCTGGACAGGGGACCGGTCTCTCCCCGGGGCTCAGACCAGAAGCCAGTGCCAGACTGAGCCATGCAGGGCTCGGAGAAGCAAGGTTTGATCTTCTGCGTTCTCCCCTCTCCCCCATTCCTTTCTCTCTTATCCCTCCCAGGACCCAGGTTTTCTGTTTCCCCTCCCTCTGTCTTCTCCCTACAAGGTGCTACAAATCGTCAATGTGCTCTGTTGCTAATGGGAAGGTTTGACGTTCTAGTCTACCCAGAGGGCTCAGGACAAGAGCCATGCTGGCTTGGTGGCAGAATTCACCCCTTCCAAACAGGAGTCCTGGTGCCTTGGAAGATACTTCATGTGCAAATACTGCCGTCTATCCAAGAATGCTTATGTGTTAGAGTGATGTTCAATAGATTTCTGTGGAGCTTCCAGGCTAAGACGGATGGTCTGCTTCCAAGAATTAGAAGAAAAAAAAATAATAATAAATTAGCCAATGAGAAGCCTACAAAAGCACAGCTCTAACCTGACACACATTCCGATGGGAGCTCTGGGAGTGTGAAGCGACTCCATGGGATTGGTCTCTCCACTATCCCCTAGGGACAGATCACAGACCTGGGGTGTGGTCCTGTTCCCGCTTGGTCTCCTCCGGGTCTCCCTGGAATGCTGACCTGTGCTGCTGTCAGAGACCTATAGTGGCTGCTGGTCAAGCTGTGTTGGTGGCGAAGTCCAGTCCCCTCACTGTAGCCCTCTCTCAGCCTGGTTCCTCTGCCTCAGCCCAAGAAAGGCTGTCTCCCTCCTCTCACGTTCTTTCCTCCAGCTTGAGGTTACGACGTACCTAGAACTTCCTCCTTCTGCCCCATCTGCCGATACCTGTAAGTCACCGCATCTCTTGGTGACACACCGCCCTCGGCACAAAGCCTGGAGCTGCCTGCTCTTACATCGCCCTGTGACTGGTTACAGATGAGACCATCGTGATCTAGGGGCTTCCCCCTGGCTCGTTTTCAGAGGCAGATGTGCTTGGCTCTCTTTCCTGGTCCTTCTCAGTCTGGAAGCTCCATTGAAGTCTGTTTGGGATCCTAGCAACACAAGTCTCCACAGAGAAATGGGCGGTGGCTGCACACGAGGTGTGTTGGCTGGGGATCAAACCCAGGTCTCCTGCGAGGAAGGCAAGAATTTTACCACGGAGCCAAGTGCTCTTCTCTGAGTCCTGATGGAAGCCAGTCCCACTCATGGCGCTGACCATACTGAAGACTGAGTCCAGTGTTCTGGAGTGTCCTGCCCCACTGCTGGCCCCACCGCTGATTCCCCACGTGTGATGAATTAAAAAGATGTGCCAGGGGTGAAAATGGTTTTTGTTTTGTTTTTCTGAGTTTTGGTCAACAAGAGATAGAGAAAGAAAGCGAAAGAAAATCCTTTACAATTTCTAATTTTGCCGACCCAAGTGCCTGCAGTTTATATCCACCAGCTGCTGCATGGAAGAAGAAAGATGGGCGATCTCCTCCCGTGTGATTGGCTGCCTTCGAAAACCCACCGGAGGGCCAGCTATGAGTTGGATCCAACTCGATGATACTTAGCAACTGGCAACAATTAGTGCTTCTTTGCTTTCCTGGGGAGGGAAGGCCCTGCAGCTCCAAGTGGCAGGTTTCAGACCAAGGTGTTCACACCCCAGGTGTGAACTCCTGTGAAAAGACGGGAGATCAGCTTGTGCTTCACGTCCGTGCTTCTGTGTATACTCTTCAATGTACATAGTGCATTTGCTGTCAAGATCTGTATGCCATTCACAGCAAAGACCCCTGTTGTGGGCATGGAATTTATATCACATAAATGTGTGTGTGTGCCAATAGCCTAGAAGAAAACTCAATGCAAATCCACTGCTGTTGTGTTGATTCTAATTCTTCACAGCCCTGTAGGACGGAGTGGACACCACATGGGGTCCAAGGCTGAAACCTTTGTGGGAGCAGACAGCTTCATGTTTCTTCCACAGAGAGGCTGGTGGCTTCGAACTGTGGAGCTTTCTGTTAGAATCCAAGAGCTTAATCCACTGCACCAGAGTCCCTGGCCTAGAAGATATTGGGAAAATGCCAGTCATGGTTCAGAGGCACTCAGAGGCTGTGACTAATCAGCGTGGGAGTAGTAGTGAAAGCCCAGGACAGAAGCCACTAAGAAATTTCAAGGAAACAGCCGTCATTATGGTAAACAGTCGGAGAGTCCTGGTGTGCTGAGGTCCCAGAGCCCCCACCTGTGAAGGGAGGAGGAGAGGAAGAACCTTCACTGGAAGAGCAGGAGTAAGGCTTTGAAGGAACCGCTTTTCTCTCTCGCTGGCCAGGAGCACAGCAAAGAAGCAGGGTCCCTATAATGCAGTGTGAGGAGGAGAGAGGATGCTGGGAGGTGAGTGGGTGGGAGAGGCAGAATTTCATGGAAGGTTTTCCATGTTGAAGAACTACAACCCCCACAATTACAGATAAACACTAAACATAAAAGTCTAAAGTTTCAGGCTTGGATTATTCTGAGGAAGAAAACTGTAAATCTAAAAAAGAGAGTGACATGAAACCAAAGCAAACCAGGACAGAAGGCTCCCCACAGAGCATGCGCTGTGAAACTCCGCAAGTATCTGAGCACATTGGCTGATGTGCTTCCCCATTGAACATGTGCTGTGAAACACCGTTGGGTACCTGAGTGCATTGGGTGACGTGCTATCTACATAGTATGGGCTCCGGAAGTGGTTGTGGTTTATGGTCAGCATGGTAGATATCAAGTTCTCCGTGGTGACCAGTTAGCAGAGAGCCCACTGCAGCCCTGGGTGCCCATGCATGCCAGAGCAGGGCCGTACTCCCTGAGTTATCAGTGGCTGGGTTTGCGGAGGTAGAGCCCTGGGCTTGTCTTCCTAGGCACCTCCGGGTGCACTTGAACCTTTTGTCATCCCAGTCCACCATCCAGGGACTTGAGAGTGACATGCTGCTGGTGATTGCCAACTTGTAGCTAAATGAAGCACAGATAACAGCACACTTTCCTGTCTGTAAGCTGCTGAGACTGTGAGTGCCAGTGGGGGCTCCTGGTCCAAAGGCAGAAGTGGGCAAAGGGGGAGGTGGACAGGGAAGACAAGAGTTTCCTGAGTTGGAAGTTTGTAGCCTGTCAAACCACAGAGCTCTGGGCCCCAACTGTACTTCTGGTGCCATGCTGCATAGGAACAGACAAAGGTACAAGGGCAATCAAGAGGGCCCTGGAAAGCCCATCTCCTGAGAATTCACACACCGGCAGAAGGGGCGGGCAAACAGCTACCTTAGTTCACCTCCTCGGACCAGAAGCACCATAATGACTGTAACAAGGACTTTACGCTGGAGAGACAACACCCCTGGGACCCAGGACCCAGGCTGGCTGGATGCCTCTACTCTCACCTCCCTCTGTGAGGTCCTCTGTGTGGGGCTTGTAGGTCAGGCTAGGAAGGGGGTGCACCAGTCTTCTCTCTCATATTACCTGGTCTTGAGTCTTCCATATTGTCATAGCTGACCCAGGACTTTCCTAACCTGCTTAGACTTAACTGGACGTAGAGTCTTGAGTCAACATTGGAGCCTCCATGGGAGATGTGGGGTTTGCTTACTCCACCCTTGGTGGTTAAAGATACTGGGCCCACTGTTGGAGCTCTGGGGTACGATTACTACATTTTACAAATTTTCCTTGGACAATGGGTCACCCTAGAGAATGATGGGATGGGAGATGGTCAATACGATAATGACTTCTTATGTATGTGCAGAAATGGAGAGTATCTAAACCGATTCCTGTGTGGATGATCACATTTGAGTCTCACAAGTGTATATCCAGGTTCTATTCTGTATTCTATGTGAGCAGGGGTTAGCTGACCAGCCTGAACTTCCTTACCGAGTGATTACAACAAAACCGTAATCATGGTTTTCTGATTCCAGTTAAGGACACAAAAGATGGGGTGTAAGCTGTGCTGTGAAGCATGGTCAAGATCTCGGTCCTGGGGCAATTTGTCTCTTGTATTTGCCTCTATATGACTGTGACTTCTTTCTTCTAAAATGACCTCGAATGTTCTATTTTACTGGGAAAATGGAGATTCTAGGATAATCCTGTGACTTACAATGGATAATACTTCTCCGATGGAGACACATAGTTTACTCTGAGTGAAGGGGTAAGCGTGGGAGGGAGCCTGAGACTGGCTCCTGGGTTTTTCTGCCACGTTCTTTTTGTATTATGGACATCTTGTTGGGGTGAGGGTGCTCTGTGGGACGCTCTTTAAAAGCTGCTGCTTATGGGACAGGCCTCCAGCACCTCAGTGATAACACAGGTGGCGCAGAACAGGGCACAGGCTGCTTAAATGACATGGTGGCCATGAGTCGATGCCATTGTGAAGGCATTTACACAATACTGCAAAATATGCCTGTCTGCTTAACTGCACGAGCTAATGGACCCTTTGTTCTAGGCCTCTTGGTAGGGGAGAGGTTTTACACTGCGCTACAAACTGAAGGTTGGCTGTTCAAATCCACTCAGGGGCACCTCAGAAGAAAGGCCTAGTGATCCACTCCTGTACAGATCCCAGCCAAGGAAGCTCTAGGAGAAAAGAAACCAGCTTGCAGGGGGTCCTCCAAGATAGACCTCTGGCCTCTTCATGCCTGGGACAGAGGACACGGGAGGAAATCAGGGCCAAGGAAGCAGATGGCCCCCGAGGCTGAGGGCTCCCATGGACCAGTCTTTTCTAGCTGACAAGGACCAGGTGGTACTCAGCTGATACTACCAACTGCTCTGAATGCAGACACAGCAGAAAGTCCTGGTTAGAATGGCAGAAATATGCAGAACAAAATGAAAATTTGTAAAAATAGCCAGACTTACTAGCCAGACAGACAGATTTGAGGAACCCCTAAGATTACGGCACTAAGATAGTCTTTTAACCAGGAACTGAATTCACGCTGGAAGGTCATGTCTCAGGCAGATTTGGGTTGGACTTGAACTCTGATTCCTTTGGCTTATTGTTCAAAATGGCTTTTCTTGACAATGGCTTTGACTTTCAGCACATACCCGGATGGGAACCTGAGATAGAATGTATGTAACCTTGTTGTAAGGGGATTAGCTAGTTCTCTCATCCCATAAAGTTTAAATTGGAGAGCTGCAGCCGCCTCAGCAGAGAACCAGAGGCCGAGGAGAGGCGGAGTTGACTGAGGACTCTGCCCGCAGAACCAGAGCCAGGGCCCTCTACCACAGCTTGCTGGAGGCCTGAGGGAACGTGGTAACCCTGACCTAAAGCCGTGGGGCTTCAAAGGGTCCCATGCTTAAGAAGCTGTTCTAATGGAGGGACTCTGTCCTGTTGATGGCTTGAATTGTAACCTGTTAACTTCCCTTGCAAACCTCGTCACCGTGAATATTATTATTTGAGATCTATGTAGTCATTGCAATGGATTTCAGACCCAGTAGTAGAGAGGTACCATTAGTGTTGGAATGCTACAAGGAGGGGTGGGGGTGTGGAGGCCATGTTTGATCTTAGGGGAAATTTGTTCAGTGTGGATGTTGTTGATGGGGACTGTTCCCCTTTGTGAAGTCAACAGAGCTTGGACGCAGCTGTCCCTGTGCTGCCTACATTCTTATACAATAACATAAAGAAGGACACCTGTGAGGAATGAGCTCCTTTGAACAATGAACTGGAACAGTCAACATTTGCCCAAAATCAGAGATGAGAGGGCAAGGAGCTACAGAGGAACTAGAAAGGTGGAAAGGGGAAGGCAAGGTGGACGTGGGAGAGCTCTGCCATAACTCATAACAGCAGCTGCCACCCCAAACACCGTACAAGGTGAAGGAAAAGAAAGAGACTCCTGTGAAGCAGCTCTGCTCGCCCTGCATGGGACCAGCAGAAATCAGCGCTCGCTGACACCCACGAACACAGCAACGCTGCTCTCATCTTGTGCTGGTCACCCCGTATAACAGGATTTGAGTTCATTCCCTCTCACAGACCTCGGGCATGCTCTCAGGAGGGGCGAGCATGCTGGGAAGAGCAAAGGGGCAGAGCAGGAGAGGAACATTCTGTCTGAGGTGGACTGGTGCAGTGACTGTGCCGGTGGCTTTGTCACAGTGGACACTGTGGGGGTGGGGCAGGATGAGCAAACATTCGGTCTGCTGGTCGTGGGGTTGCTGTGAGTCAGGGTTGACGTGATGGCACCGAACAACAATCACAGAAAGGTTAGCTCTGTTTTATTATCTGTCAGACAGTGTTTCCTTAGCACCTATTGAATGAAATGTTGAATGGGCCAAGTTCAAGGGCAAGCCCTAGAAGAATACATATGTCGTGGCAAACCCTTATGGACAAGGTATGGACTCTGGGGGGGGCTGCCTATAGATCACCCCCTGGGCCCCACCAGGTGTGCAGCTGTGTCTCAGGTGTCAGCTTCGAGAAGTTCAGCCTCCATGGCAGCCAGGGGCTGACACATCATCCTCACTGTTGTTGACACGGGCAGGGAAAGGCAAGAAGCACAGGCAAATACAGGGCACCTGGGGGGGGCCCTGGAAACTGAGCCTTGGCAATATTTGCATCTCTTCTGACAAGAAACAGAACCCCCAGTTCAGAGAGTCTGGGTCTTCGACTCTGGTTCAGTCTCTGCACTTGGGTAGTTGAGGGATATACACTCACATACAAAGTGACCTTCTGGAAGGGGCTGGGGTCTTCCAGAGCAGCCCCACAAGCACTGCCTGGTAGCCTTGAACCCGTCTGACCCATGGAGGACGTGTTTGGAGACGGCTTATTTCCAGGACCTCCCGTGACAGACAGGCCAGCTGTTGTCCTGGCTGGCATCTTGTTTCTGCTGTGCCTGATGGCAGTGGCCGGTAATGGCTTCATCACGGCCGTGCTGGGCATTGAGTGGCTGCAGCGGAGGAAGCTGTCCCCCTGTGACAAGTTGCTGGTCAGCCTGGGGGCCTCCCGCTTCTGTCTGCAGTGGGTGGTGATAGAGAAGAATGTCTACTTCTTCCTCCACCCCAGGGCCTTCCCCTACACCCCCCTGACGCAGGTCTTCTCCTTCCAGTGGGACTTCTTAAACGCAGCCACGCTCTGGTTCTCCACCTGGCTCAGCGTCTTCTACTGCGTCAAGATCTCCACCTTCACGCATCCGACCTTCCTCTGGCTCAAGCAGAAGGTGTCAGGGTGGGTACCGTGGATGCTGCTCAGCTCCCTGGGCCTCTCCAGCTTCAGCACCCTCTTCTTCCTCTTCGGCAACTGGCAGGTATACCAGGATCACCTGCGGAGAGACCGTCACACACACAACGTGACCAGGGACAGCACCAGGAGGTTCTACGAGCGGTTCTATTTCTTCCCGCTGAAGGTGGTCACCTGGATGTTGCCCATGACCCTCTTCCTGGTCAGCATGATTATGCTCTTCACGTCTCTCAGCCGCTATGCCAAGAAGGCCCTCCTGACCATGTCGAGGTGTCGGGACACCCGCGCCCGGGCCCACCTCAGGGCCCTGCTGGCCCTCGTCTCCTTCACGGTCCTCTTCGCCTCCTACCTCCTGTCACTGCTGCTCAGTGCTGTGGGTATCCCCCCGTCCCAGGAACGTCAGTACTGGATGAGTGAGGTGATGACCTACACGTGCTCAGCCACACACTCCATCACCCTGCTCCTGAGCAACTCCAGGCTCCGGGCTTTACTATGGCAGCGATGCCGCCAGCTCCGGGCACCGGGCGTCCTGAGTGACAAGTCCCAGAGAGGCTGACACCGAGCGGGGGAGGCGGCGGGAGGGGAGGCCCCTTCTCTCTGCCAACAAAACGATGAGGAACAACTTCAGGGATTTCATGGAGAGCTTCGAGGTCCTGCACTGACAGTCCTTAGCAAGAGTAGAGCTGGTGCAGGCCCCAGTGTGTCTGGTCAGCCTGGGCACACCACTGTCCTGGGGGCCGACCTCTCACCTTTAAATCATTTCCAAGGGGGCTGGACACAAGGGCCCTGAGGCCTCACTCCATGTCTGAGGCAGCTGGAATGGGCTCCCAGGACCTCCATTTTCTGGCTTCACCCTGTGTCCACCTTTCCCTTGTCATCCCTTAGCGGTGTTCTGACCACTGGCCTCTCCCGGTGTGGGGGTTTCCTGTCTGGGCTTCTCCAGGCATAATGCACTGTGTGGAGCGTGTTCGTGTGTGTGGTATGATGTGCTGTGTGGAGTGTGTGTGTGTGTGTGTGTGTGTGTCTGGCATGATATGCTGTGTGGACCGTGCATGTGTCTGGATTGATGTGCTGTGTGGAGCATGTGCGTGTGTCTGGATTGATGTGCTGTGTGGAGTGTGTGTGTGTGTGTGTCTGGCATGATATGCTGTGTGGACCGTGCATGTGTCTGGCATGATGTGCTGTGTGGAGCGTGTGTGTATGTCTGGATTGATGTGCTCTGTGGAGCGTGCTTGTGTCTGGATTGATGTGCTGTGTGGAGCGTGTGTGTGTGTCTGGATTGATGTGCTGTGTGGACTGCGTGTGCCTGGCATATTTTGTGTGGACCATGCATGTGTCTGGCATGTTGTACATGGTGTGCACGTGTCTGATGCGAGGTCCTCAGCGCCGGTGTGGACACTGTGTCTCCTGCGCTAGGCCGTCCTCCTTCCTGCTCACAGTGGGCCTGCTGTTTGAGGACCGGGCTCAGGTCTTTCCAACTCTTCTCTAAGCTCAGGGACTGTCCCAGTGAAGTGAAGACCTCTTGGCTGTGTCCTCTGGGTTCACATGCAAACCTCTGCTCTGGAAGCTGCGTTACTGTTGAGGGGGTCCTGGTTCCTGGCATCCTGGGTGAGCTTGCTGTCTGCAACCGGCCCCTAAGTGCCCCTCCAGCAGGCTTTCAGAGGCTGTAAATCACACTGGAGGAGACTGCCATCCTTCTGCAGAGCAGCTGGGGATTCGAACTGAGTGCTTTTGGATTGCTGTGCAGCTCCTTATCCCAGTTGTATATTTGTAGTTCTGGTGGCACAAAGCTTAAAGTACAAATGTCAGCCTTTCAAATGCACCCGCTGGTCTGCGGTGAAGAAAGAAGAGCGGTGAGCTGGTGAATACGCTCGCTCGACACATCGTGGCTCTGTGTGTCCTGTCCCTCGGGGTGGCTGTGAGTTGGAATCAGCTCAGTGGTAGAGATCTGGTTTTGGGGTTGACCAGCTTCCTCAAAGGCAGGGATCCAAGCTGTCTTCAGGACCTGCTCCACCACCTCAGCCCAGCCAGACCACCACCTCGTGGGGGAGCGCTGATCCTGACCCACGCTCCCAGTAACCTGTGTCCCTCACCCTGGGCATGGCTCCCACCTCGGCATCGAAGACCTGCACAATGTGGGATGATGGCACCTTGGCCACCTCTACTCTTGTAGAATGCTAATATTGTGCAGAAAATCTGGGCCAGCTTTCTTTTCCAGAAGACCCAACGTCAGTCATCTTGTCGAGGTACTGAAATGTGTCCTTCCCCCCACACCTGGGAAAACCTTACTTAGTTGCTTGGGATCTGGTTTTAGGGTTCTGTTGTTTTGGTTTTTTTTTTCCTTTTAGCTCTTCAAGGTCACTCCAGTGGTGACTTCAGTGTGGCTGTGCTGGACAAGCTGGAATCTCTGCCTCTGAGGGTACAAAGAGGTAAATTGGTTACTTGTGCGCCTGTCTTACCCCTCCATCTGGACAGGAGGAAATTGCCTGGCCGCACTCCGTCCTCACCTCCTCCTGGGCTCCAGCTCACTCTCACAGCTGCTGCCTCCCTCCCTCCCTCC
>NW_006399805.1:12483982-12486546 GCF_000299155.1 Elephantulus edwardii
CTGTGGGATGGGGAGCACTGTGGGGGGAGCACCGTGGGAGGGGGAGCACCATGGGAGGGGGAGCACTGTAGGAGGGGAGAGCACTGCGGGGCAGGTCAGCACTGTCAGACGGATGACCATGGTAGTAAGGACACTGAGATGAATGAGCACGGGGAACAGTTCAGTCCTGTGAGATGGTCAACACTGTGTTGAGACCACACTCAACCCACAAAGATCAGCTGCAAGAAGATGGTAGTCTTTAGAGCAGGAGAGTTTCAAACGGAGAAAGGGAATGGCCTGAGCAAAGATTTCGGATAGTAAGGATTCAGACCTGAACTCTTCCGAACAGAACCTGGAGGGTCCTCATATACAGCTAAGGGGAGTCAGTGTTTCTCAGGGCAGCAAAGACACTTATGTGAGCCAAAAATATTGTGTTTCAATTTGTCTATGTTTGATAATTTTTATCACATTACGGAGTTTGAGATATGATTTATCTGTTAATTTTGGAGAAACTCCTTTACAATCCGTCAGCAGGGAGACTTCTGGGTCCCAAAAAGCAAGACTGGAGACACTTCTGCGTGTGCCCCACACTTTGAAAACATTCCAGTGTATGTGGCTTGGACGAGGAGCTCACCAGGGGGATCTGGACACTGTCTCCTCTGTGCATTGCTGTGGTTATCGCACCATTTTTGTAAAGTCTTGCAAACTTGGTCTCCTCAAATAAACAATGTTGAAAGCATCTGTGTCAAAATATGTCAGTAATACAGTTTGCAAATGATGACTCACAAAGATTGTTTATAAAAGCAATGCCAACCATTCATTCAACCAAGGGCTCTTGAAAGCTAGTCACAGGGAGCGGAGGGATAACAGACACCGTCTTCCTTCTTTGAAGAAACAGCCTGTTTCTTTATACGCTCTTTAGGAAGGCAGGCAAAGTGAGCAAGAATTACAGTGACTAAGACCTGAGCAAACGTTCTCTGGGCAAAGCCTCTCTGGAGTCAGATCTGGATGGTCCAACTTCCCGCAGAAGACCTGGCAGGACACAGAGGATCACAGAACTTGTGGGTGGTGAGGTGTGAAGGAGAAGTGAGCTGTACAAAGCCTTAACCACACACGTTTCCTAGAGCAGCAGCACAGGCACACTGTAGCTTCGTGTCTATAAAGCTGTGAAGTCCTCCCAACACGGGCAACAGCTCAGGGGCCACCGAGCGGAACCACACTTCAGCCTGTGGAGATCTGATTTGACTCTGTGTCTGGCCAGCCTGCCTTGGGGTAACCAGTAGTCCAGACCAGAGCAAGGAAAGTGTCAACACCTCCAAGAAGCTTCCTTTCTTTTGAGGTAAAACATGTGAACGTGTTATGTGAACTTAGGGAAAATTTGGGGTCAGAAACCTGATTTTGCAATCTAGGTGTCTTCCTTGCCAAATCTGAAGACACTGCATTTTTATTGGGTCACCCTGTAGGACAGAGCTTCCCAAGAGGCTTCCAGCGCTGTCAAGTCTACAGAAACAAACCACCATACGTTTCTCCTGTGGAGTTAGTAGGTTTAAAGTGTTGACCCTCCCCTCAGCAGTGACGTGCTTCAACCACGTGAGCTCCTCCTGCAGTCTTCTCCGGGAGATACCCAACTCCTGCCTGTTCACTGGAAGGTTTCGGGAGGAGGCTCTGACTTGGAAGCTTTGTGTCTCTGGAGTGTCTTCAGCGCAGCCCTGGTGATGAGAACAGCCTGAGAGGTCTTGGAGAGGCAGCTGTGGCATCCTGGAGCTGGAGCCCGACTCTCATGTCTATCTCTTCTGCTCATTGTCTGGTGGCCTCAGAAGGGTCACCCTCCCCTCCCAGGGTCTCCACCATCTTATCTGCAGGACGGATCAGCTGGACGTGGCCTCCCCAGGCTGGGACAGAGATAAGATGATACTGTTGGCTGGGTGGCTGAGGCAGAAATTTGGGGCTGGGCAACTGGATGGATACAGGGTCAGTTTTCAGAAGATGGAAAGGAAAGTATGGGTTTCCTTTCAAAACCCCAGACAGCTTGTTGTTGTTGTTGTTGTTGTTAAGTGCCATTGAGTCGCAAGCGACTCATGGTGACCCTATGAAGGAGAGTCCTTGATGCTCCCAGACAGCTTAGAAGTAAATATATTTGAATTAATACCTTTGTCCTGAAAGCAAGAGCTTATTATACAGAAAAACCTTTGATAGCTAGAATCCTAGAATGTGGAAAGCCATCAGAGAAGGTGTCTTAGGCTGGGTTCTCTAGAGAAACAGTCAGTGATATCTAGAGAAAGCTCTGGTGGTGTTGTCCAGAGAGAGGCAGTTACCTGAAGACTGAATTTCTCCGACAGTTCAAATCCACCGAGCCTCTGAGAGGGGAGAGTGGGAAATTTCCTCCGGTGCTATTAAAGTCAGAAACTCAATGAAAGGTTAATGACAAGCCAAAACTGACTCGATGGCAACAAGTGAGATATAGCTGTATATCTATTTATATACATACCAGTGAAATGTGCATCTCACTGATATATATCTATATATCTATATATCTATATATCTATATGTCTATATGTCTATATGTCTATATGTCTATATGTCTA
>NW_006399805.1:12486646-12497229 GCF_000299155.1 Elephantulus edwardii
CTGCGTGTGCCTGGCATATTTTGTGTGGACCATGCATGTGTCTGGCATGTTGTACATGGTGTGCACGTGTCTGATGCGAGGTCCTCAGCGCCGGTGTGGACACTGTGTCTCCTGCGCTAGGCCGTCCTCCTTCCTGCTCACAGTGGGCCTGCTGTTTGAGGACCGGGCTCAGGTCTTTCCAACTCTTCTCTAAGCTCAGGGACTGTCCCAGTGAAGTGAAGACCTCTTGGCTGTGTCCTCTGGGTTCACATGCAAACCTCTGCTCTGGAAGCTGCGTTACTGTTGAGGGGGTCCTGGTTCCTGGCATCCTGGGTGAGCTTGCTGTCTGCAACCGGCCCCTAAGTGCCCCTCCAGCAGGCTTTCAGAGGCTGTAAATCACACTGGAGGAGACTGCCATCCTTCTGCAGAGCAGCTGGGGATTCGAACTGAGTGCTTTTGGATTGCTGTGCAGCTCCTTATCCCAGTTGTATATTTGTAGTTCTGGTGGCACAAAGCTTAAAGTACAAATGTCAGCCTTTCAAATGCACCCGCTGGTCTGCGGTGAAGAAAGAAGAGCGGTGAGCTGGTGAATACGCTCGCTCGACACATCGTGGCTCTGTGTGTCCTGTCCCTCGGGGTGGCTGTGAGTTGGAATCAGCTCAGTGGTAGAGATCTGGTTTTGGGGTTGACCAGCTTCCTCAAAGGCAGGGATCCAAGCTGTCTTCAGGACCTGCTCCACCACCTCAGCCCAGCCAGACCACCACCTCGTGGGGGAGCGCTGATCCTGACCCACGCTCCCAGTAACCTGTGTCCCTCACCCTGGGCATGGCTCCCACCTCGGCATCGAAGACCTGCACAATGTGGGATGATGGCACCTTGGCCACCTCTACTCTTGTAGAATGCTAATATTGTGCAGAAAATCTGGGCCAGCTTTCTTTTCCAGAAGACCCAACGTCAGTCATCTTGTCGAGGTACTGAAATGTGTCCTTCCCCCCACACCTGGGAAAACCTTACTTAGTTGCTTGGGATCTGGTTTTAGGGTTCTGTTGTTTTGGTTTTTTTTTTCCTTTTAGCTCTTCAAGGTCACTCCAGTGGTGACTTCAGTGTGGCTGTGCTGGACAAGCTGGAATCTCTGCCTCTGAGGGTACAAAGAGGTAAATTGGTTACTTGTGCGCCTGTCTTACCCCTCCATCTGGACAGGAGGAAACTGCCTGGCCGCACTCCGTCCTCACCTCCTCCTGGGCTCCAGCTCACTCTCACAGCTGCTGCCTCCCTCCCTCCCTCCTAGAGGCCTGGCTTCCCTCTGTGTCCACATGGCCCCGAACTCACAAACACGCTGCTGCTCCCAGACCCAGGCCTTGCTCGCCGGCTTTACCTGTGCCCTGGATGTCCCTTTATAGTTCTTCCTTTTAAAACATTTTATTTTAAATGTTAGGGTGTAGACTCACAAGAAATGGAAACCTGACTCTGGAGGGGTGCCTCTTTCTCCTTCCCCAGGCCGTTCCCCTCTGGTCATTTCTAACAGATGGAAGGCATCCAAGAGGAAGAGTGTCTGCTCGCTGGAAAAGCTCAACTGTGCAGACGTCTCGGCAAGCACAGGGCAGGGGCAGTCCTTTCCTCCCTGGGGGAGATGGGGATGATTTCTCGGCCAGTGGGCCTTGTGCACAGAGTCCACGTCTGTCCCTCCACGGGGTCTACTGTGGGGGGGGTGGTGCTGGGGGGATTTCAGAGGAGGAGCTTCCAGACCAACGGGCCAGGAGAAAGGGCTGCAGCCCATTTCTGAAGCACCCACTATGTGCTCACCTCTGAACCGAAGCTGTTTCCTTTAATGACATGCAGATTGATCTTCAAGGTCAAACTTACATTCTGTTCCTTTTTAACTTGTGCACTATGTAGAAATAATAAATGGGTGAGTGAGAAAAAAAATGGCTTGATTTTGTGGTATCTTTTGGGGGGGTGTGCACGCGCGTGAGTGTGTGTGTGTGTGTGTGTACAAGTTGCTAAGCAACTGTGATGGCTGGCTTTTATTTCCTCCTACAGGGATCTGAGAACGTGCCACTTATCTGTGTGAGGGGTCCTAACCCCCTTTTCCAAATGCCCTAAGAACTGCTCTTTGCTCTGTCAGCTCCTCACACTGTCAGCCTGGGGAACAGAAATATCCAGCAGGCTTCCTGTGTCCTCCCTGGAGCCTGGGAGGACAGGAGAACAGAGCAGGCCTGTAGGGAAAGGACCCATTCCTTCTACATGACAATGAGGACATTAACGCTCACTTACTGAATACATATTTTGCTATGGGCACGGGGCTGGGGGAATTCATTTCCTTAAATATTTTATATATTGATAAATGTGATGCTATCAAGACAAAGGTGGGTGATTTTGATCCGCTGCCCTCAGGCCTGCTTTTGTTTTTGGCCAAACATTCCTCTAGGTGGTATAACACTGGTCTGTCCATTTGCTGTACAGAGGTAACTCGTGGTTGCTGTAATGCTAAACACTGTGACACTGATGTGTCAAATTTGCTAATAGTTACCCATGGTGGACAGTGTTTGGTGGAGCTCTCCAATTAAAACAAGCTTGGAAACAGGAGTGGCACCCACTTCAGAAATAGCGTGCCTCCAGAAATTCTATAAACTTTGAGAAACTATCCAAGTTATACAAGTATTCAGGTCTTTCATTCATAGGGTTTCTATGAGTCATCTACGACTCGATGATACTTACCACCAACAAACATATTTAATTCTTTAAACTTCTCTCAACTACCAACAGCTCACTAGTGTCCAGACTGAATATTCTCCTAGCTGGCCCCTCGCCCGGCCTTGGAGACGGTAAATCACACGGGAGGGGACAGACTGCCCATCTTTCTCCCAAGGAGCCGCTGGTGGATTCGAACCCCCAGAGAGGAGCTATCACAGAGCTGTTGGGACTGGGCCACCGGACTTCCCAAAGCTACACTGCAGAGTGGACGTGCAGAAGGAGAGGGTCTCCTGGTCCACGGGGGTTAGGCCTGGTACACTCACAGGGCAGTATGTAAGCAGTGGGTGGTCATTAGCTGCTGTTGGCTCAGATCTCACTGAGCGAGAGCCCAGGTGTGCAGAGCAGACCAGCTTTGCTGGGTCTCAGGGCTGGGACCTTTCGGAACCTGACCACCCGGCCTGCCGTCCAAGTGGCCACAGCAAGAAGACAGGGCTGCCGAAGCTCTAGTGAGGTGACGCTAACAGACAGGCTTCCTGGTGAGGGGGTCAGTCCTGGGCTGCTGATGGAAAGGTTGGCAGTTCGAACCCACCCAGGCACTCTGATAGGGAAGACTTGGATATCTGCTTCCAAAGGCCTTAGTCTTGAAAACCCTGTGGTGTGTTGTCCTTACGTGTCCTCAGGGCAGTGCTGACACCTAGCAAGCCCACGTTAGGACAGATCTGGCACCCGCCTCCCGATCTCTACCCTGTGTGGCCCATCGGCCCAGCCTGTGTCCACCCATCTCCCTGAGGTCCTGCTCCTTTCCACCTGTCCTCTGCCCTTCCAAGCGGGGTACGCTTTCCCGAGGATGAGTGCCTCCTGACAACGTGACCAAGTATGAGCTTTGATAAATGTCCATGGTTGTAGAGGGGCTTCAGGCCTTCTGGTCATGGGGTCGCTGTGAGTCCTGCTCGCCTCGAAGACAATCCCCAACATCATGTGAGATGAACCTTCACCTTCCCTGTATCTTAGGGGCACCCTGGGGACACTTCTTCCAAGCAGACCTGCTTGTTGTTTCCTCACTCTTTACCTGCACCTACACCCACAGCACAGTGGTTCTGTTTGGCACGCCTGGGGCCTCCATGTCTTAGGACTGATGAGACTACACCTAACAACAACCTCACTGCTTAAATCCTGTAGTTCTAAGTATTCCAGTACCACTCACTGGACAGGGAAAAAAAAAGCAACGAGCAGAAATGCCATCTGTGGTGTTAACCTCAAGCTTTTTGAGCCATTAGTTAGCTCTCTGGTCTCCAGCTACCTTAACTGCAGACACATGGCAAATCAGCATCAGCTGTGGGACTAGACAAGAGAAAGAGTACTTCCCACACAGAGTGTAAGACTTGATGCAAGCAAGGCTTGTGTCTGCAAGACCCTGGTGGGAGCGAGACCCTGATGGTGGAGAGCCTGGCATTGCTGTGAAGAAGCCGTGTGCAGGTGTGACCCAAGGCGTTTTGCGTTTGTGCTGGCCACAGCTGGATTTTGCTCTTCTTGCCTTTGATAATGGAAGGAACAGCTGCTTGTGGAATCGGTCCCTGGACTGATTGAGCAGCTGTGCCTTGAACTGTTGGCCTAAAACCTGGACTTATTTTATGTGATATTCCTTACCTCCCCCACTCCCCAACTTCCTTCCCTAATAAACCTCATTGTTGGTACCAGAGCTATGAGTCAGCAAGGAATTAACGAGCCTCTTGCTGCTGGTGGAGTTCTTGTGGCGCGATGAGGCTGGGCTACGGGCTCCCGATCTGCTTTCTGCTTGGAGATGGTGAGAGGCTCTGTAATCAGTCTCTGACCCTTTCAGAGAGATGTTCAGAGCCTTGTGCTTCCATGTCTGATTCCCTCCTACTTAGATACCATCACATCCCTGACACTATAAACCTTAAAAGAAGGAGAAAGAATGCTTCCTCTTTCCCATCCGAGATTCAAACTTATGGCCTTTTGGTTAGCAGTCAGATACATAACATGCACACAACACCCGCAAACCTTCTGAGCCTAACACAACAGCCAAGAACCCTGGTGGAGTGCTGCACTCTGTAGCAAAAGGGCCACTGTGGATTGAAGTGAGTCAGTAAGAAGTGTCGGGCTTCAAGGTTTTATCTGGAGACAAAGTCCACGAGTGTCACATTATGTGAGACCACTGAGGTGAGCCAGTTGGATCAGGAAGAAAGTGACGAGGGATGAAACCCGGTGGGGAGGATCAAGGAGTGAAAGGGCCGAAGAGGACAGACTCAAGAGAAAGCCGGCAAAACCACCTTCTCTTCATAAGAGAGACATGTCCAGCCATACAGAACCCTCAGTGGTAGGCATGCATCACTGTTCTTGAAACTTCTCACCTCATCAGAGGGAGTAAGCAAGAGAAGGAAAACAGGGAGATGGAAGAAAGGGAGAAGGGAGGAACAGACGGACTGAGAAAGAGGGGCAGGGAGAGGGAGAAGGAGAGAGAGAGAGAGAGAGAGAGAGGAAGGGGAAGGAGAAGTGGAGAGAGAGAGGGCAGAGGAGGGATGGAAGGGAAAGAGAAGGAGAGGGGAGAGGTGGAAGAATAAGGGTGAGACAGGGGAGAGGAGGGAGGAGGGGAAGGAGGGAGAGGGAGGGAAAGAGACAGTGATGAGAGGGGGAAGAAGGGGAAAGCGAGGCGGGGAGGAGGAACAAAGGGAGAGATGGGAACTTGGAGAAAGAAAAGGAGAGGGGGGAGAGGGGGAAAGAAGGGGAGGAGAGGGGGAAGAGACTGTGGGCAGGGGGAGAGGAGGAGGGGGAGACAGAGAAAGACACAGAGGGAAGAGTAGGGGGGAGTAGGGAGAGGGATGCAGAAGTTAGAAGCAGAGGGTGAGATAGAAACCCAGAGAGATACGAAGACATAGCGTAGGGCTTTTGTAATGCAATTAGTGAATGCTTTTTCCTCATTGTTGCTTATGCTGTTGTTGTTAAGGCACCCGTTAAGTCACCTGGACGCAGAGTGACCCTGTGCTCAACAGAATGGAATCTCGCTCAGTCTGTGGTCCACCCCACAATCCCTGTTGTGTCACAGCCCTCTGAAACCATAGGAAACACAACCGCTGTAGCCAGCCCAGCAGTGGATTAAGAAATGCATCATTACTGCGTGAAGTTAAATCTACGAATTCAAGGATCGTTCAATATTAGGAAATTTGTTAATATGATCTATCATGTTAATGGATTTAAATAAAAAAATAATGTACCTCTAAAAGTTGTAAAAGATAATGAAGATAATTTAATATCAAATCTTGACATTGTCCATAATTAACAACAAAGACTTGCTTATAGGTAGCTTTGGTGACCTAGAGGATAGAAAACTGTGTTGCCAACTCAAAGGTGGGTAGTTTGAGTGCACTAAGTGCTACATGGGAGAAAGATGTGTTGCCTCTTATGATTTACAGCTTCTGAAAACCTGCTGGAGGGTCAGCTATGAGTCAGCTTGGACTTGATCGCAATGGAAGTCGAGAAACACTTGTTTAAACAAAGTGAAGAAGACTTGAAGCACTTACAGCAGAAGGTCAACAACTACAGCTTTCAACATGAATTGCATCTCAAAAAAGCAATTGTGGCCAAGAAAACCAAAATCCTTCTCATTAGAACAGCATCACGACGGATGGAGAAAAGATGACACTGACTAGGATATCCTTTTACTTGGACCCACAGTTGACACCCACTGAAGGGGCAGTCAAGAAATCCAAACACTAGTTGCCTTGAGGAAATCTGCTGTCAAAGACCTTTCCTTGTGCTAAAGAGAAGCAGTGTCAGTTTAAAGACGGCCTGATCCGAGCCATGGCGTTTCTAGCACTCCCTGTACATCTGGAAGTTGGACAATGAATAAGGAAGACTGAAGCAGACTCTATGCCCGTGAGTCGTGGTGGCAGCAGAGCAGGGAGCATCCCCCGGATTGTCGGAAGAACAACACATCCGTCTTGGAGGAGGTGCTATCAGGTGCATCTTTAGAGGCAGGGAGGGTGAAGCTGTTGTCCTGAGGGGCCAGTCCTCGGAAAAGGACGTCACGCTGGGAAAGGTGGAGATCGGAGAACGAGAGGAGGCCCCTCAACACGGTGATTAATACAGCGGCTGTAAGGACGGGCTTGCACCTGTCGAGACCACGAGGCCGGTGCAGGGCTGGGCGGTCTGTTGTTCACAGGGTCACTATGAGTGGTCGTCAGCTGGACGGCACCGAAGAACGACATTCTTAATAAGACACTCAGGGATAGAAATGTTCAGCAACACAGAAAGTACATCCATCTCAACCCCAAATCCCACGGAAACTTTACAAATCTCCAGACATTCTTGTAAAGCTTAAAAAAATAAATCAATAACTGAGCACTCGTACGTTTTTCAGTGCCTGATTCAAGCCTTGGGCTTTTCAATCACCCTCCACACATCTTAGAGCTGGACAATGAATAGGATGACAGAAGAACGGATGGTGCTCTTTTTATTTATTCATTTTAATGAAAGTTTACAGAGACTTTGGATTTCCATTCATTCACTGTTGCACTTTTTTCCCTACCCCACCCCTCTCCCACCTAGTTCACTCTTCTCTTTGAAAAGTAAAAGAAAAATTCTTTCACTGTTATACAATCCCTCCCCCCAAGTCCACTCCACTGTGCAGCCTTCATTCTGGATCCTGTCATGACAATAATACCTCATCATACGCTGTTGAGTTGTGGTGCTGGAGAGGAGCCCTGAGTGTCCCCTGGACTGTAAAAAGAACAAACAGATATGTCTTGGAAAAACTGCAGCCAGAGTGTTACTTGGAGGCAAAAAAAAAAGGATCTTGGTAGTGAAGATGGAAGATGAGGGAAAGAGAGGCTGACCCTCAGCAGTACGGACGGACACAGTGACCGCAGCAACGAGCCCACGTGTGTCAGAGGTGATGGGGATGGCACAGGACAGGGCGGGCTGAGACCTGGAGTTCACAGATGGGGTCACTGAGTCATCCTCAGCTTGACGGCGCCTAAACACACAGCACTGCTCCTTGGGTTTCACTGCTGGCCCGTGCTGCCTTCGTTCTCCACAGCTGCTCTAACAGGAACACCACAAGCAGAAATTGACTTTCTCACAGGTCAGGAGACCAGAAGTCTGGACGATGCAGGGACTTGGCAACAGGGGCGAGGAGTCCTGGTGGCCCAGGCCGCTAAGTGCTCGGCTGTGAATCACCAGCCTCTCTGCAGAACAATGTGCAGCCTGGGACCCGGGTGGAGTCCTGCCAGGAGTCAGAATTGGCCTGGAGTCTGTGGGTCTGGCTGTTTGAGTGTTTAGGGTGATGGAGTGAGTAGGACCCAGGGCCATGCTCTGTCCACTCTGGAAGTGGCGGGGTGGGGAGATTTCTGCCTCTCTCAGCCAACAGGCCTCAGCTCCTCGGAGGGATCCACACAGCGTCAAGCTGTTCTAGTTTTTACTCCTTGTTTAGTCACTTCCTTCTAGATCTCAGAAGTGAACTGTGTGAAACACAACCTAAAGCGCTGTGACCTCGCTACACAGCCAAGAAAGCCCTGTTACCAAACAGGACGAATGTACAAGCACGACTAGAACGTGCGATTTTCATGAAGACAAGTTATTCCGTAACATGAGCCAGTGCGGTTAGTTACAGTACAAAACTTAGAGCTCCACGTTGGAAAGAAGAGGGAACAATAGATGCAAATGTGCTTTGAAACGAAATAATTAACCTGAAAACGACAAGAGAGCAGTAGAGTCGATTAGATAACAGAATGCAAAAGAACCAGTATTTTCTATTTCTATAAATAACTATCATATGGAAGATAAAAAAACCAAAAACCAGCCAAAGAAAATACAAGCCCACAGCCACCGAGTCGACTCCAGGTCCGGGGGACTCCACTGGGTTTCTGAGGTTGCCAGTCTTTAGGGGAGGTGACCGCCATCTTTCAGCTGTGCAGTGGTTGATGGATTTGAACTGCCAACCTTTTTGTTAGGAGCATATCATTTAACCACTATCTGTGCACCCATGTATCCTTACTGAGAAGACAGGGTGAAAGGAAAGATCTTGCCTGGGATGATACCATAAAGTATCTAGGTATAACTTTTTCAAGAGAAGTGCTTGGCCTATGGGAAGAAAGGTTTAAACTGGCCCTGGAGTCACAAAGGAAGCCTTGAGCAAAAAGAACATCACACCATGTTCTTGGATAAGAAAACCTACATCATAAAGATGTTAATTATCCCTAAGTTAATTTGGCAATTTAATGTAAGTCCTATAAAAATACCAATGCATTTTTCAAACCTATAAAAAGAAGACTAACGTATTCTAAGGTTATGAACTTGAAACAAGCCAGAAAAGAAAAGAACATAGCAGACAAGTTCTGTCATACCTTGAAAATATTATGAGCCTGGCTGATTAAAATGTGTGAGTGAAGATACAGAAGCATAGAAAAGAAATCTAGAAAACTGATTAATATGCATGGAAAATACATTGTAAATAAAAATAACATTTGTAAAAATAAGACTGGAAGCATTTATTGAGGGAGCTCCAAGACTATAGGTCGTCAGTGTGGATTGTACCTCCAACAAAAAGAAGAAAGTTCCTACAACTGGACTAATAAATACCATCACAATAAATGGAGAAAAGATTGAAGTCGTCAAGGATTTCGTTTCACTTGCATCCACAGTCAACACCCAAAGAAGCACCAGTCAAGAAATAAAATGACAGGTTTGTATCGAATGAATGTGCTGCCACGGATCTCTTAAAAGTGCTAATCAGGAAGGATGTCAGTTTAAAGACTAAGGTGTGGCTGACTCAAGCCATGGTCTTTGCACTCTCTTTATAAGCTTGTGAAACTTGGACAAACGGATAAGAAAGCTTGAAGAAGAACTGATGTCTTTGAACTGTGGTATGGCAAAGAATTCCGACGGTAACACTGCCAGAAGCAGCAGCAAACCTTTCTTGGAAGCAGTGCAGTCAAGTGCTCTGTAGCGGCAAAGATGGTGAGGCCTGGTCGCACACACTTCGGGCATGTTGGTTGGAGGGGCCCTGGAGGACATCCGACTTGCTAAGATAAGAAGGCCTTCAAGTGAAAGTGAGGAGGACTTGAAGTGCGTGCTGCAGAGGATCAAGGACTACAGCTTTCAATACAGATTGCATCTCAACACCAAGAAAACAAAAATCCTCCCTCCTGGGCCAACAGGCAGCATCAGGATAGATGGAGAAAGGATTAGATTTGCTAAAGATACCATTTTACTTGGATCCACAGTCACCATCCTTGGTCTCAGCAGCCAGGAAATGAAAAGATGAGTTGAACTGGAAAAATCTGTCAAAGACCTCTCCAGAGCTCTCACTAAAGAACAATGATGTCAGTCTAAAGACTAAGGTGAGTCTGATTCAATCCATGGTCTTCTCAATTGCCTGCTATGCATCTGATACCTGGACTATGACCAAGGATGACAGAAGAAGAATCCATGCTTGTGAGTTGTGCTGGAGCAGGAGTATGGACTGCAAAGAGAGCAGACGAGTCTGTCCTGGACAGAGTGAAACAGGGTGCCCTTGGGAGACAAGGAGGCAAAGCTTTATCTCACATCCTTTGGTAACGTTGTTGGGAGAGAGTGTTCCTTGGAGAGCGACATCATGCTTGGAAAAGTGGAGGGTCAGCGCAAGAGAGGAAGACCCTCAACAAGATGGACTGACACAGCTGTAGCAAGGGGTCACGTGTATCAGACATGGTGGGATAGGGACAAGGTAGAGCAAGGTTCAAAGCTGTTCGTAGGGTCACTGTGTGTCGCAGTCAGCTTGACAGAGCATAACAACAACAACAACAACAACAATAAACTACTTCTGAAAAATCAGCCCTGAGAAGCCTGTGCAGCGGGTTCCTCTGTGACATGCATTGGGTCATCACGGTTAGGGTCAATTCGTAGTGACAAGT
>NW_006399805.1:12501080-12502197 GCF_000299155.1 Elephantulus edwardii
AGGGAAATGACTCATCCTACCAAATGCCCAGTCAGACGGTAGAGGTCAGGCTGGAGGCTTCTTCTGATGACCCTGAGATTGGCAGGTCAGATTGCAGGCTGCTGGATCCCAAGGCCCAGGAACCCAAGGCGAGATGGCAGGCTGCCAGCTCAAGTTAAAAACTGAGATTGTTTGAGAAGCCAGATCCGGGATCCTAACCAGGAAAAAGCAGGGGAGTCTGGCTAGTTTCACATATACTGCATGCAGGCAACACCCTGAGGAAGTCTCTCTCAACTGATTGGCTGTTAATAAAGATCTCATTACAAGAGTTATGGCATTAAGTCAGGTCTCGTCAAGGCAATGTCTCGTCATAACTGCCAAATCAGAGGGCCACGGGGAGCCAAGCTGACATGCAGCCTGAACCAGCACAGAATAAAAGGATTTTCCACCAAACAAGCAACAGAAAGGCAACAAGCCTGTACCTGGTTGGAGTCAGAGTCAGAGTCAAGCAAGACTCAAAACAACGGGTCCCCATGAGCTCTGCCACCCCAGCTCTCACTGTAGACCTTTCATGGCAATTCGAATTGGAGCCAGGATATAACCCGCTTGCGCTGTTTTTGGAGTGATTGTGGCCGGTGGATGGTGCCCCATCCTCCAACAGGCAGGGCAGTCTGGGACGAACTCTGAGACTCTGGTTCAGGCAGTGGGCAAGTGAGGCCAGTGTGGAGCTGGCCAGCGCCTTACACACGCCGTCTGCTCTCCTCACGGACATGGCCGTGCCCGAGCTGCTTGGCCAGTGTTACTCTGCACTGTTAGCCTGTGTTCCCAGGAACCTGCTCTCATGTGTTGACTTTATTATTTTTAACCACTTGAGATAAATGTTACATTCTTTCGGACTGTTCTGGGCACCATATTTGTCCACAATACTTTTTCACTCTGTTGCTTTTGGGACTTATTTTGGGTATTCTATTTTGTATTAAGTCTCACTCTCTCTCTTACCCTCCCCCCTACGGTGTCTCACACACTCAGTACACACATACACACGTTCTCCTTATTGCCCACACCCACACACTGTCTCTCATGCACACACACTTTCTCAGTTTGTGTCTCTAATAAACACACGTTTTCTCTCTCTCTC
>NW_006399805.1:12506022-12506557 GCF_000299155.1 Elephantulus edwardii
GACACAGATTTCTGTGTCCAGGTCAACATGTTTTTGAAGGACCGTGTGAATTTTTTCCAGTAGTTTTAATATGCAAAGGTGAAGGGGAACCAGGGGTCTCTGAGTCCACTCTGACTCATGGTGGCCTCAGTATCAGAGTGGGAACACTTCCTGGGATTCCCAGTGGTTTGTCTTGTCTCTTGGAGTAAATCCAGGTCTTTCTTCCAAGGCACCCCTGGCTGGAACTGAATCTTGACTGTTTTGCTTATTAGCGAAGTATGCTAATGGTTTGCTCAATCCAGGGACTCCACGAAAGGGGAAGAGGACATTCTTTTTTTATGTTGATGATTTTCTAGTCTAATGACAGGTCCCCTTGGAAGCCCTGTGACAGGGATGAGCACCGTGGGATGGGTCAGCACTGTGGGAGGGGGAGCACTGTGGGAGGTGGGAGCACTGTGGGATGGGGAGCACTGTGGGGGGAGCACTCTGGGAGGGGGAGCACTCTGGGAGGGGGAGCACTGTGGGAGGTGGGAGCACTGTTGGGGGAGCACTGTGC
>NW_006399805.1:12510438-12590642 GCF_000299155.1 Elephantulus edwardii
ACACACACACACGCTGTTTCTTCCTGACATTTCTGTTCACACACTTCCTCTTCTCTCTCACACACACATAAGCTCACACACACTTTCTCTCTCTCTCTATAAACACAGAGTGAAGGCCAGGCACTGATGCTTTATCTTCTGGGTTTGAGTCTCAACAGAGGGGAAATTCCGGGGTCATCTTCCAAAACAGCATTTCCCTGTGGCCCTCAGTCACCGTGCTGCCTGTGCGCATCTCCAGGACAAGAATCTTCCTCATTCTGGCCCGGCCACCCGGCTTCTCACGCTCTCTGCCCTGATTAGAACCTGAGCTGGGGGCCCCTCCACTCCGAGTCTTCTGCACCGGACCCTGGAGAGGAGGTATAGGCTGGACTCTAGCCTCATGGGCTTCGTCTGTGTCCTCCCCCAGTGACCTCACCCAGTTTAACAGCTTCTAACACACATCAGTGCTCCTGACTCCAAGCCTGTACCTCCAGCCGTACCTCTTCAGCAAGGCCCAGGCTGACACCTCGTGCCCCCTTCATGAGGGCACCGACAGGCATGGACCGCTCTACAGGACCACCACCCAGTTATGCTGCCTCCACAGAAGACCCTTTCAGTCTCATCGCAGTAAATCGTGCCACACTCTGTACCCCCACCCTGTCCAGAGCCAGCAGTGAAGACCCCCTTGTTTCCTCCCCTATCTCTGAAATGGCTCCACTTGAGAGCGTCTCAGGCGTCTCTGAGGACAGCTGGCATCTGTCCAGCCTTACAGGCCCCCTAGGTGGGTCGGGCTTGCTTCTCAGCACCAAAACCTGCAAAGTGAGGAGTTGTTGGGATACAGCTGGTGTGGAAACTCATCTCAGGGTACCTTTCCCTAGGCACACCTCCCTTTAATGGCTTGAGGAAGGATGTAGCCCACAGGAGCAGTCTGTGTGGGTGGCTGGAGACCTGAGGGTGGTCTTCCCAAGAAGCAGGCCTCAGTCCTCTTAGGTACAGCAGGGAGAGGGTTTCACTGAAGCGCAAATCCCGAATAGCTGTAAGCAAACACCCAGGCCTGGGGTGAAGAAAAGTGGACAGAAAGGCATGAGATGGAGGCCATGGATCCTGATGATGTGACCACCTGCAGTGAGGGGCCTGCGGGAACCCACCCTCCGGGGAGCTGCCTTCTCCTGCTCGCTTCCTCCCGCTGCTGACAGTTAAGGGAGCTTAGCCAGTGCTCCGGAGAAAACAGGCCCTGCTGCTCCACGTTGCCCAATGCTGCCCTGGCCCATGGGTCCACCCGCAGGCCCACATGTCCGTCTGCAGCCTAGCCCACTCCACAAGGCTCCGCTCTGAGGCTCCCAGGCTCACAGGGTCTCCCCCCAACTTGCTGCTTCTTAGCTTGGAGCCTGGATTGCTGTGCTGGGAGGGGATGTTCACAGGGACCAGGGCAATCAGGGAGGCACTGACACCCCCACAGACCTGAGGCGTTAATGCCCCCAGAGGCAGCACGCAGGCAACCCCGGAGGCAAATCAGGGGCACCTGGCGGAGGTAACCGGGCCCGCAAGCATTTGCATCCCACGGTCCTGGCCTGCAGGCACCTCCCTCCCTGCAGGGCGTCCTCTCTCCGCCGGTGCAGCACACAGCCTCTCCCCGCGAAGGCTCCAGGGCGGATGGTGCGGTGCGGAGACCGCGGGATGCAGCCGGTGCTGGGCGTCTTCTTCATGCTCCTCTTCGTGCTGCTGTGTCTGCTCGGCATCGCGGCCAACAGCTTCATCGTGCTGGCGCTGGGTGGCGAGTGGCGGCGGCGCGGGCGGCTGCTGCCCGCCGACCTGGTGCTCCTCAGCCTGGGCTGCTCGCGCTTCGGGCTGCAGTGGGTGGGCCTGGCCAACAACCTGTACTACGCGCTGCACCTGGGCCAGTACTCCAGGGGCCCTGCGCGCCAGCTCTTCGGCCTGCACTGGGACTTCCTCAACACGGCCACCTTCTGGCTGGGCGCCTGGCTCAGCGTGCTGTTCTGCGCCAAGATCGCCAGCTTCGGCCACCCGGCCTTCCTCTGGCTCAAGTGGAGGCTGCCCGCCTCGGTGCCCTGGCTGCTGCTCAGCTCCCTGGCCATGTCCACTGTGGTCACCCTGCTGTTCTTCTGGGGGAACCACGCCATGTACCACGGATTCCTGATGGGGGAATTCTCGGGGAACCGGAGTTACCGCGAGTGGAGCCATAGGCTGGAGATCCACTACTTCCTGCCGCTGAAGCTGGCCACGCTGTCGGTGCCCTGCTCGCTCTTCCTCGCCTCCATGGCGCTGCTCATCAGCTCGCTGCGGAGACACGTGCGCAGGATGCGGCCCCGCGCCGCCCGCCCGCAGGACCCGCAGGACCCACGCGCCCAGGCGCACGTGCGCGCACTCAAGGCCCTGGTCTCCTTCCTCACCCTGTACGCGCTGTCCTTCGTGTCCCTCATCATCGATGCGGTGGGCCTCTTCACCTCCGAGAGCGACTGGTACTGGCCCTGGCAGATTCTCATCTACCTGTGCACCTCGCTCCATCCCTTCATTCTCATTCTCGGCAACCTCAAGCTCCGCGGGGCGTGCAGGCAGCTGCTGCTGCTGGCCAGGGGCTTCTGGGAGGCCTAGGCGCCTGTTCCAGATCCTCCAAGAAAACGGTGAGGATGCGGGACCACAGCCCACAGCCCGGGGATGGCCAGTGGGCAGACAGTGCTGGGCTGGGAAGGAAAGGGGGCCTGACCTTTCCCAGCGGCTTCCTCTTGTGGGTTCTGTTAAAGTGAGGAAAGGTCCGGGAACCCACACTGTCCAGCAGGTCAGACTGGACAATCGCGGCGTCTTCCTGCTTGTCCCTTCTGTCATATGGCTGCCTGCAGCTCACAGCCATGACTTTTGTTCCAACTGGTATTATCTGCCTGGGGGGAAGGAGGAGAAAGTGTGTGTGTGTGTGTGTGTGTGTGTGTGTGTGTGTGTGTGAGGGGGAGGGTGCAGGGACCTTAGGGCGAGTGGAATAGCCACCAGGAGGGACCAGAGTAGAGGAGAGCAGGCCAGGGGTCCTTCCTGTGGGGATGCCTCTGCTCTCCACGACCTGGAGAATCTCAGGGCCATGCATGATCACCGGACACCCTCCCTTTCTCCTCGCTCCCACTGTTTTGCCTCAGATTTTCCTTCCCCCTGAAATCTGAGTGCAGCCAGGCATCTCCATGCCTAGGATTCCTTTAGAGAAAGGCCACTGTCATTGCTCTTCCCTTTTCAGTGCTCCTGGGACATCCCCCCTCCTTATCCCAAGCAAATGTCACAAAGTCACAGCTGCATTGAATAAACATGACATTTTCATTCTGAAAAACAAAGATGCAAGTATTTCACTTAGTGTCTGTCTAAAAACTTACTTTTTTTAAAAAAAGGAGAGTTATCTTGTTCCATTTTATGTTTAAATATTGGCTTTAAAATTATTTGCTCCAATTATAGTGCAAAGGTTTTTAGAAACAATTTTGGATGTCTCTGAGGTAGGCTCAAATTTTTTTCTTAAAAACGCATCTATGTCTACATGTAATAGCTGTGTGTATGGAGGGAGGGTGGAAGGACAGACAAGAGAGGAGAGGAAGACCCAGGATGAGGTGCACTGACAGCGTAACTAGGGTAAACTCACTGCTGGAGTCAGTGAGATGGCTCAGGACAGGGCAGGCTTCAGAGCTATTGTATACAGGGTCGCTATGAGTCACAGGTGACTCCATGGCACATAACAGCAACAGCGTATGTATGTGTGGCAACAACAAGCATACACGTATGTATATGTGTGTAATTGTTCAATCTCGTTGGTATCAGGTGGATTCTGAGTGGAATCGACTCACAGGAATTCCAAGCTATCAGCCTCATGGGAACAGATGGGTACAGCTCTAAGCGGTGAATGGTGGGTTCAAAACCAGTGTGTGTGTGTGCGCGCGCACATGTGTGTCTGTTCATGTGCACATATGTAGTGTATAGGTGAATATACACATGCACGCATGTGTCCAGGTATGTGTGCACATGTGTGTGCGTGTGTGTGAGGCAAATGTAACATGATCAAGATGAAGTGAAACTCTGTAGATAAGGACTCGCTGGGAAAGGCTTCGCTAGAGCATAATCCTAGATGAGAAATTTATTCTCTTACCTGCATCTTGATATCAAATAAGGAAGGCGAGAGAAAACGGATGGGAGGTGTTCTGGTGGTTTTTTTCTCCCTTAAAGGCATAAAGAGGAAAGGAGAAAATGATGGTAGTTAGGAGTATTATATATAATAATTACATAGTATATTTATTATAGAATAGATTTTAACATTATGTAATTATTGAGTTTAATTAAAAATTAAATACAGCCCATTAATAGTATAATTCCGTAGTAATGGTCTCATTACCCATAATTATCAGGGACAGAGAATCGCTCAGTGCTCACTGGAGTGCTGGGTGCAGCGGGGCACGGCCGACGGCAGATCGCGGTGCATGGGAGGCTTCCTGGGGCTGGGGCTAACCTGAGCATGGTGCTTTAGACAATAGTTCCTGAAGTCTGCACAGCACACTTGCCATGGGTCCCACATTCTGCAGAACAGTCGGGTTCCAGGTCCCCACACTATGTTTGTTTGGGGTTAGGAGGAGTTGGACAACATCTCAGAGAAGCCGAGGAACTCCATCGGGGAGCCTGCTGGAGACCATTGGAAAGTCCAGGTCTTTCCGAAGGGCCATTACCCACCTTCCTTCCAAGCACCTTTAGTACCACTCCCTCCCTTCTTTTCCTTGTTCTCCAGGAGACCTGAGGGGGTCACCTTCTGCACCATCTTGGACTCTGAGTTTTGTTCTCCTGTGCTTTAAGCACTGATTTATTTTCATGGAAAACCCCAAGTACCCACAACAGATGAAATGATGCACTCACTGTGCCCCATACACACGACACAGAGTGGTGCTGCATTCAGGAAGAGCGGAAACCCCTGGAACACCTCCTAACGTTTCAGGATGGATGTCAGGCTGAGTGGACCAAGGTATCACAGAAGGGCAAATGCTACATGAGGCCCCGATTAATAAAAGTCAAATGTACATAGAGAAACATTCTCTGATGGATGGTTACCAGGGAGCAGAGGGAAATGCCACATTAATGTGAGTGAAGGGAAAAGCCAACCACAGCAAGTGGTGGAGGCTTGCTTAGTATTTCTAAGGCCAAGGGAGACCTGGAGCGGCGACAAGAGATCAGGCAACAGAAGTTGCAGTGTCAATGATAATCTCCAAGCAGGTACATGGGCAGAGGCACAAACTGACCAGGCATGTGTGGGCGAACGTGACTACAAACACCACTACATATAGGTCTGGAAGAGGACATTTCTACACAGTACTCGGATATAAATACACGTACAAATCTAGCAAAGCAAATGGGGCAAGGCCTTGAAAACTTCTGAAATATAAGCAAAAACTTGGAAGAAATGAGTCACTGGACTTTGGTGCACAGTCTCTGGGGACAGCTACATCAGCTGGCATGCTGTTATCCACAAGGCAATGCTCAATATCCTACCGTGACTAGAATCTTAAAAGTCAGCCAGTGGCCATCTATAATGCCTCTACTGGCCTCTTCTCTGGAGCAAAGGAAACGTAAGAACAGAAAAGGCTCAAGGAAACAATGAGACCAGAAAAACTAGATGGTGCCCAGCCAACTCTTCCTGGGGCCATAGACCCTCCTGAACAGAATGGGAGGAAAATGTAGAAAGAAATCCAATCATGGAACAGACTAGTTCTACCTTGTTGTTATCGTCATTGTTGTCGCTAGGTGATGTCAAGTTGAATATGACTCATAGTGACTCCTGTGAACAAAAGATCTGAACCCTGTACTATCCTGCACCATCCTCACACTTCCTGACACACAAGAGCCCGTTACAGCAGTCACTGTGTCTATCCACCTGGTTGAGGATCTTCCTCTCCTTTGCCGACCCTCCGCTCTTCCCAGCATCATGTCCTTCTCCAAGGAATAGCCCCTCCTAGCAACATGTCCAAAGTATGTCAGGTCAAGCCTCATCATTCTTGCCTCCAAAGAGCACTACAACTGCACCCTCTCCAAGACGTATCAGTTCGTTCTCTTGTCCGTCCATGGATGTTCAGCACCCTTCTCCAGCTGTTTGGGCATTTTTGATTGTGTTAGCAATCAAGTATAAGCTGATTTGCTGTTTCTGATTTCATTTACAATCAGCTGTGGGTGGTAAGCCTCTTGTGTAGGCAAACAGGATCTGGTGGGTGGGCCTTTGTATTTAAAAGTCAGTTGGGTCCTGACAGATCTCATAAAAAAGTAGTGGAACCCCGGGTCTTTGAACCTCAGATATTCTTCAAACCAGGAACTAACCGCCCCCCCCCCCATCTCTGCTTGGACAGTCACTTTGCAGTCAACAGACATGTGCAAGGTGAACACCACCACCAGCAAGGAGCACGCTCCTTAGAACAGCCAACCACCGGAAGACTGAAAGGGCAGCATTTGGCCCCAAAAGGAACTCAGAGCAGGAAGGAGAGGGAGGAAGTGAAGTGGGAAGGGGCAGTCACACTGCACAACTATCCCCCACGTCACTAAGCAGAAATTGTATGAATTGTTGAATGGGAAATTTGCTTTGTAAACTTTCACTCAAATCACAAAAAAGAAAGGAAAGCTTGGGCGACTGGCCTCGGCTGCCGTCTCTGGAGGCTTTGGTAACTTAGATTGTGTTTGGTGAATCAAGATCAGAACAAATTCCTGCAAACCACAACTCCCTCCCACCCCCACGCCCCCAGGTGGGGGCCTCTTGAGATGGGATGACATCAGAAAGGCAGGGCTATTATCACAGGAGACACTCACAAGACACCAACAGAGTCCTGCTTCCTGTCACCCCTCGGATGTCACCCATGTGGCGTGGCTGTCTTTTCACAGTAACAAATATGAGGGCTCTCACATATAGAAGGGGACTCTGGCCATCACGCCCTTCCATCTACACGCCTTGTTTACTTGTCCACTCTGCCATCCGTTTGCTCACTTCTACATGTTCTAGACAGCTCCCACTCTACACCCTCTAGCTTCTCACCCGGCCTTAGACCTGAAACTCTACGGGGCCTTTGAAGGCTTCTGGAGTCATGGGAAGGGGGAGTTCACAAACTCCCTCCAGCATGAAAATAGGAGAGGGTGTTACTTGCAAAGAAGAGAAAAGGATGTGTTATCAGTTTGGCGATGAGGAAGATAGTGCCTTGTAGAGGATGCTGGTGCATAGCACACGGGTATTGCCCTGAGAACTGGAAGATCGGTGGTTCGAAACCACCCGCTCACTGTTCCACAGGAAAAAGATGGGTAATCTCCTCCCATAATGATTGACAGCTTCAAAACCTGATAGGAGGTACGGACTCAATGGCCTGGGCGGGCTGGGGGGCCTGGGCTTGCCCATGTGAAGGCCTGCGCTCTCCCACCCGGGCTGAAGTCTTGTTAGCGGAGCCCCTGCTGTGCGCACTCCATGTTCCAGCCTCACCTCCTCCCCAAACCTCCTCAAAGTGAAATTTTGCCATTCCCCAGACATTCCTGAGTCCATCCCTTCTCTCACTGTCACCCCCACCCCCTAAGGTGCCTGAAGTCGACATTTGCCAAGGCCGGGTTCAAATCTTGTTCCCTTTCAATCCTTCGGCAAATTACGTGAGTCTCTCCAGTCACCAGATTGAAAGTCTCCCTGGTAGTAGCTAGTAACCAGATGCTGCCTCCTTGCACTTTGCTCTTTTTGGATTAATTTGTAACTTCTTCCCTCCCTTTTGCTTTTCAGTATTTTTCCCTACACTGTGGAGAAAGGCCCCACGTTGCACTACCTCTCTTGGCCCTCAGCATGATGAAACACACAGACTTTATTCTTATTTCTTGCAATTCTTTTTCTTTCTTTCTTTTTTTTTTTTTTAAATTTTACACTGGTTTACCTATAAAGCTTGACTACATTTCACCTCACCCTGGATTCCCTCCCACCTCCCCAACCCACTGCCTCCCTCAAACCGTGCAACCTAATAATTAACTTCCTCCCCACCCATCCCCACCCCTTTGTTCCCCTCCCTCCTTAGACCCTTATACACATTTTACTAGTTACCTATTTCTACACTAATGGTCTTATACAGTATTTGTCCTTATGGGAATGAGTTAGTTCACTCAGCATAATGTTCTCCAGTCCCTGCCTAGTTAGGTAATAATTTACAAAATCATTGCTCCTGCGTACTGTATAGTAATCCATTGTGTGAATGCACCACAGTTTCTCAATCCATTCGACTGTGGTAGGACATTTGGGCTGCTTCCATTCTCTTGCGATGGTGAGCAACCCTGCTTGAACACTGGTGTACAAATCTGTGCCTCCATTCTCTTCCTCTCAGGGTATATACCACGCAGTGGAATAGCGGGGCCATATGGCATTTCTACGTCAGCTTTCTGAGGAAATGCCAGAACTGTCTTCCAGAGCAAACACAACACACTTGTTGACTGGATTTTCTTCCCTTGCACTCACGCCGTCAGGCCCTAGGACACTGGGCTGGCCGGGACAAGCAGCAGTGATGGCAGACGAGCTGCTGCTCTCTGTGGCCTTGGATGGACTGTAGATGAGAAAGGTGGCATGTAGCACGGGGTGGAATGAAGACTGTGATTGTGGATGGCAGCTCACGCCACAAATATTGAACTTTTCTAAGTTGCTGTTGAGTTTTATTGGGAAAAGTCCAGCGCTATAAAGATTCCAGAGGTGCTGAAGTCATCATTTATCTAGGCCTTTAAAGCATAGTGCATTTTACACACACACACACACACACACACACACACACACACACACACGAGTACAGTTGCACAAACACTACATGAGCCCCCCAGGCCCATGATGGGGACCAGCTCTCCTCCCGGGCTGAGGTCCAAATTCCCTTCTCCACGGCTGAGCCCTCCAGCGTCAGCACAGCCCATGGCAGCACAGGGCACCATCACCTGGTTTGCCACCTGGCTCTTCAGGTCCCCTGTGGATCACCTGGTGGAGCACGTGGTGCCCATAGGTGGCCCTGCTTCTGGATGACCCAGGCTGGGCCTCACGCCTCTCTCATGTGGGTGGGTCCGCCTTGTCCTGGCTCTAAAGAACTGTATCAGCTACAACTCTCCACCCAGTTCCTTGTGGTTACGCTGCTTCCCCGGAAAAATGCTGGCATTTGTTTGCCTGTAAAATAAGTGATTGATAAAAGATGGATTGGCACAGCAGTGACTGGCAGGGACAGTATTTGGAAACTGGTGGGCCACAGATGGCACCCGTGAGGGGCGACTCGGATCCTGGCGAAGTGCGTCTATTGCCTCAGGCCTAGTTCCTTGGCCCGCAGCTCCCTGTGTGCCCTGTGCTGGCCTTCTGCCCATGGAAGGACGAGGAGGTCATTGTCGCCTTGTGCAAACAAAGGGCACAAACCAACCCCACCTCCTCCTACTCCAGATTTTGAGGAGCTCCCTACTCTGATGCCTCCAGGTGTTGGAGGCTGGGACTGCTCGGCACCTGTCACTGGCCGTGGGCGCTGCTGTGACCATTACAGTCTGCTAGTCCCCACACTTAGCTTCCCAACCTGGCCTAAAGGCAGTGCTCCCCAACAACCTGGACCCAGGCACAAACTACTGCGTCCTCAGGACAGAGCTGCGTACACACCAGTGTGTTGTCTATGGGCAAAGGGTCTCAAGGGCAAAGGGAATGGAAGGGTAACGCGTTTGCATCTTTCTAACCAGAACTGGAGCGGTGGCTGGACGGAACCAGGGTGGAGGGAGGAGGGAGCGGCCGCTTCCATGCTCTGCTCTGGGTCCTGAGGACCAGGGAGGAGGACCACCCGCACCACGTCAGGGAAATGGCCTTCTGCTTCCTGCTTCCCGTCCTGCTCTGGCCAGAAGGTGCCACTGTAGGAATGAATCTCTAAGGAGGACACCGGCTTTGTCAGTACACCCTAGGCCCGATCTCTCAGCCCTGCTTCAGGGTCTGAGACGCCTCCAGAGCTCTGTCCTCTGTCAGCACCCTGAGACACCAAGCTGTGGTCGCGGAATGTGATGTCCAAGAGCTTGGCAGCAAGCAAACGCTCACTCTCTGAAGGGACCACAGGCACCCTGGTTGTGCGGGGGCGCTAAGCGTTAGGCTGCTGCTGGAAAGGCCGGCGGTTTGACTCTCCCAGCTGCTTTGTTCAGGACAGGTGCAGGGGTGGCTTCTGGAGGATTTGGAGCCTCGCAAGCAGAGTCCACCTGGTCTGACAGGGTTGCTGTGTTTTTGTCTTGTTCTTTTATGAAGAGAATAAACTGCAAAAGGAGGTGAGCAGAGACTTCCTTGCTCGGCCCGTTAGCTCTTCACTCCCTTAGTATCCTGTGTTAATTGTTGTCTAAACATAATACATCTTTAAGCATAATGTGTTCTTTTAAACGTAATATGACTTTTTCTTTCTGGCTGCTTTCTATGTTTTCATTTTCAGCAATTTGGTATGTTATTCCCTAGTGTGTTTGTTTATGTGTGTGAGTGAATGTGTACACGTGGGTTTGCGTGTATGCATGCACGCATGTCGGTGTGAGTGCATGTGCATGCAAACACGTGTGTGTGCATGTTTTGCACATACATGCTTATGTGCGAGAGCATGTGTGGATGTGTGTGTACACGTGTTTATTCTGTTTGAGATTTATTGATGTTCTGGAATAATACATGTATGTGTTTCTGTATTTGTCAAATTTGGAAAAGTTTCATCCATTGCTTCTTCAAGCATTTTGAAATATATATATTTTTTATTAATTTTAATGAACGTTTACAGAGATTTTGAATTTCCATTCATTCATTGTTGCACTCTTTTCTCCCTGCCCCCTCCCCTTCCCCAAGTTCATTCTTCTCTTTGAAAAGTAAAAGAAAAATTCTTTCATTGTTATACAATCCCTCCCCCAAGTCCACTCCACTATTCAGCCTTTGTCCTGGACTCCTATCATGACAATAATACCTAATCATATATCCCTTTTAAATAGTTCTCTCTCTCATCTATTTCAATGCAGTATACATAATCTATCCCATCTTTCTCAGCCTCCCCCCAACCCCGATGTTAGTCCCATTTTACAACAGTGGCCCTATGCAATATTTGTCCTTTTGTGACTGAGATATTTCACTCAGCATAATGTCCTCCAGGGTCACCCATTTTGTATAATATTTCATGAATTCCTTGTTTTTCAATGCAGTGTGGTATTCCCTTGTGTGAATATACCACAGCTTCTCTATCCATTCGTTGTTAGGTTGTTTCCAACTCCTTGCTATTGTGAACAAAGCCACGATAAACATAGGTGTACATATATCTGGTTGGGTGGCAATTATGGCCTCTTTGGGGTATGTTCCCAGTAGTGGAATTGCTGCGTAAAATGGTATTCCCATTTGCAACTTTTTGAGAAGCGCCATACTGCAGTCCATAGTTCTTTAACCATTTTGAAAGTCTCTCTTCCTGTGTTAGGAGCACAGTGACACTTATACTAGTCAGCTCGGCAAGATCTCACAGTTCGATTCCTCCTTTTTTCAGGACTCTTTCTTCCTGTCCTATTGCATGGATTCTAATGCTGGACCATCAGATTCACTGGCCTTCTCTTCTGCCTGAAATAATGATCCCATCTAGTTAATTTTTCCTTTTTCAATGTCTAGAAGGTCTGTTTGGTTCTTTTAAAAGTTCTCCTTTTCTCTCATGTTTGTGTTTTCGTTTCATCTCCTGGATCACCTGCAGCATGTCCACAGTAGCTATCAGAAAGCACTTCTCTGCTAATGTGTGCTCTGTGTCCGAGTGTTCGCTGACTTGTTCCACTGATGAATCATATTTTTGTTTCCTCGTCTGTCTAGTCATTTTTGAACAGATGCTGGGACATGTCCTTTGACTGTGACTAACTTTTACAAAGTCAGATCTCTCTTCCTAAACCTGAAGACTCAAAGAAAAGGTTTCTAAGTTTACTTTTTGCATACACAGCTCTACAGATTTCGTAAAAAGAATTTTTATTGTAATAATATCATATTTCTGCTAAATTTGTAATGAAATATTATAAAAATTTTATGAGCATTTTAAGTTGGATCCCTTACCACACCACATTACATGGACTTTGCCAAGTTTATGACATAGTGGTTTACATTTTTTCTATTTTAAAATTAGACATATACTTTCATGCAAAGTATTCCTCATGGTTTAGGTTAAGTCTTGGATAAACAAGTTCCAGTGAAACATTAAATGTCTTTGAAAAATATTATTAGCCTTATAATATTTCATTTCATGATACGGTTTCCGGAAATTCACTAAGGGAGAAAGTATTAGAACAACTTATTAAATACCTTGGCATGATTGTGCTTTCAGGAAGCTTTTCTTAGAAACTGTGATAAAATACCTTGCTAAACATTTAACAAAATGAGGGGAAACGGCAAACATTTACCCTCTCAACCTTTTTTGCATGTGCAAGTCAATGGCGTCAGTTAAGTTCATCATGTTTACAAGCTGCTCCTCTCTGTCTGCAACTCTTCCTCTTGCCCTTAGGAGGAGCACGCCTTCTCCGGGTACACCTTCCCGTCCCCTTCCTCGCTCACCTGTGGTGACCACTGACTAATCGTGATCTCTGTGCACTTGCTTAGTCTAGATTTTGCAGCTAGGGCCATATTTCCCCCACCCCCATGATGAGAGAATAATGATTTCAAGGTGACCCACACCCCAGCAGGTGCCAGTGCTTGGTTGAGCCCGTCGTGCTGTGCGGACAGCCAGATGCTGGTCTACCCAGTCCTCTGCTGTTATGCATTTAGGTTGCTTCCGCCTTCCTGCCTTGTGAACTGTGCCGAGATGAATGAAGGTGCACTCTAGAAAGGTTGGAACGCACATCGAGAGCCAAGAATTTGTGGATTTTAAGTTAGTCAAGTAAGCTTTTTTCCCCCTATCAAATTTTTATCCTTTTTGCTTCACTGTTGTATTATTGTTTAATGTTGCTGTTATTGTGTGCCATCGAGTCAGAACCAACCTGTAGCTGACCGTCTGACAGGTTTTCAGAGGCAGTTAATCGCACGGGAGGAGACTGACTATCCTTCCACGCAGCAGCTGGTGGCCTCGAACCCTGTGCCTTCGGGATTGCAGCACAGATTCTTGCCACTAGGCCACCAGAGCCCCTTGATTTATTGTTTGATAAATAACAGTTTATAGGTAGTTACATAGCTGTTTAAAGTTTGTGGTGAAGACCCCATACGTGAGTGCTCTGTACCCAAGACTATGAGCTCACGGAATGAGGGCTCCAGCCTCACTACCTTCTTCATTAACATTATATTTGGGGTTCCCTCTGGGCTGGATCCTGAGGAGCAATCAGAGTAATACTTTGAAACTACAGGGATTTGGTCCCCTACATGATAAACATTCTACAGAAAATAGGCATTATTTGCAAGTGGTCATCCAAGCTGTGACTACTAGTCTCTCTCCAATCAGCGCAAAGTGAAGTGGAGCAAATCAAAGATTGTACAGTGGAACCGTGTGATCCTGGGCTGCCGAGATCCACGAAGCACTAGATGGTGGTGCCCGGTTGCCTGTGCAGACCTCTCCAGAGATCACAATGCAAAGCTCTGATAGAGTGGGAGGAAAAGGTAGGGAAAACCCTCAAATTCTAAAAAAGGCAAAGCTTACATCTGGTAAACTCGTGGAACCCCAAGAGTATGGCCCTTAGTCACCCTCACACCTGGACAGGAACCATCCTGTGCTCTACTTCTGGCCTACCAGCAGACATGCCTGTAAGACGATCGCTAACTCCAGGGAGAAACATACTTCTAGAGTCAACCAAAAGACCAAAAAAGCAGCGTATTTCCAGGGATAAAGCTCGGAAGGCGGAAGGGTTAGGATAAGAGGATGAACATTGGGAGCACGTGGAAGACATTCCCAAGGCAGGCAGTGTCATCAAGGCCTCAGGCAGCGAGGGGAGTGACCTGTTCAAAGTCTTCACTTCAATCACATTAAGGCAAATGTGCTCTAACTTCTTGTTTAATACATTGGAAGTCATGGTGTCTCAGTTTGGGGTTTTGTCTGAAAAATCGGGTGAACTTTAGGCACAATTATCCCATGAATTAACTCTCTTATTTGGCTCATCATTTTATGGCAAAATTAATGGAAGCCTGTGGTCAATATTCAGCTGTGAATTATATTTTAAGTGTTCATATGGAACTTTCCTATCATTTCTTTCATTTAATCATCTCTGAAACATCACCTCAAGAATCATTCTGCTCAGAATGGGCTTTCGAAGCACGAGACTTTTTTTTTCCCCAGTGGGAGTAATTGGAATGATATTTTTACCCCCTATTTTTATCAAACTGCATTTTAATGAATTGATGTCTTTTTTGGACAAGTTACCTGTGTGCACAACTGCCATGGAGAATGGATGTGTGTTATTTTACAAACAAAACGTATATTTTAATTATGTTTAATGTTTTAACAAGGAGCTCTGGTGGCCTAGTGGCAAGAAGCTGAACTGCAATCCTAGAGGTATGTGGTTCAAATCTACCAGATGCTCAGCTGGAGAAGGAGGGGCAATCAGATCTGATTTGACGGTACACATACACAAAAGAGAATAATAATTTTTTTTTTAAGAAAAGAAGCTATGTTGCAATCCCGAAGGCCCATGGTTTGAATGCCCTAGGTGCTCTACAGGAGAAGGTGGGCAGTCTTTTGCCGAGAAATTTACTGCCTTTGAAAACCCATTTGAGGGTCAGGAATGATTTGGTTCTGACTCGAAGGCACACAAAACAACAACTATGATATTTGACATTATACAACATTTTTTCAGAAACATACACCAGTTTGCCTGCAAAGTTACTTGGGTGACCTGTTAGCCACCAGGCTATGTGAAAAGGTTCAGAGAACATGACTCAAAGTTGCACGTTCCAGAGCTGTGTGAGATGGATAAACACAACCGCATCTAGTTCGAAATGCTTACGCTCTCTCTCTCTCACCAGCCTGGGAGGAGAAAGAGCTTGTTCTGCTGATCCACACGCAGCACCGGGGCCCAAACCCAGTGCTGCGGCTTTGCTTGGGGAAGGGCTTTGCAAGGGACTGGAGAAAGGAATGGATGACTGGGAATCGTGGAGAAGAATGAAGAGTTTAGACAAAGGTCTGAAATGCTAACTGAAAAAGCTCTACTGCAAAGTTTAAAGCCCATTCACTCCCTTCTCCCCAGCTCGCTGGCATTTTCTCAGCAGGTGAAAAAAACCCAAGTTCAAATCTTTCCCAAGTTAAGTTTTTCTGTTTTGTGAGCAAGATGAAGCAGAGACGAGTTGTGTTTGGATCTGAGAGGCTATGGAGTGGCTTTACAAGTCCTTCTCGCTATCATTTGGGGTGACAGGGCCCCTGTGCGGCCTGAGGTTGAAGCACCAGCTTTCCTCAAGCCTTATC
This sequence comes from Elephantulus edwardii, assembly GCF_000299155.1. NCBI lineage: Eukaryota > Metazoa > Chordata > Mammalia > Macroscelidea > Macroscelididae > Elephantulus > Elephantulus edwardii. Next base: position 12,525,798 of record NW_006399805.1, read on the forward strand.
AGTGGACTGGAAGCACAGACGAGTGTTTCTGGAGCTCGTGGGCTCCTTCCCAGCTTCTCCCTCGCCGTGTGTGGCCTGGCCTGTGTTTGGTCAGGTGTGGGCTCTGACCACATTGTCCAGTCGGCCCTCAGGGCCCTCAGGCCCTTTGCCAGCTGCACCTCTGACCCCTGGTCACAGGAGACTGAAGAGGTGTGCACCCAGTGGTGTCACAGTGCCTCTCATGGACAGCTGCTCCTCTGTGACAAGGACTGTGTGACTTCCTGCCCCAGTGCCCTGGGCGGGCCGTGTGTGAGTCACATGATGACCGCTGCCCTCTGGCCTCAGGCCCGCTCCATCCCAGAGGCACAGTGGATTAGGCCATTGGACAGCTTCCCCTTTCCTTTCTCCCTTTTGATTGGCTGTAGGGAATCTTCCACATGCAGCTCAGCACAGAGTTTACCACGAACGACTTTCATGGGGTAACTGTGCACCCTCGGCCTGAGTTCACTCATCTTTCCTTTCCCCCGCCTGGTTTACTGTTCAGCTTCTGCTGGGTGTGTATCTTTACAGACGGTTGTCATTTCATATTTTGGATTAAGTCAAAGATCAAAATTAGAGTCCAGAAGAAAACTCTTTCCTCATTATCTACAGAGAAGGCTCAGGTCCAGCCGCAATCGGGAGGATGCGGTCCATGCTGGGGTACAAGGTGTCGCTGACGCAGAACTGACTCGCTGGGGCCAAACAACAACAACAACAACACAGGAGTGTGAATGGCGGTCCTCCTGCCTCTCCTGTGCACACACCTCACATACAACAACCTTTCACATACACGTGTACCCCCTCAACTTACAGTCACACGTCCACACTCACCTCCATGTGCCCTCTCACAAATGCACACTTGCTCACATGCACACACACATACACTCACACCCAGGTGCACACAGCACACACACATCCATGTACACACTCCCTCCTCCTTGCACTCCCATGTACGCACACACATACACTCATATGCACACATGCAGCTTCGACTCCACACTGCCACACTCTTGCTTAGATTCACACACACATCCAGGCACATGACCACACACACGTTCTCATGCACACGTGTGCACCCACACTGACACGTACCAGTGCTCACACGCGCACCCTCATGTATTCACACACAGTCATGTTCACACGCTCACTGTGCCGCGAGGTGGTCCGGCCGTGCACCACACGGTCACCCTGTCCTCTCCCCTGGGGGCCCCCTGCGCAGCCGGCCCAGCGCGGCCTGCATGTCCTTGTTACGCAGGCTGTAGATGAGGGGGTTCAGCATGGGCGTGAGCACGGCGTAGAAGAGGACCACCAGCTTGTCCTGCTCCGCAGAGGCGGTCGAGCGGGGCTGCAGGTAGGTGCACAGGGCCATCCCGTAGGACATGGACACCACGGTCAGGTGGGAGGCGCAGGTCCTGAAGGCCTTGCGGCGGCCCTGACTGGAGCGGATGCGCAGGATGGCGGCAGCGATGTGGCCGTAGGACAGGGACACGAGGCAGCAGGGCACGAGCAGCACGACGATGCTGGACGCCACGATGACCGCCTGGTTGAAGGTGACGTCCACACAGGCCAGGCGCACCAGCGCCAGCGTCTCGCAGGCCACGTGGTTGAGCACACGGCGCCCACAGGTGGGCAGGCGCATGGTGACGGCTGTCTCCACCGCGGAGTTGGCCAGGCCCACCAGCCAGCAGGCGGCCGCCAGCGCCACACACAGTGGTGGGCGCATCACAGCCACGTAGTGCAGGGGCTGGCACACGGCCACGTAGCGGTCGTAGGCCATGGCGGCCAGCAGCAGGAACTCGGTGCCGCCCAGGGCCAGCGAGAAGAAGAGCTGGGCCCCGCAGCGCGCGAAGGAGATGGTCTTGTGCTCCTGGAGGAAGTGCACCAGCATCTGGGGCACTCCACTGGACGTATAGCAGATGTCCACCACCGACAGGTGGCCCAGGAAGAAGTACATGGGCAGGTGCAGCCGGGCGTCCAGCCCAGTCAGCAGGACCATGAGCCCGTTCCCCAGCAGGGTCACCAGGTAGGCGGCCCCGAAGAGGACAAAGAGGCCAGCCTGGACCGCCGGGTCCCTGGACAGGCCCGTGAGGATGAAGTCACTCACCCAGGTCAGGTTGTCCTTGCTCATGGAGTGCAAAGGCCGGACTGCGGGGCGCAGAGGAGATGAGGGAGTAAACGAAGGTCGCTGTCTCTGGATCTGTGTGTGGCCCTTGGCCCTTGATCCCTCAACAGGCTGGGGCAGGACTGGAGTCCCTGACCACCAACCCCTTCCTCTGTGACGTGGGGAGGTTCAGGCTGGGGGACAAGTCTCCGGGGGCACACACTTGTTCTTCTCACTCAGCGAGGAAATCTTCCCTCTGCTTTAGCGTCGGTTTCCTCCCAACGAGGCGAAGGCAGCTCAGTGGCAGGTCTTTCTCCCAGGTTCCATTTGCAGCCACGCTTCCATCTGGTGGCCGAGGCTTCTGTGCTGCTGTGACACTGACGAGGGGCTGGGCTGAGCTTCCCAAGTGAGAGGAACGAGGCAGAAGAACGGCTTGGCGCTCAACATCTGAATAATCAGGAGACCAGAGTGTGCGACCACGCCAAGCTGGGCAGGGCGTCATTCCAACAGGCCTGGGGTCACCAGCAAGAGGTGACTCGGTGATGCTGACAACAGCAGTTCCTAGTGCAGAGGGGACCATGTCAGTGTAGAAAGAAAATGAGAGGAAAGAAAGCAAGAGGAAGAGAAGGAAGAGGAGGGAAAGGGGGGGTGAGGAGAGGCGGGAAGCAGCAGGTGGTCTCCCGACACCCTCCCTGCAGGCTGCCCCAGCTTCTCCTCAGGTGTTAGGGAGGGCCTGGCCGAGCTCACCGCCTGGAGAGGAATCCTCCCATCATTCTCATTTTGCCCGTCAAGAGAAAGTGAAATTCGTGAACAAGCATCTCCCAGCAAATGTGGAGACAGCACCAAACGAGAGGCCGGCGTGTGCGCTGCTGGGTCCTCACAATCTAACCAGGGACAGTGATTCAATTAATGATGACAAAAATTAATTGCATGCGATCGTGCCGAGTGTAGAAGGAAAGAGGTCAGTGCCCCACTAATTAAGTCTGTAGTTCTGTAATTAAATCCCACGCCGCTCTGTTTCTGCCTTAGTGAACAGGTGGGCAGGGGGCCCCTGCTCAGGTGCGGCTTGGCGAGTGATGTCCTGCGAGGTGGGCGAGGAGGGTGAGGAGGAAGAGGTGGGCGAGGAGGGTGAGGAGGGTGTGGGGCCTGCAGGGACTGAACCCAGAGACTGGACCCCGCTGAGCAGCCAGAGGGGGGCCCTGAGCTCTCCGCCGCCAGCGTCCTGGGTCAGCGACTTCCCGATAGTCTGGAAGAAGGGACACACCATCGGTTTTTTGGCCCTGAAATGCGAGTCCTGACAGTCCTCCCAGCTGCGAAGGTAACTGACAGGTTAACTGGTGAAGTCATCTGCTGAAAACCTCGATGCATCGATTCCAGGCTGGGGGAGTCGGTGATGTGCGAGGGGAGGTCACTGAGAACCAGTGTGTACCTGCAGCTGCTGACGGAAAGGCTGGCCGTTCCAGTCCACCCGCAGGCACCTTCCAAGAATGACCCAGCGATCCACTTCTCGGCCTGAGCGCCCAGTGCGGCCACCTCTGCTCTGCTCACGCGTCACAGCCTGGGGCTGAGGGCGACTGACTGGCTGGTCTAGTGGCTGTCTTACCCCAGGTCCATGTGAACAAGGTCACCAGGGCCCAGTGATTAGCGACGAGAACCAGGAGGGCCATGCACCATGAAGGCTGCAGAGGGGACAGAATGTGGGCCAGAGTCCCCTCTGCACAAACCCTGTCGCCTGGATATGTGGTCACGGGACCTGCCCCAGCAGCATGGACACTCCTATCCTGTCCAGCGGGTGTTCCTATCTCAGCCCACAGAGTAGTGACATCCTGTGTAGATGAGAAGCTGTTGTTATGAAGACAGTCTTTTTCAGGGTTACGGAACAGAGAATTTCATTCCAGTTTGCTCTTCTCATGAACACTTCTGAGCACTGAGGAAGTCAAGTCCCGTGGTGGCAGGACTCAACACGGCCCGTCCTCCTCTGCAGGATCTCAGTCTGGTAGAAAGGGAGAGAGAATGAGTCACCATGACCTCATCGGAGGGCCACAGGGAAAGCCGGAGCCTCGAGCCCAGTAACCGGAGAACCAGAGCCGAGCTGTGTAAACAGTCAGAGAGTCGCACCAACAGCCCAGGAACAGCCCACGCATGTGCTTCTTGGAAAAGTCGCTGTGGTTTAAGCTGATTCACACTGAGCACAGAGACCTACTTTGAATCTGCCTGTCTCAACAAACTGTCCAGGCATCTCTGGCTAGTTAGCTGTGTTTCTGAATCACAGTCTCTTCTGCAGAATGAGCAAGTTCGATTAGATCAACATCAAGGTTCTTCTGGCTCTGGAGAGGTTGTTCTAGCCCCCGTCACCGTGACTATACAGAAACTGCAGTTTAAAATGTTACGAAGAAAAAGAAATTCTTCAGACCTTGAACTCTCTAACTGCAGTCAGTGGGGCCTAGGTGGTCAGTGGGGCTACAGATGGCCAGTGGGGCTGCAGGGGGTCAGGGGCAGAATGCACTAGTGGGTTTCGGGATCAAAGCATTCACATCACACGGTAACACTCTGGGGATGGCAGTGAGTGGGAGCAGGGTGAACTGAAAACCAGGGGCTCAGGAGAAAGGGCAGGGCAGCAGAGATTGGAGAACCTTCGGCGTCAAGATGACAACTTGTGGCTTCTGAAACAGGAGCCTCCTTCTAAAGACCATGCCAGGTAACTCAAGAGTGGGGAGCCCTGAAGACACCCCATGTGTCCACCGGAGCAGGGCCGACAAGCTCCTCCTACGGAAATTTGGCTTCATAAATGGCTGTGACTTGTCACCAACCCCTTTTCTAGAAAAAGACCGAATCTGTCTATAAAGAGCCCTGCTGGTGCAGTGACTAAGCACTAGACTGTGACTGAAAGGTCAAGGGTTTGAACCCACCAGCTGCTCTGAGAGAGACAAACCTGACTGTTTCCACAAAGATTCATGGCCTTGGGAGCTTGCGGGCAGTTCTGTTGTGTCCTGTGGGGTCACCGTCAGCTGGAATGGACTTGACAGTAGCAGGTAGGTCTTCCCATGGTTCTTGTTTCTTGCTAAGTTGATCTCGGTTTCTTCTGGTTCCCCAAATAATGCAAACAGACGCCGAGCAGAACCTTCTCCTTGTTGCCTCCTTCCTAGTTCTGGCACCAATGTCTGAATACACTGAACACTGGGGCTCTGCTGATGGAACACTCCCCGGGTGAGGCCTGCTGAGGGAAGGGTCATTGAGGGAGGACCCCAAGCTCCCTCAGCTGCACCTGGTAAGAGGAGTGCCGGGGGCGGGGGTATCCCAGGACAGTCTCACCTGTTCCCCAGGATCTGGGATCCGGCCTCTTCCTCCCGCCCTCCCCTGTGGGGGCTCTCAGCATCAAGTGTTCCCCTCACCTATGGGGTTCAGATGGTGGGAGAGGCACATGTTATCTCCGAAAGTCCTGGAGCAGGAGTCCAGCCTCTTCCGGGTGCTGGATGACTCACTCAGTCTTGGCTGATAGCTTCCAAGAATGCAGGGCTCCCCAGGGGGCAATTACCCTGTTCTTTCCCTCATTCTTCCCCTATCTCTCCACCCTCAGCCACCACCCTTCCTTCCAGTCTCTCCATGGAATAAATATTCTGAAACTATTTTTGTGAAAACTTTTAATTATCCTTGTTCCTATGCTAATGAACTCTCCCTGGTCCAGCTGGGGTGATGGCACCGTTAGGATGGCTGAGACTACAGCTTCTGAAACCTACACACATCGAGCTCTGGCGGTGCTGTGATTGAGGCATTCGGCTTCTAACAGAGGAGCCAAGGCTTTGAATCCAGCAGTCTCTCTGCAGTAGAAAGCTGGGGCAATTTGATTTTGTAAAGACTTCTTGTTGAAACTGGAGTTGAAATGGAATAAAGATTAGGTGTTGAGTCAACTGCCGCTCCTGGTGACTCTGGAAACAGGTCTGAACCCTGTCCTGTCTTGTGCCATCGCTGCCCCGCGTCCATCATCCTCAAGTCCAGTGCTGTCACAGGTCAATCCACCGTGTTGAGGCTCTCCTCTTGGTCTGACCTCTCTACCTTTCCCACCATGGTGTCTTTTTCCAAGGACTTGCCCCTCCTGATAACACGGCAAACACACGCGAGACCAAGTCTCATCATCCCCGCCCTCAGGAACCCTCTGATCCACAGTCCTGCAAACCCTGAAGGGCAGCTCTGGATAGTCCTGCCTCTGGATAGACTCGGATAGTAGCCAACATGTTGTTCACAGCTGAGTGTGCAGGTCATCTACACAAGGCTGGGCCTCCTGGAGAGGGGACGAGGAGCGGAGGCGTCAGAGCTAGGGTTCCTTCCTAAGTGGGGGTGAATGCCAAGCTCCCCTGCCCTGTACACCAAGGTTAGTGAGGACATCAGGGGAGCCTCTATGTCTATGGCCTGGGAGTCACCGAGAAGTCCCGAGTTCACTGTCAGGGAAGCCTTCCCGTAGGCCTTTTGGTGGTCTCCCAGATCACATTTCCATGGAATGCCCCCACAGCATCTGTTCATACCACCTACAGCTCTGGCAGCTTTTGCCAAGCTTATCTCCTCGTTCTTAGACCCCTCCACAAAGTGATACGCACTTCTCTGGAATTACTGCTTGTTAGGAACCACTGAGTTGACTACAACTCACAGTGACCCTATGGACAGTAGATCTGACCCTTGCCCTATGCTGAGACAGACGTTCTCAAGATCTCTAATATCCTTGAGTCCATTGCTACAGGCACTGTGTCAATCCAGCTTGTCGAGGATTTTCCTCTCTCTAACCAGGAACACAGAAAACAATGGGACAGGATGTTGTTATTGTTAGGAGTCATCAAGTACGACTCACAGCGACCTACAAAAAAACACATCTGCCTCCTGTCCTAGCCTGTGTCGTTCTCATGATCGCTGACACACGTTAGTCCACTGCTGTAGTCACGGCACCAAGCCATCTGGTTGAGGCCTCTGCCATCTCTCCACCTTCCTAAGCATGATGTCCCTGTCCAATGAATAATAGCCTCTCCTAGCAACATGCCCAAAGTATATGAGACAAAGCTTTATCACCTCTGCCTCCAGGGAGCACTCTGGCTGCATTCCTCCAAGACACACCTGTTTGTTCTCTTGTCAGTCCATGGGATATTCAGCACTCTTCTCCAACCTCACAGCTCAAAGGCATGACTTCTGCTATCCTTACTCTCCAGCTCTCAGTAACACAGCAAGTGACTGAAAAGACCATAGCCCAAATCAGGAATACTTTAGTCCTCAAACTAACATCATCGCTCTGCAAATTTGGGGGTCACCGGCTACAGACTTCCCCAGTGCAATACTGATCTCCTAAATGCTGGCATGAAGTGTATTGACTGTGGATACAAGGAAGATGAAGCCATTGAGTTTCAAACTTTTCTCTATCATGATGTTGCCTGTAGATCCAGTGGTGAGAATGTTTGGGTTTGTTTTTTTTTTTTACATCGAGATGCAATTTATATTGAAGGTTGTATTGGTTGATCTTCTGCAGCAAGCACTTCAAGTCCTCCTCACTTTCAGCAAGCAGGGTTGTGTCATCTGCATAACACAGGTTGTTGATGAGTCTTCCTCCAATCCTGAAGCCAGTCTCTTCTTCATAGAATATAGCTTCTCGAATAATTTTCTTAGCCCTTAGAATGAATAGGTATGGAGAAAGGCTACAACCCTGACATGCACTTTTCTTAATTTTAAATTATGTATTTTCCTTGCTCTGTTCACAGAAGAGCCTCTTTGTCTAGGTCAAAGTTTTGCATGGGCAAAATTAAGTGTCCTGGGAAGCACAAATAGACATTCTTTTAGATCCATTTGAGATCACTTGACATTACTCTCATTGTTTACATATGATGGTTGATACTAAGAGAAGCTTTTGTGGCCTAGTGGGTAAGGAGTTGTGAAGTGGACCCAAAGGCAAGTGGTTCAAATCCACCAGCTGCTCTGTGGGGAAAAGATGGGCAATATCCTCCCATGCAATTTATAGCCTTTGAAAACCTACTTGAGGGTCAGCTGGGAGTCACTTCGAACTTGACAGCAAAGAATGAGTGTGAGGTCCATTGAACCAACAGGAATTAGAGATGGGTCTTTAGTTAAGAAGAAATGAAAACGCAAGACTTTTTGGTGAGGAACTCGAAAGAATTCCCCCATAGTTATGGGCCATTTAACAAGACTTCATTATCTAAAAGATCTGGCCCTCTGAGGCTGGTCCAGGAATGGAAGTTTTACTTCACATTCTGGACTAGGGCCTGCAGAATGGCTCTTGCTCTATGACTTTGGTCCTTAGTCTCAGATTCTTAATCTGTGAAACAAAAAGTTTGGGTTAGGCCTTAAGGACCCGGTGGTTGTGTTTGCCTATGCTTTCCAGTATGTACTTCATTTGTATGTAGGCTTGCTTTCCTACGAGCTTCTGAGGCCTGGGAATGGAGTCACTCCATTATGGGAGGGGATCCAAACTCAAGACGGGAGAAATCCTCTCCTTCAAGCCTGTTCCACACCAAGAGGGTCACTGAAGAAGCCAATTCTTCAAACACTCCTCGGTCCTCCAGCCCCTGGACAGGATGCATCTTCTGCGCTGTGCAGCTCCAGGGTCACTGCCTGGCTGGGCCTTCCCTGCCACCCCTGCGTGTCTGCTCTCTCACTGCCCACTTCCTAACTACATGCTGGCCGGCTCTCTTATCTTTCTGCCGCAGACTTCCTCATCACTGTGAACAGTTTGCTCCCGTCTCATTCCCGGCTATGTTCTCTCCCACTCACCTCTGTGCATTTCATTAACTTTCCCCCAGCTCAGCTCCAACAGAATGTGAAGACACACCTTTTGAGAAGCAAGTCACTGAGCTGTGGATGACCCGGCCCGATTTAAACGTCAGTAGTCCTGGCTATAACTCATCTCTCCGTGGTTCTGACAGCCAGGAACTGACCACTGCTTTGTTTCCATGTCCATACCCAGGAATAGCTTAAAACCAAACGGTATTTCCAGGTCTGAGTTTCCTGTGTACGGATGACCATGTGATCTGTGAGAAACCACTTTAGAGGTAGGTAGTGGTGGTAGGAAAAAGCAGGACTTGGTAAGTGATAATTAAAGAACCATTTTATCAAAACTGCTTTATTATGTGTTAACACTGGACAGTTAAGTATAGTTAGGTCCCAAACACAAGGTCATTAAACAAAAGTTGACATTCGGGGGGGGGGGGAAGATGAAGAGATCACGAATTGGCAAATAATGACATCTAAGTAACTGTCAAACCAGTGAGGATTGGGGCCCCACCAAGCTGACACCCAGCCCGAAGCAACACAGGCAGCTTCTCCACACCTCACATCTCAGCGCACACCGCTGGATCACGCACGTTCCTTACCACTGTGGTAACTGTGAACTGTCGAGGTGGCGAGTGCCAGGTCTGCTACCTCAGTACCCAGACACATGGGGTGCAGTGCAGTGAGTTACCTATGCTCTCTCACTGCCCAAGCTTACTGGGTGAATCACACCACGTACAGACACACATTTACCCACATGCACAGATGCACGCACACTCACACATGCATACACACCACACACACACTGCACCACACTACACACGTATACACGCATACGTGTATCACACAGATGCGTGTGCATGCACACCAACACACCACCTCTGAGGCTGGACTGTGTGACCCCATAGGGACCCCCTGTTGCTGTCGGCTGTAACAGTGCTCTCTCTGCACTGGGCTGACAGGCTCAGGGAGTCCGGCTCTTTCTGCTGCCTTCAGCTCCTCCCCATGGAGCACTGGGAACTCACGAGTACCCCCTGCTGGTGGTAGCCAGGTGCATGTCCAGACTCACCTTCAGACACTGTTCTTCCTGCCCCCGCCCCTAAGACCTTGGCATTACAGGGCCTTTCTCACACTACAGGGACAGCTTGGATGTCTCCATATCCCGTCACTTTTGTCCCAGGGACTTTATCAGGACACTTTGCTTCCTCTCCTTTCTCATCCCACTGCCAGAGGGGAAGGCTCAGGTGATGCTGAGGTCTCTGTGCCCCTCAGTTAGAGAACCTCAGGGGGTTAAGTCTGAAGGGCCCGCGGCTCCAGTCTTCTCAGAACCACCTGGAATCTGGTTGCTGTGGCTGTGCGCCCATCATGTCAGAAACAACCCACAGCTGACCTGCCAGGGTTTTCTGAGGCAGTAAATCACGTGGAAGAGTGCTCTTCTTTCTCCCACGGAACAGCTGGTGGATTTGAACTGTGTACCTTCGCATTGGCTGTCCAACTCCTTACCACTAAGCCAACAGATTTATCTGGGATACATTAGAATAATAAAGACAAAACAGACTGAACTAGTATTCCCCAAGAATTATCCCAGCAGGTCCAGGACGTGCGTACAGATCCACCTACACGGCGAGTCAGTGTCTCCTCCGCTGGCTCATCCACCTGCTCCCGGGGCCAGCCTGGCGCTTTCATGAGGCTGCCCCCTCTCCACTCATGGCAGATTCTCCTGTGGGGACCCTCTTCCTTCACTCCCCTCCCTGCTGAGAGCTCAGCAGCTTCCCGTCGCCCACCCCCACCCCACCCCGGCCTCTGGAGCCTAATCACTGCACCATCACCACCACTACACACACACACACACACACACACCCCATGAGGAGCATAAAAGGTAAGATTCTGACCTTCCTAACAATGGAGGATCCTACTGCTGACCCTGACTTCCAGGATGAAGGGATGCCCTGGTTCACCCCGCCACCTCTGCTCCTCTGGGTCTAAACTTCTAATGTGGCCACAAGTTTTTTGTTTCTGAAACACCCTAGATACACAGAAGCACACACATCCTATTCTACATGTTGTATATAAATGTTAGCATACCACACACATAAACCCATTAATTATTCAACATATTTATTGAGCAGCTATTCTGTGCTGGGTGCTGTTTAGAAATGGGAATTCTGTGACGAGCAGAGACCCTGTTCTTGGAAGAAGCCCATAAACAAGATGGTATTCAACATTGACTGTGAAGTCACTGATGACCGGGGAGGACAGACTGACAGGGTGCGAGGGGAGAGGAGGAGATAGAGGGCTCCGTGAAGGCTGCCCTTTGAGAAGGTCAATATTTGCATTTAGATGGTATCATATGGTAAAGAATCAGCCTGAGAAGACGTGTGAGAACATTCCAGAATGGAAATCAAACAGAAAGAAAGGTCAGATGTTCCTGCAGAAGAGCCGGACTGGGCTGACTCTTCTGTAACGTCACTGTCCACTCTACTCTCTCCACATAACCACACAAATCTGAGGCTGCCTCATATCCAACACGCTGTCCATTACCTCTCAGCTGATTTCAACTCCTAATGACCCTCAGCACAGCCAAGCAGGCCACTCTTAGAGCTGCCATGCCAGTCCCCCCACCACTCAGAGTCTTCCTGTCTTTTGCTGACACCTTAGCAAGCACGCTGTCCTCCAGGGAGGGGATCTTGCTGATAATACACCTAAAACTGCATCACTCATTGACAGGAGCTTAAAAGTACTTCGAAGAAAAACCAACCAACTACTCACATGCGGATTGATATGGAAAACATTCCCCATGCACATTTACTGAGTGGTGCTGTCATGACTGTTTTAGAACAGACGTGTTTTACCACCAGGTAAGCACCTCTATAGAATCAAAACCGGGAAGTGGCATTATTGGGACAGATGGAGCAAGCCTTTAATTACATTCCCCAGCAGCCCTCTGGGAAGTGACTCAGGTATATTTCCACCAACAACATAGGAGAATGCCCACCCTCCCTTCAGACTGTCGCCTTTTAGAGTGTTGTTAATCCATTAATAGGGCATCTTGTTAAATTTACTTTGCCTTTCTCTTCCTATAGAGACCTGATGGCCTAGCAATAAGAAACTGTGCTGTTAACCCAAAGGCATGTGGTTCAAATCTGCCAGCTGTTCCCCGGGAGAAAGATGGGCAACCTCTTCCCTTGCAATTAAGTGTCTCTGAGGGTCAGCTATGTGCCGGTCCTAACTTGACGATAAACAACAACTTCCAATGAAACCAGATCTAACCACACCACACCCACTGCCATCAAGTAGGTTCTGCCACAGTGCCATGTCCTTCATGTACGGTGGCCAGCGGCAAATCTGTTTGGAGGGACACTGTTCACCTTTCTCCTGGAGGAGCTGGTGAATTCAAACTCCTCTCCTTTGAGTAAAGACCACGACCGTTTTCTTCACCATGAACAGTCCGTTCATATCCTCTGCTCCTTTCCTTTCTGGTTGCTGGTCTTTTTCTTACAGTTTGAAAAAGATCTTCATGCATTAGAGAAACCAAGCTTTGGCACTGATCAGATGTTTTCCAAGCTTGGTTTTGTTCCTTGCCTCTTGTTTTTTGTTGAAGGTGGTGTTCCACACTGAGTTTTTATAATGACCGAATGCCATGCTTCGCATGAAGCTTAGAAAGCGGTCAGTCTGACCGTCATGGTGATGCTCCTTGGGGTCTCAGATCTGCTTCTGCTCAAACTGGACCCACTCTCTGTGGGCCACCTCAGCCACACCCATCCTCATTGACTTACCAGAAACGTCCAAATGCTTCTCTAGTCCCGAGTCTTCTGACACATGCAACTTCCGACTGTTCATCTTGTACACAGGCCAACCTGTCACCTCCCCCTTCTCCCGGCTGACCGGCTCTCCTCCTGTGCACTACATCTCAGCGAGCCTGCTGGTCCCGTCATCCCGACTCCTCAGCCTCTTAGATCTTCAGTGCCATCTGTACCGAGTCCTATCTACTTTCCCACTCTTTCTCCCACTTGTCCACCCAGCCCCATGCTCACTGCCACCTCCTCCAAACGGCCAATATGATTTTCATTGTTACGTCCTTAGCTTCCTAGTGGACGTAGCCCTTGATTAAAGAGGACCTAAGAGGGCAGTGGTGGCTCAGAGGTTGATACCTCACCTTCATGGCAGGAGTTCCTGGCTTTGTAAGAATTGGTTTGTGTCTCTCATTAAGACACACTGAGATGCTAACCACCTGTTACTTGTGAATGTGGCCTTGTTTGGAGATAGTGTCTTTGCAGTTTAGTTACGTTAAGGTGAGGTCATCCTGGATTACGGTGGTCCTGACCCAGAGTTACTGGTGTCTTTGTATGAAGAAGAGACACAAAGGGAAACACTCAAATGATGGAGGCAGGCACTGGAGAGATACAGCCACTCTGCAAGCAATATTTGGGACTGTTGGGTTAAGTAGCAAGGAAACACCTTTCCTAGCAGCTTGGGAGGAAGAAGTCTAACTCACATCCTGATGGCAGACTTCTGGTCTCCTGAACCGTGAGAACTATTTCTGGCATGGTAGGCTGTTCTGTTGTGGTTCTTTGTTATAGTGGCCACAGGACCCTACCACAGCCTCCTTTCTTCCTCTCCCCGTATCCTGCCAGGGCCCAGTGGTTCTACTTCTTGTATTATCTCTGTCCTCTGTGGACACCCTGGTCCTCTTGCAGCTGCTGCCTGGGCCCCACCGGTGACTGCTCTCCAGACTGCATTAAAGCCTTCTCTTCATATAGGGGTCCCACGCCCTCCCACCGGAGACCAGGCCCTCCAACCAAGGCGTATCTCACCCTGCCACCGAGGTAGCCCCTGCCCACCTTCAGTTCTGCTTGTAGCTGTCTCCTCTGCCTCAAAGCTTCTCTGACCCCCCAGGTCCGCTCCGAGGTCCTGTCCTGTGAGCCTCCACCATCGGTGATGAGCCCTGGTCACGCGCACTCTGCCCAGCTGTCCTGGATTCGGCAGTTAGGATCTACACTTTCTTCGCTGTAGCCTCAGGCCGCGCAGGGCCCAGCAAGGGGTGGGGTCGGGTGAGAACCCAGCAGATGTTTACTGAGAGGAGCCTGGGTCTGGAGGGTCCTGCTCTGTCTTTGGCCATTTTTCAAGGGAAGAGAGAAAGGTGGGGCCACAGCTGGGCAGCTGTCCTGAGTCGGTCCCAGTGCCCCTGGCACGATCCCCGCGTGGGGGCCGGTGATGGGGGAGCCTGTCCACCGTCAGGCCTCGCCCAGCGCCCGCCCCGGGCAGCCGATGGACCAGCGCCGCCAGGCCAGCGCCCTGCGGAGGCCGGCGGTGACCTCGCGGTTGCGCAGGCTGTAGATGAGCGGGTAGAGCAGCGGCGTGACGCTGGTGTAGACGAGCGCGAGCGTGCGGTCGCGGCGCGGGGCGTAGGCGGCCTTGGGCCGCACGTACATGAAGGTGGCGCAGCCGTAGTGCAGGAAGGTGACGGCCAAGTGCGAGGCGCACGTGGTGGCGGCTTTGCGGCGGCCGCCGGGCGCGCGCAGGCGCCGTAGGGCCGCACCCAGCGCGCTGTACGACGCCAGGATGAGCGCGGCGGGCAGCAGCAGCAGCACCGTGCAGGCGCCCAGCAGCGGCAGCTCGTCAACGTAGCCGTGCGTGCAGGCCACGTGCAGCAGCGCGGTGATGTCACAGAAGAAGTGCACGAGCACGCGCGGCCCGCAGAAGGGCAGGCGAAAGACGGCGGCCACGAGCCCGAGCGACACGGCCAGGCCGCCCAGGCAGCAGGCCAGCGCCAGGCGCGCGCACAGCGCGGGCGTCACCACGGCGGGGTAGCGCAGCGGGTGGCAGATGGCCACGTAGCGGTCGTAGGCCATGGCGGCCAGCAGGAAGCACTCGGCGCCGCCCAGCGCCACGAAGAGCTGCATCTGCGCCGCGCAGGCCGCTCGCGAGATGGGGTGGGCGCGCGCGGGGCCGGGCACCGCCAGGTCGGCCAGCGCACGCGGGGCCACCACCAGCGTGTAGCCCAGCTCGATGGCCGACAGCTGGCCGAGGAAGAGCAGCATGGGTGGCCTGTGCGGGGCCGCGGCCACGGCCGCCAGGATGAGCAGGTTGCCTGCCACCGTGACCACGTGCGCGGCCAGCAGCAGCAGGAAGAGCACGGGCCGCAGGCGCGGGAACTCGGAGAAACCCTGCAGCAGGAAGCCCTGGACGCTGGTGTTGAGGGCGCTGTCCATGCGCCGCTGGGCACTGCTGGGCACCACGCTGGGCGGGCGGACGAGCTGTGGATGGGCTGGGCCTGGCGTGGGGAGGAAGGGAGACACACAGTGCAGTTAGCGCCGGGGCGAGCTGGAGGGGTGCGTGTCGGGGGCACCCCTCCTGTGCACTTTTTCATCACAGGGAAAAGCACTGTCATGGGTTTTCTCGTGAACTTGGGGTTCCTGCACCCTCTCTTCTCCGGTTTCTTCCAGTGCACTCTACTCCTGACCTAACTTTCCAACGGTGCTTGGGTCTCCATAGACCACTTAGTAGTTCTTGGACCCTACACACCCTCAAGTATCAGGTATGGGTGGTGATCTCCCTGCGTTGCGGGGGCCGACTTGTCTGCTGCAGGGATACGTGTGCCTGTACCCTCCACTCCGAGCCCCTTGACTTCCTCAGTTGTATGCTGTGCGGTCTCAGAGTCAGGGACCCCGCGCTGGAGAAGACCTCAGAAGTAATCTCACACTCTTTAATATTTTTTTCAGAGAAATCCAGTTCTGGAGGCTGGAGAGGTCCCATTCTTGCTGAAAAGTGGGGCAGATCTACACCCAGGCGAACCCAGGGCCCCCTGTGGGCGCAGAGGAGGCTGGAACAAGCTTGAGGCCCCCCAGACAGCCATATTATCCAGCCATCCGGAGAAACTCCCTTGGCCAGGCCCCCCAGACAGCTGGCTGCAGGGAGTGGTGGGTGGGAGGGCCTGTCTCTCCTTGGCACGTTGGGAATAATCTGGAACAGCCTGTACCTGGCCCTGGCGAGTGTTTTAGCTCTCTGCCAGACCGGAAGGGGACATGTGTGCGCCAACCCGTCTTTCTGGGGAGCAGCACAGTCCAGAATCGTGTCAGACCCGACTTCCTCCTCCGTGTGACTCACTGCAGGCCAGCTGGGTGACCTGCCCACTCCCGGTGGGGGACGGGCCTGGAGAAGGGTGTCTGCAGCGGAGCATCCGGAGGGCAAACTGGACTTTTTTCAAATCCATATTAATGACGTCTTTTATTTCCTTATCTCTTAATACGTTTTAATAGTGCACTCTACTGTTACTTCTCTTGTGATTTATTGTACACAGCCCATGTCAGAGGTAGGATGTATCCCCCCAGCGGTGAGCCAGAGAACAGTGCCTGTAACTCTAGGTGAGGGCCCAGGTGAGGCAGACACTGGGAGGTTGTTGCAGAGAGTTGGGTCTGCAACCCTGGAGCCCTTGAGGGGGACCCTATGGTCCCCGGCCACCAGACTCCTGCCACTGGATGGCAGCACCTGCAGATTCAGGATTCCTACCATGGAAGGGGGGAGCAGGGGGTGACACAGGTGGGTCTGAGAGGGCTACGATGACTTTCCACTGGTTTAGAACACATACAATAAAACAGAATGTGACATACCTGTGCTGTGGCTTCAGGTGTGGATCAGAGAATGTGTGGCTGGCATGGTGGTCCTCCGGGGCCACAGAGCTGCCATGGTTACAGTGTGATGTCCCAGCTCTGCCTTGGTCATCCTTCTGACATCTTCCTTTCCTCCTCCCTCGGGGTGAGAGGGCAATAGACAGATGGCCACGCTGCCCAGCAGTGCAGGAACAGGTCAAGTGCCTCTTGCTATGACAGCAAACCTGAGATTAGGACACCCTATCATATTTTGAAAGCAGCCAGTCAGAACCTGTGCTCTGTGCCTGGAGTTGTACTCTCGGTGACCCTCCCTCAGGTCCCTGAGGTGGTAAATTTTCACAGGACTCTGCCCTGCACAGCAGCTCACCTTCCAGTTAATAGTGCAGCACACCGTGCACCAGAGGGCCTCCCAGCCAGCCAGGGCACTCTGAAATCCCAGGAGCTGGAGGAGGGTCTTGGGTGGGTTTGAGCTTTGGGGGAATGTTGCCATAGACCCTCAGACTTGTAGGGGTGCCTTTTCTCATGGAGAGCCCTGACCTTCACTGCTTTGATGACATCCATCTAAAGCCCAGGTCCATCCGGCAGCAGAATTGCAGAGGCAAGGAGAACCCTCCAGGTTTGAGCCCCAGCCCTGGGGACAGGAGAGCCATCACCTCAGCCTTGTAGGTGTCCGCTAACCTCACAAGACTAGCCGGCTCCTTGAGTTTCCTGGGTGGTGCAAAAGATTCAGCAGTTATTAGTTGAGAGGTCAGTGGTTCAAACCCATCCTTGCAAGACTGATCTAACTAACTCTGTGCTTCCAGACTGTCACGGGTTGGAGACCCTGCGGGGCAGCTTCTCTGCACATGGGGCACTGGACAGCATGTTTCCACTCCCCACGGGTGAGGCTGCTGTCAGGGTCCGAGAGAGCAGCTAACAAACTCCAGCCCTCAGTCCAGAGAAAGCTATTCATCTAACACCTTCATCCTAGCAACAACCAGACGGTAGTCACCGTGTATTACACCCATTTCACAGATGAGAGGACCAAGGCTCAGAAATTCAGGTGGTGTACAACTCTCATCAGAGTCACCTGAGGCTCCTAGTGACCCTCCACTGGGTTTCTGAGGCTGGAAATTGTAATGGGAGGAGACGGCCCGTCTTTGTCCCTCAGAGCTGCTGGTGGGTTCGAACCACTGCAGATATATGGCCTTTGGGTTAGCATTACAGCATCTGCGGACTAGCACCAGGGTGATAGAACCAGGCTTTGCAGCCAAATAATCCAGCTCCTGGATCTCAGGTTTTTCCTGAGGCACAGTCTTCTGTGTGCCTCCCTTCCAGCTCTGTTCCCTCTTCCCACATCTCTCACCTCCCACCAGACACCATTCTTCTCTGTGGCGTCTCTGTCCTCAGCCTTCCTCCCAGAGGTCCTCTGATGGACATGCAGGTGGAAGCTGGCTACAGATCACCTCCTGGCGTGTCTGCAGATAACCGCTCCTCCACGCTGCACACCTTGTTCCTGCAGATCTGGGCTGCTGGCTGCGTGGGCCATGCGGGCACCAGAGCAGAGCTGGCTGCCAGCCCAGGACATCTGGCTCTGGCTGGGAGCCTGGCTGGAAGCCTGTGGAAGCTGGGATACAGCATTTCTAAGATTATCTGTCACAAAGATGCTGTTTCAATAGGTCACTTGAGTGGTTCGTGAGAGTGCACTCAAGAGAATGCAAAACGGCTGCCTAGGACCGTGTGGTGTGCACAGGCCACAGAACACGGGACTGGTACGGCTGGGGTGGCTCAGCGAGGATGTGACTAGCCTGAAGTCTTGGAGTTACACCAGAGCCTGGCCTCACAACTCTTTCTTGAATAGGCCGAGCTTCCCAAGTTGCCTTCCAGAAGCAACTCAAACCCGTGTGTCTCCAAGCAGCAGAAGGACCAGTGGTGCGACCACAGCAGTGAGTGACCGTTGTTCACCTTGATGTTCTGCACGGAAGTCTGCTCACTGGCTTCTCACAGGCGTGTGTGGTATGGCTTGGGGCAAATTCATCTTGGAACCTCTCCTCATCCAGTGCTTCATGGGAATAACAAGCTGTACGTTAAAGGTGGTGCCCTCTCCTTAGCCTCCATACCCGGTGCGTGGAAGGGGCCTCACAGCAGATCTTTGCAGAGCCACTTGCTGGACGCTTGTCTGGCTTTGTGGTGGGTATCTGCCCCGGCCCCACGCCCCTGATGAGTTTGGTGGTGGCAGAGGGGGTCCGTGAGGGTGCAGTGAGAAGCTTTCAGAGTGACGCCTGCACACAGCTCAACATCCACTGGAACCTGCGGTCCCCTCAGCCCTGCCCACGAGCTTTGGTGGTCATCTTTCCATCATGAACTTGTCTCTCCGCTTGCTGTTTGACACAGTGCTGACTCGTGAGTCAGGAGGATTGTGTTCCATGGGTTTTCAAAGGCTGCTTTGTGACCGCAGCTTGCCAGACCTTTCTCCCAAAGCACCACGAACCTCCCATCTGCATCAACAGCTGAGCACGGGGACTGTGTGCACCACTGTGTACACCACCTAGTGGCTTCCAAGCAGACACAGATGTAGATACTGCTGACTTTAGGTAGCTAGCTATGTCTGCCTGTCTGTCCGTCTGTCCGTCCATCCATCCATCCATCCATCCATCCATCCATCCATCCATCCACCCACCCACCCACCTTCCTGCTGATTATCTCCTTATCCATCTGTTGGTCCTCTCTTATCAATCATTTCTCTGTCTTCCTGCCCCCTCCACTATCCATCTCTCTCTCTCTCACCGTTCCTTCCATCTGTCTCCACTTCTCTCTTCTTTTTCTCTTAAGTCTCCATGTCTTTCTGAGCATGCATGCTATGGAAGGAATAGTACCTGGATGGAAATCTTGGCTCGCTCATGTAAGAGCCTTGCTAATTGTGGGTTCCATTTCCCTGACCCTCAGCCTCTTCCCATCAGTACAGGAATGATGTCTTCTAATACAGGGCTGGTGTGATGATTAGAATCTTGGGAAGAGAGCCCACTTCACTGTGCCAGACAAAGCCAACAAAAAAAGATGTCTGCCTATAACGTCATATTCCTACACCCCTTGCATGGTTTTGACTCCTGGTTAAACCGGGTGGCTCCTTGGAGGCAAGGATTCTGAGGCTCCGTCTAACTTAACTTTGGACATGTAGTGAGGAGAGACCAGTCCTTAGAGAGGGACATCATGCTTGGGAGGGTGGAGGGACGGCGCAGGAGAGGAAGGCCCTCTATGAGGTGGATTGATTCAGTGACTGGGATAATTGGGATGGGAGTGTCAGAGACAGTGCGATTGGCACAGGACAGAGCGGAGTTTAGGGCTGTTGTACATAGGGTCGCTATGAGTCGCAGGCGACTCGACGGCACATAACAACAACAACAACACCCTACAATGATACCTCTTCCTGACTCTCACAGGCCATCTCTTCAGGACATGACAGCCTAAAACGTATTACTTCCCACATTTGCACTGGTGGATATTTTAGATTTCTTTTCTGAAAGAAAGTCCCTGAATTAAGGCTCCTTTACCATCTCTCAGTGCTTTGTTCTAAGCTCAGAGGAGTGAACTATCTTCTGAGGATTAGGGGCCTTGGGGGGGCCTCCTTTGATGTTTCTGGCCTACGCCTTGATCCCGGGGCGACAGCTGATGGTCCTCGCATTTGCTCATCTGGCTCTTTGTTTCAAGATACAGCACCCCCTGGTCCAGCCCCGCTGATGGGGAGCGGTAGAAAAGCAAGCTTGGGTAATGTCTTGCTGGCCATTTTATCGTCTGAAAGCATTTAAGCAGATTTCATAGGAAATCGCTTTCTTGACCCAAATATTCTTGGTTTTTCCTCACGTGGTGCTTTCTGAGTATTGACAGATTCCACTGCACATTGCACTTCTGTGCCCATGTTGGAGCTCATCTTTAAAATGGCGCTCACAGGGTATTTCAGTCGGCTGGCTCTGGAGGAAGGAGTTACCTTGGGCTTCGCCATCTGGCCCCCGTCCCCTCCTCTTTCCTGACGGTGTGGAATCACTAGCGACTCACTTCTGGTGCCTGGAGCTCCCTGCTCTTGGTTCTCTCACCTCCACAAGCCAGTGGAGGGGTAAGGGCGTTGAGTGAAGGGTCATCTCAGGCTTCCTGGCCCCTCTTTTGCTCATGAGCTCAGAGGAGCTTTGGGCATGAAACCCAGGCTTCCCACTGCGTTTGGGGCTGGCACCCTGCCTTTGATGCTTTTAAAGAAGCTCTCTGCTTGAAAAAGCAGCATCGGTTTAAACGAATGTCTCCAAACCTGCTTTCCACCAGAAGAGGGAAAAGTTTCAAAAATAAGCACTTTAATGCTGAACATCAAGAGGGCCTGGTGGAGAGGCTGCCCCAATTCTGGGACTGTGAGAGCCAATCTCATCTCACGTAACCACAAGGTCACTGTGCGCCTGAGTTTGAGAGGCGTTTGGTGCCTGAATATCTGTTCACCCTGACCAGGACCTTTGGTTTAGGGAGACTCAAAGGTGGTCTGTTAGCAGGGATGGGACAATTAGAAAATACATCATGGTGATGATTGTTAACAATAGCTTAATAAACATAACTGATACCACTGACCGCTGAAATGGCAAATGCTTTGTTACATATTTATCTGCCAGAGTTTATTTTTTAAATCCACTTTCATTTTCCATGCAATCTGTTTAGTCACCGTCAAAGTATTTTTAATTTTGAAATTACATCTTGGTCTACTAAAAAGCCAAGCTAGCTCCCTCCAGAATACCAAAGACACTCCTTTCAGAAGATGCTTCTCTGTCTCATCTTGGCCAGAGAGACTGAGAGCCAAGGCCATGCCTTGGGAGATGAGGACACACGCACGCACACACACACACACACACACACACACACACACGCACGATTCATCAGGGCACGTCAGAATCCTCTAGGACAGTTGAAGCACTGGTGGGAAACAATGCTGACCCACACGGGCCACTTTCAAGGAGGCTCTGCCATTGGCTTTGGTGTCCAGGAGCTCAGAGATCTCTTGCCCCTCAGAAGCCCTGAAGCCGTGTGAGTGGGTTTGATCTAGGGGCTCTTTCCAGAGCCTGTGGTGGTTCAGAGAGCAAGAGATGAGGATGAGGAGGACTGATCTCAGACGGACACGGCTTTCTGCAAAGACCATCCCTGGGGCGGTGTGAGTGTGCGTGTGCGTGTCCCTACCTGGAATTTGGTGCCTGGGCTGAATCTGAAGGAATTAGGAAGCTCATTCTTGGTTTCTCTCCTCCATGGACAAGTGTTTGTGGAACTGGGTAATCCTCCTGGATGATCTTATAGGCACTTTATTCTGCCTCTAAGAACTAATGTGTGTTAGTTCATCTCTGGGAGCTCTGGTGGCTTAGTAAAGAGCTGTGCTTCCAACCAAAGGTATGCTGTTCAAATCCACCAGCTGGTCTGTGGGATGGACCCAAAGTCTCCTCCCATGTGATTAACTGCCTCTGAACACCCATGGGAGCTATGGGTCAGTTCCAATTTGATGTTATATAACAACACTAACAACTCTACTTTTTGTGCTTATTAAATATTAACAAATGTCACTGGACATCCCTCTCCTCCAAAGCCTTGAGAGGGCAGCAAGATGCCCCCATGGCTATCTGGGGAAGCTGGGCAGGAGAGGCACCATTGAGCAAAGCCCTCCAGGGACTGTGAAGCGGATCTTGACAGCTTTCTGTCTTTAGCTGTCCCCTTTCCCTGCTCACACCCAGGATGAGAGGGCCCACAGTGGTGGTCGAGTTCTGAGCTCACTGAGGTGGGGACACCAGCTAGGTCACGGGGAGTGCGGGCACAGGCTTGGGAATTCACCTTTCCCTTGACTGCATCTTTTGGACAAACCTCGTTGGATGTGCTTGGTCTTCCTTGAGTCCATGCTCATTGTTCCTTCTGCCCTCTGTCCACCTCCTGCCCCAGACACCCCCTTACCTGAGCTCAGTGAGAGGGAAGACTGAGAGAAGCGTGGAGAAGACTCACAAAGAATGAAGACCAGGGCCCTGGAGTTGCAGTGGGCAAAGCACGGGGAGACAGGGAGGGAAGGATGCGCCGGGGAGTGTGGCAGAGTGGAGGGACCCCAGGGGCCGCCCCACAGGCAGCGTGATTAGCGGGCTGGTCGGACTCTGCCCTTCACTTTATATCCCCTGCAGGGTGAGCAATGGGAGAGGAGCCTGCGGGTCCAGAGGGAGGACAGAGGGACGCACCGGTGATTAATCTCTCACTACAAACCTTGGGCTGGAGACCTGCAGGCGGGGTGGCCCATGCGGATCATCCAGAGAGAAACGGCAGCTCCCCTCACCACTGCCCACCTGCCCACAGCACCTCCTGTCCCTCCGGTGCCCTCCCTCCCCAAGGGTCCCCCTTGCTTCTCTCTTGTTCAAAGCAATTCCCATCTCTGCACACTGGGCCAGGCGGCAGCTCCGCACCTTTGGGGACATGCCAGGTGCCTGCAGAGTCTAAGATGTCTTGATCTGCCCAGTGGTGTCCTCCGCCTGCCATAATAACACCCCAACGTGTGGGTGGCTTTAAAGAAGAGAACTGTATTGTCTCACTGTTCTGGAGTTTGGGAGCCCTAACCAGGGTCTCAGCAAGGCCGGCTGCTCCCGAAAACTCTGAGCGAGGAAATGGACCAAACCTCCCTTCCCACTCGTGGTGGCTGCTGGGAGCCTTTGACTGAGGCTTTGACAGTCCTTTGCTGCTTCCAGATGCAGTTGTCTTTGAGATTACACGGCATCTGTCTTCCCTCTGTGGGACTCCATTTTCACATCTGCCCTTTTAGAAAACACCACTGAAATGGAATTAGGATTAGAACTGATCCTACTTTAGTAAATCGGCATTAACTTAACTGACAACATCTGTGGAAGAAAACCCACTTCCCAAACCTGGCCACACTCACCAGTTCCGGAGTTTGAACTTCCAAATATTGTTCAGAGGAACACAGTTCAATAACAACTGACCAGAGCAGAGAGACATGCAGGTAGATACATGGAGTCCTTTGTCCCTGGTCACACTTGTGCAAAGGCCCTTCAGACCCCGGGGTGTTAGCGAGGCAGCTCTGGCTAGCCCCCTACCCCCTTCGGATCACGTTCTTGTCTGCTGAAGACAGCTCTACACACTCATGTGCACGTGCGGTAGGACCATGGGCCAGCGATGGCCTCCTAGTCCATCATTCACCCACAGGGACCCCACAGTGACCTCTCTGTGCATGGAGCACCCTCTCTGTGCAGGCTTTAAGGGAGTATTGGGGAGAAAGTGGGGAACCAAAAAGAGAAAAACTCTTTCCTGGAGTTGTGTTCTTGGCAGAAGAGGCAGGTGGTCACTAAATGAATTCGATCCGACAGCCCAACAGATGGTGACCAGCCCGATAGGGAACCCTGAGGAGGTGGGGAGTGGAGGGGACATGCCATCTTCAGGAGGATGTCTGGAGAATGCATTCATGGGAAGGTGCACGGAAGGAGAGAGCTGTGTGGACACCTGGGAGAACATTCCAGGGAGAAGCAGTAGCTGGTTGGAGGCCCTGGATGGAGCAGGCCTGGGTGTGGAGACACAGCAAAGAGGTGACAGTGCCTGGACAGATTGGGAGAGGACAGAGCAGACGTGGCCAGCAGGAGGTATCTTGGGTTATGTGGACATTGGCTTTCATTCTGAGGGGAATAGGAAGCCACAGTGACCTCAAAACTGATCAAGATATTGCTCCCGTTACTGTGTGTGGAATGGGCTGTAGGAGGGCGGACGCAAGAAAGCCAACACTGTAATAACACAGGTGACGAGGTCAGGCTGATGTTAGCAGCAGGGTAACGTCAGTGGTGAGATGTGGTCAGAGCCTTGATGTGTTTTAAATATAGAAACAGCAGGATCACATGATGCATTGGCTAAGGAGTGTGGACGGCACAGGGGTCAAGATGATTTTCCTCCTGAACCACAAGAAGGACAGAGGTGACATTGCAGGGATAGAAGACCCAGGATGGCTTTAATTCTGGTAGTGGGGACCAGAAGTTGAACATGGGGTCCTAGGGCTCATGAGCACTATTTCTATTAGACATTCCGGTGTATATGTCAACTGGTGGGTGAACGTATAACCTGGTGCTCAAGGATAAGGTCCACCTTGGAGCTGCAAATGTGAAGTCTCCAATTATAAGTGATTTTTACAACTCATTAACAAAATGGGCACAAGATATGAATAGACACTTCACCAAAGACGAAATTCAGAAGAAGAAATGTTAAAAAATCCCTACTTATGTGTGAAAAACAATGCATATGAACTTTGCAAGTAAACCTGCATAAAATAAAAAAGTTTATTCAAAAACAAAACAAAAAAAAATCCCTGGCTATCAGAGAGCTGCAAATCAAAACAACAGTGAGATCATCTCACCGCAGCAACAGTAGCAAAGTTCCACATGGCAACAAACAACAAATGCTTGTGGAGAGAATGGAACTCTTGGGCATCGTTGGTGGGAATATAAAATGGTATGACCACTGCTGAAGGTAGTGTGACACTTGCTCTAAAGTTGGGAATAGAAATGCCATTTGACCCAGCTCCAGTAGGCTAGTAGTAAGAAGCTTCACTGCAATCTCAAAGGCACATGGTTTAAATCCACCAGCTTCTTGGTGGGAAAAGGATGAATAATCTCCTTTTGTGTGATTTGTTGCCTCTGAAAACCCACCAGAGGCTCAGCTATGCATCTGTTCCTTCTTGACAACACATAACCACCACCTCCCACCACTGGGAACATCCCCTAAAGACACTAGAGCCACGACTCAAACAGATGTGTGCACATCCATGTTTATTGCTCCCTTATTTATAATAGTAAAGAGATGAAAGCAGCCCAAGTGCCCACCAACAAATGTGTGGGTTTAAAAACTGTGGCACAGCCACAGGATGGAATATTAGACAGCACTAAAAAACAATGCATTTGTAAAAAACTACCCAGCATGGATGAGGTTGGAAGGCATTATGCTATGTGAACTATTTCAGTCACAAAAGGACAGATATTACATAAGACCACTGTTATAAAAACAGGGTGGACATAGGGAGCAGGGAGAACAGGACAAGAAAGGATAGATAATGAACAGGGTGCTGGACCAGGAGAAAGGAAGGACCGTCTGAAAGGATATCTGATTAGACATTATATGTATGACAATTAACAATCTGGAATGAGACCTGCATCACAAAGTGATGGGAGGAAGGGGAAGGGGAGATGTGTATCAATGAATGAATGAATAAAAACCCAGTCTTGCTGTAAGCTTTCAATAAAATCACAATTAAAAAAATGGGCCTGTGAATGGTGGGCAGGGGTAGAATTCTCTGTTGCCGTGTGGCACATCCTGGTTCCATTCCCAGCCCATACAGCTCATGTGCCGACACAAATCTTCTGTCAGTGGAGGCTTATTTGATGTCTTCATTATCTAGTGTTGCTATAACAGAAATATAAGGGACGCTCTTAATGGATAGAAATGTATTTTCTCACAGTTTGTCGCTGTCAGGGGCCATTGAGTCCACTGTGACTTGTAGGGTCCCTGCAGTACAGAACAGAGTCCCCTGACCCTGTGCTCTCGTGATCCCACCATGCTCAGGGTGCCCATGTGGCAGGCCCGGCGTCAGTCCATCCCCTGGACGGTCTTCTTCTCTTGTCG
Source organism: Elephantulus edwardii (assembly GCF_000299155.1). NCBI lineage: Eukaryota > Metazoa > Chordata > Mammalia > Macroscelidea > Macroscelididae > Elephantulus > Elephantulus edwardii. The sequence continues at coordinate 12,551,928 of NW_006399805.1, forward strand.
ACCCTTGATTTTCCCAGCATGATATCACTTTCCAATGGCCCCTCCTCACAACAAACCCAGAGGATGTGAGGCAAAAATCTCACCATCCCTGCCTTTTTCTCGCACAGGTTCATTTGTTTTTGCAGTTCATGGTATATCCACTTCTCTTCACCAGTACCACAGCTCAAAGGCGCCAATTCTTTTCAGTCTTTCTTAATCACCATGCAACTTTCACATGCATATGAAGTACTTACAATATTATGGCATGGGTTAGATTAACCTTAATCTTTATACTGATGTCCTCACTTTTTAGTACTTTAAAGTAAAGGTTCTTGACAGCACATTGCCCCAGGGCAACAGGTATTTTTATTTGGTAAATGCTGCTACCATGAGTATCAATTGCAGATCTAAGTTAAATTAAATGGATAACATCAATGTTTCCTCTATCAGGTTGCTTACTAGTATAATGGTGAAGATTTTTGTTTTCTTGATGTTGGAGTATAATCCATATTCAAGTACTTCCATTGTTCTTCACTTTCTGCAAGCAAGGTTGTATCATCTGCATAACACAAGCTGTTGATGAATTCCTTTCAATACTGATGACGCATTCTTCTTCATATAGTCCAGCTTCTCGAACTATTTCCTTGGTATTTACATTGAATAGATATGAATAAAAATATATCCCTGGACCACCCCTTTCTAAACCATGTGGCATACCCGTCATCTTTTTTAATAACTGTTTCTTAGTTCATGTACACGTTTCATACGAGTATAATTACTATGGAATTCCCATTGTTTTCAATGTTACCCATAATTTATCGTTTCATATAGTAAAGTAAGTATCTTTGCAGATGACACAACCTTGCTTGCTGAAAGTGAGGAGGACTTGAAGTACGTGTTGCAGAGGATCAAGGAATGTCTCCTTCTGTGCAGATTGCTTCTCAAAGAAGAAAACAAAGGTTCTTGCCACTGGATCAATAGGCACCATCATGGTGGACGGAGAACACAATGAAACTGTCACCAAACTTCATCTTACTTGGATCCACACCCTGGTCCCAGGAGTCAGGAAATCAATGGACATATTGCAATGGGAAAGTCTGCAGGTGTGACATCTCCAAATTGAGGAGTAATGATGTCAGTTTGAGGACTAAAGTGTGTCTATTTCAGGCCATGGTCTTTCCAATCACTTACTATGCATCTGAGAGCTGGACAATGAATAGAGATGACAGAAGAATCGATGACTTTGAGTTGTGGTGTTGGAGATGAGGTCTGAACATCCCATGGACTGACAAAAGAACAAACAAACATGTCTTGGAGAGGATGCAGCCAGAGAGAGTGCTCTTTGGAGGCAAGGATGACGAGGCTTTGCCTCACAGACTTCCGGCATGTGGCATCCCAAAGTGCACTAGGGATGTGCCAGAAGGAGCTTTTCCTTGGAGAGGATATGCTGCTGGGAAGGGTTGGTCAGCAAGGGAGAGGAAGACTCTCACCAGGTGGACTGCCACGATGACTGCCACGATGGGCTCTATCACGTCAGGAAGTGTGAAGACGGCACAGGACAGGACAGGGTTCACACCACTGTTCATAGGGTCACCATGAGTCACACTCAACTCGACAGCACCTAACACAAGTATCTTTCAGGTTTTCTCTGCTTTAAGTTAGGATTCATTTGACATCAACAATCATTTTCCCTGTTTCCATAGCCTCTTTTGAATCCGGCTTTAACTTCTGCTAACTGAAGCATTTCTAGGGCTGGAGAGTTGCATCCCATCCTAATACAATTGTTTCACTGATCATATCAGATCAAATCATGGGAGTGATTGCATCTGCACTTAACTGCCCAATTAATTACATAGATAGGTAACTATCACTGAGAATCATGGACTGGTCAAGTTGACATTTATTTTTGTGAACGATAATTCAACACATAGAAGTCTGTGTGTTGCTAGGCTGCTGAAGAGGTTTAAATAGAGCTTCCAGACTAAAATGGGCTAGAATAGAGGCTAGGAAATTTCCCATAAGTCCACCTGTGAGAATCCAATGGATCACAGTGACCTGATCGTGTAGTGTGTGGACTTACCATGAGTTGTGCCCCAATAGAGCAACAGAAACAAGAAAAGGTCCCTCTATGAGCCCTGAGTTGCACCACTGTGATGAAGTTATGGATCTAAAACAACAACAAAAGGACAAATAGGAACTCTGGGGGAGCTTATGTCTCCATTTTGCAGCAAAGAAAACACTAGAATGTGTTCTGTCTGGTGGCCTAGTGGCAAGAAGCTGTGCAGCAGTCTCAAGGCCCCTGGTTCAAAGCAACCAGCTATTCCGTGGGAGAAGGATGTGCAATCTCCTTCTGTAATTGACTGGGTCAGAAGTCCACTGCAGTGACCACACAGACTTCACAGAACCATGTTTACAGTTATGGGGTTTATTAGGGAACTCTAAACCTGCAATATACAGATGGCATAACCCTGCTTGCTGAAACGGAGGAGGACCTGGAGCACTCTCTGCAGAAGTTCAAGCATCATAGACATCAATATGGATTGAAGCTCAATATCAAGAAGACAAAGATTCTTACCAGTGGGCCAACTGGCATCACCATGATAAATGGAGAAGAGATTGAGGTTGTTAACAATTTCCGTTTGCTCAGCCCTACCGTCAACAGTCTTGGCACCAGCAGTCAGGAAATCAAAAGATGAATTGGAATTGTACTTGGAAAATCTGCTGTCAGGGACCTCTCCAGAGTACTGAGAAACAAAGATGTCAGTGTAGAGACCAAGGTGAGTCTGATCCAGGCAATAGTCTTTGCAATTACTTGCTGTCCATCAGAGAGCTGGACAGTGACTAAGGATGGCAGAAGAATTAATACTTTTGTGTTATGGTTAAGGAGAAGAGTATTGAACACACCATGGATTGCCAAGAGAACAAACAGGTCTGTCTTGGAGAAGGTGAAACCAAGTTTCTCCTTGGAGGCTAGGATTTTGAAGCTCCATTTCACATACTTTGGGTATGTGGCCAAAAGGGACCAGTCCTTGGAGAAGGTTATTATGCTTGGAAGGATGGAGAGACATTGCAGGAGAGGAAGACGCAGGATCAGATGGGAACTCATCTAGTAACTCATGAGTAACTGAGATAGGTATCAGGGTCAGTGAGACTGGCTCAGGCCAGGGCAGGATTCAGAGCTGTTGTACAGAGGGTCACTATGAGTTGTAGGTGATTTGATGGCACATCAGGTCTAATTTATCCTCTGCTGATTGGGCAGTTTTAGTTTAATTTAATAATCTGGTGGCCTAATGGCAAGAAGCTTTGCTGCAATCCCAAAGGCATACAATTTGAATTCACCAGTTGCTTTGTGGAAGAAGGATGGGCAATCTCCTCCCATGTGACTAACTGCCTCTGAAAAGCCCCCAGAGGGTCAGCTAAGGGTCACTTCTGACTTGATGATACACAACAACAACAGCCAATTCAGGTTAACAGCAAGATACAATCCCTCAGTCCTGAGAGCTTCTCCGCTAACAGCAAAACCCAAGGGTTGCCCCAGGAACATCTGGCCCTGAAGGCTGCAAGCCATAGCCAGTGCGTCGTCTTCTTCCCAGTCGTGCAATTCCCACTTCCTGACACTGAATTTGCTCAATTTAGTGGTGAGATAAGCCAATCCACTTGTGGACAGACTAACATGCTTATCGTGCTTATTTGCACGAGGAGGATCTCACGCACTGCCGATAATGAAAACAGGTCACAGGTTTGCAGGGCGGGCAGAGTCGAGATAGCTGGATCGGATTAAAGCAATGGCTTAGTGGGTCAAACTGAGCAATAGACACATTACTGTGCACGTGGTGTGTGCCGTGTTCCATTTATAATAACGTGTCTCATTATTGGAGGTGTGTTCTAACAAACAGACGCAGCCAGAGAGGTGCTCAGTTGTCTACACCAACACCTTTGAGAGGCAGCTATCCAGTCAACTGTCTGGAAGAGATCTGTATTTGTGTTCTTTTGTTGGTTGGGGCGGCGGGGGGAGGATGTGATCCAAAAGAATGAGGACATTCTCAAACAGTACTTGAGCCTTAGACTGAGGGTAAGAGCAGAGCTCTACTTGAAGGTGTGGATTTAAAATTGTTGATGCGGAGGTGGGTCTGTGGGCTGGCCTAGGGCCTGGAGGCTTGGAGTCTCCCTTCACTCTGGAAGTCGGCTGGCCGCTGGCGGTCGTCTCGATGGTGGTTTCATCTTGATGGCAGTCAGGCAAGGGAAGTTTCTGGGGTCCTTTTTGTGGTGTCTTACTGTTCTTTTTTCCCCCCTCAAAAATGAATGGCCCTTGAGCATTAAAATAAGGGTAAGGGTATGGCCCCGCCCAAGGGTTTTAAAACCTGTAGGATTCTAAAATGTATTCATTTTAGAAGAATATTCTTTAAAAGACACAGCAATTATTTGTCTGTGTCCTGTACTGAACAACTTGGAGCTGCTGTGACGCTGAACACTGTGCCATAGTTGTGTCAAATACCATAGCGGCCACCCATCATGGACAATGTTTGGAGGTGCTTCCAGATTGATTTATGCAGAGAAGCAGGAGTGGCATCCACTTCCTAAACTAAATGCCTCTGGAAACTCTACAAACTCTCTAAACTCTATAAATGTACAGAAATGATGCTAATCATAGAACAGAGTTCAGGTCTTTTGTGCAAAGTTTACTCTGAGTCGTATTCAACTCGACAACACGTAACCACTTCTGAATGACACTAGTGCTGTTATATCTGGAGGAACATTCTTCCACTTTGCACATCACTCTTTGTCAATGTGCTATGGGAGGTAACCTGGGTTTGCTATGATGCTGAACCTTGTGCCATGTGGATATCCAATACCTCAATGTGGACAGTGTTTGGTGGAGCTCCCAGTTGTAAAACGGGTTGGGAAGAAAGAGTGGCATCCACTTTCTCAACCACATGCCTCTGGAAACTCTATGAACTTGGAGAAACAATGATAGCTGTGGAAAGGCATTAGGTCTCTTGTTTATAGAGTCACTATGAGTTGACCTTGACTCAATGGCAATGAACAATAACAACAACTATTATATGATAATTTGATAACTGCATGCAAAGAAGATATTATTGAAGGTTATTAAAAAAGGATGGAGCAATACATTCACCAGAAACTGAGGGAAAATCAAGCTGGATTCAGAAGAGGCCAGGGAGCAGGAAATGTTGTTGAGATCGGATGTGTTTGGCTGAAAGTAGAGAATCCTATCAAAATAGTAACTTCTGTTTTATTGACCATGCATAGGCACTTGCCTGTATGGATCATAACAAATTACGATAAAATTGAGGAGAATGAACATTCCAGAACACTTAATTGTGCTCATGTGGAACCGGTGCTTATACCAAGAAGAAGTCATTGGAACAGAACAGAGGGGCACTGCATTGCTTAAAATCAGGGAAGGCATGCATCAAGTTTGTACCCTTCCATCATATTTATTAAATTTGTATGCTTAATGAATAGCTTGGGAACCTGGGGGAGAAAATGGCATCAAGTTTAGAAACAGGCTCCCTAACAATCCGCTATACGCAGATTCCTCCCTGAAAGTGGAGAAGACTTGAAACACTTAATCCAAAGACTTCAAGGACCACCTCAGTGTAAAGGAAACACAAATCCTTAAGACAGAACCAATTTGAAACATCATGCCGAATGGAGAAAGGATTGACATAGTTAAGGCTTCCATTCTGCTTGATCCACAGACAGTGCCCATGGATGTAGCAGTAAAGAACACACTTGGGATTTAAATGCCATTGTGACCATTTTTACCTGGGAGAAACTGAACAAATTAAGAATTTTCTTGTTCTTCCATTTCCCTGTCTATAAAAGAAAGGTAATGGCAATGCTACTTATACTAAAGGCTTGCTGTGAGGGCTTCTGAGGACGAAGTGATGCCTCGGGTCTGAAGGGGCCCAGCCATTGCTTTCTCTAGTGTGGGGATGAGAGAACAGAGTAAGAGCTGATGTAAGTCCTGTGAAGCACCGTGTGTCTCGGTCACTCTTCTCTCCTAAGAAAGGACCACAGAGGATCATTGCTCACCTTAAGGACGGACCCTCTGCACAAGCTAGGACCACGATTCTTGACTGTAGAAGGCCTCTAGGTAGACGCACATCTCAACTTCGCTCTTAAATGATTCTAAAACGAGGAGAGAAAATGTGTTTGCTAAAGAGCCAAGAGAGCAGCGTCTTCTCAGAGCCCTTCTGTGGTCTCCTCTGTGTAATTCTGCATTCGTGGAATTCTGCGAAGATTCCCTGGCAGGAGCCATGCCCCCAGGCGGAGCTGGAGGACCACTGTTCAGTGTGGCGGCATGAGAGCCCGGCTCCTTACTTTCAGCTGTGTGCTTCAGAGGTCTCTTTGTGCGTCTTATCATACATTCCACTTCATCTTCATGCAGGAAATGCACTTTTAAAAATGTTGTTGTTGTTGTTTACCAGTAAGTTGGAGTTGCCTCCTAGCTGACCTTCCGGTGGGTTTTCAGAGGCAGTAAATCAAATGGGAAGAGATTGCCCATCCTTCTCCCACAGAGCAGCTAGACTTTTATTATTATGGAAGTTAAAAAGAAAATAATTCTAGAAGACTGAAAAACAAAATCAGACCCCTATCACATTCCTCTCACCACACTTACTCAATCTGTCTGCGGAGCAAATAATCCGACAACCTGGACTCATGAAGAAAATGACACCAGGGATAAAGGAAGCCTCGTTAATGAGCCGCACTAGGCAGATAAGAGGTCGCTGGAAGCGAGGAAGACTCGAGGCACTTAGTGCCGAAGATGAAAGGCTTCATGATGGATTATACTTCAACACAAAAAACTCCATGTCTTCAAAACTGGGCCAATGAATAAATCATGCTAAGTGGAGAAAAGATTGATATTGTCAATGATTTAATTTTACTTAGATCTGCAGCCACCCCCCATGGAAACAACATCCAAGAAATCAAACAATATATTGCGTCGGGAAAAGCTGCTGCAAAAGACCTGTTTAACATGTTTAGAAGTGAAGACTCCTATGCGTGTGACAGCTGAGCAAGGAATAACAAGACCAAAGAGAGACGGACTCCTTTGAACTTGGATGTTGGTGAAACTTCCAAAAGACGAAACAAATCTTTCCTGGAATAAGTGCAAACAGGATGCTCCTTGGAAGTGGAGGAAGCCATTTGTCTCATGTATTTTGGACATGTTATGCGAGAGCAGTCCTTACTCTGCATGGTAAAGGGTCAGCCAAAACCAAAGGAAGATCCTCACACGGAGAGGGGCTGAAGCAGGGAGTGCAGCACTGGCTCAGACAGCAATGACTGTGAGGAAGCTTCCGCGCTCAGCAGCCACTTTATCTGTTGTATGTAGCACTGGCAGGAACCTTCTAGGTGTGCATAGTACATACATTGTACTATATATATACATAGTACATAGATCGGAGCCTTCTAAATGAGACTTAGTAACAACCACACACTCACTCCTCCTTAACTGACTTATCATCCTCAGGTTACAGTCTATCTCTTTTATTACATTTTTAAAAAAGGATCTTAAATTCTTTTCTGATACCCCACTCCTACCTCCCAGTGTTGCCGTTCTCTCTGCTTCCTACTCTGGTAAATGACAGCTTGACTTCCTTATACTCCTTCTCCCCAACACAAATACATAAATACACACACACACACACACGCACCCCTCCCTTTCTTCCACAGACTGAATCATAATTATGGTACAGAACAATATTAATAATTATGTATTACTCATGCCTGAACTGTAGATTAAGCTAGAGTCACCAAATATGACATCTTTGGGGCAAAGGACCTTGTCTTACCTGGAGTTAATAGTGACCTCATTTGTTGGTTTGCTTGATTTCCTGTGTACTTGTGTGTGTGTGTATTTTAGTTTGTTTTTCATGCAATCATTCATATACATTGTGTTTCATTTCTACCTGTGTTTTATGCAAGAATTTATATACATTTTATATAATTAATTTCTGTTGAGCTATGTCTACTATAACCCATCTTTTCAAGTTCCCATAATCTCTGCTATCCTGATCATTTTCTCTCCTTCTCCTCTTGTGCAACCCTTTCCCTTCTCATTTTGAAGATTTATGTGTATCTTGTTCAGTTACTGTCTTATTTTCACAATAGTGTTTTATACAGTATTTGTCTGTATGTAACTGAGTCATTTCACTCTGCATAATGCTTTCCAGACTCTCCCCTGTATTATAGTATTTTTATGAAATTATTGTTCCTCAGTGCTGCATAGGATTCTATTGTGTGAGTGTACCACAATTTCTCAATCCATTTACTTGTTGATGGACATTCAGGCTGTTTCCATTTTCTTGTGAATAACACTGCTATGAACATAGGTGGACTCAGCTCTAATTACCTTGGGATATATGTAACAGCTGGGTTATATGGGATTTTTATGGTCGACTTTCTGAGAAGCATCAATTGCCTTCCAGAGTGGTTGCACGGTTTTACAATCCCACCAGCAGTCCTTGAGATTTCTCATTTCTCCACATCCTCTCCACCATTTATTTCTTGCTGGCCTGTTAAATTTGCTACTGCTGCTGGAGTGAGATGGCATGTCATTGTTGTTTTGATTTGTTTCTCTGATTGCTAATGATTTTGAACATTTCATCATGTGTTTGTTGGCCATCCAAATGTCCTCCTTTCTGAAAAGGCTTTATGTCTTTTGTCCATTTTGTGGTTGAGTTATTAGTTGTCTTTAGGGGAGACCCTGTAGTGCTTATAAACTTTAGTTATGAGACCCTTGTCTGAAATGTTGTTGCCAAACATTTTGTTTCCAGCCCCCCTCCCCCTCCTCTTTCCCTCTCACTTCTCCCCCCTCCCAATCTGTGGGCTTCCTTGTTATCCTATTGTTGCACACAGGGATTTGATTTTAAGAAGGTCTCAGTCATTGATTTTATTCTCTCCTGCTTGCACATGTTAGGCTATTCGCAAGCCCATTTATGCTGTAGGCCAGGGCTTCTAAATTTGTTCCTGTTTTATCTCTTATGATCTTAGTGTTTTGGGTTCTACCCCTAGGCCTCTGATCACCTTGAGTTGGTTTTTGTGTATGGTTTGAGATGATTCTGTTTCTGTTTACCACAGACAGATGTCCAGTTTTGACGTCATTGGTTTGACTGCTTAATTTCCTGTGTACTTGTAACTATTTCACCATGAACACTGAGCCAAGAGTGTAAATGTCTCAGCCCATCTCCGCATTATCTGGCAGATGCCAGCTCTACCTTTGTGGAGGGCTGTCCCCTCCGGGCCCCGACCACTCCTGCTCCAGTGCCAGGTGTTCCACTCAGGTGTCTTCTGGCGTTACTGGCACCACCATCCAGAACAGAACCTTCACATCCACCTCTGTGGACTCTCTCTTTCCTCATTGGTGGGTCATTTGTATTTACTCCCTTATTGGCAGGAGCATTCTCTCTCCACCCCTATCAAGGTTTCTAAAAAACAGGTTCATGTGAAAATAAAGGTTTTCAGCCAAAATCAAACTCTTGACATCAGATGAATCTTGCCTGAAAGCAGAGAATATCAGAAAAATGTTTAATTTTATTGACTATTCAAAGATATTTTACTATGTGGATCATAATAAATGTAGATAACATCATAAAAAATGAGAATCCCAGAACATTTAATTGTGTTCATGTGGAACTTGTACATGGACCAAGAAGCAGTCATTTAAATACAACAAAAATCACTGCATGGTTTAACATTGTGGTTGTTGTTGTTGTTGTTGTTGTTACGTGCCATCGAGTCGTTTGCGACTCATAGCGACCCTATGTACAACAGCCCTAAACCCTGCTCTATCCTGTGCCAATCGCATTGCCTCTGACACATCCATCCTGGTTACCCGAGTCACTGGATCAATCCACCTCATAGAGGGTCTTCCCCTCCTGCACTGTCCCTCTACTCTACCAAGCATGATGTCCCTCTCCAAAGACCTGTTTCTCCTTGCAACATGTCCAAAATATGTCAGACGAAGCCCCAGAATCCTTGCCTCCAAGGAGTAGCTTGGTTTAACCCTCTCTAGGATGAATCTGTTTGTTTTCTTGGCAGTCATGGTACATTCAATACTCTTCTCCAGCACCACAGCTCACAGATGTCAATTCTCCTTCTATCCTCCTTGGTCATTGTCCAGCTCTCTGATGCATAACAAGTGATTGCAAAGACCATGGCCTGTATCAGGTGCACCTTCGTCTCCAAAGAGACACCATTGCTCTTGAGTACTTTAGAGAGGTCCCTAACAGCAGACTTTCCCATCGCAATACGTTTTTTTATTTCCTGGCTGCTGGTGCCAAGAGTGTTGACTGTGGAGCCGAGCAAACTGAAGCTGTGAACAATCTCAATCTCTTCACCATCCATCCTGATGCTGCCAATTGGTCCAGTGGTGAGAATCTTTGTCTTCTTGACATTGAGTCTCCCTCCATACTGAAGGCTGCAGTCCTTGACCCTCTGCAGCAAGTGCATGAGGTCCTCCTCAGTTTCAGCGAGCAAGGTTGTGGCATCTGTATAACGCAGATTGTTGATAGATCTTCCACCAATCCTAATGCCATGCGTCTCCTCATAGAGCCCAGCCTCTCGGATAATCTGCTCTGCATACAGGTTGAAAAGGTATGGAGATAGGACACATCCCTGGCATACACCCTTCCCAATTTTGAACTATTCAGTGTTGCCCTGCTCTGTTCTGACGACTGCCTCTTGGTCCAAGTATAGGTTTCACATTAGCATGATTAAATGTTCTGGGATTCCCATTCTTCTCAGAGTCAGCCACAGTTTTTTATGATCCACATAGTCAAACGCCTTTGCATAATCAATGAAACACAGATAGACATTCTTCTGGTATTCTCTGCTTTCAGCCAAGATCCATCTAACATCGGCAACAATATCCCTAGTACCACGACCCCTTCTAAACCCAGCCTGTACTTCTGGCAATTCTCTGCTGATGTGCTGTTCTAATCGGTTTTGGATAATCTTCAGTAGAATCTTGCTTGCATGTGAAATCAATGACACTGTTCTGTAGTTTCCACACTCAGTTGGGTCACCCTTCTTTGGAATGGGAACAAATATAGATTAGGAAAGGTAATTGTTGGTGTTGTCTCCTTATCATATGTAGCGGCACATAACAACAACAACAAGTCACTCGATGCATTTGAGTTGTGGGGCTGGAGAAGAGTATTGGACATATTGTTCTCTACCAAGAGAGCAAGCTGGTCTGTCCTGGAGAGAGTGAAACCAAATTGCTCCTTGGAGGCAAGGGTTTTGAAACTCCATCTCACATACTTTGGGCATGTTGCCAGAAAGGACTAGTTTTTAGAGGACTTCAGACTTGTATGCCTGAAGGATCAGCGCAGGAGAGGAAGACCCTGCCTGAGATGGACTGATGCAGTGATGATGGCAGGGGGCAGGTATATATCAGAACTAATGTTCATAGGGTCACTATGAGTCACAGATGACACGATGGCACATAACAACCACCACCACCGTTAAATCTGTGTGCTGAGCAGGTAATCCAAGAAGCAGCATCATCAGGTTTGGAGGAAGACTCATCAACAACTTTAGATATGCAGATGATACAACCTTGCTTGCTGAAAGTGAGGAGGGTTTCAAGGACTTATTGAGGAATATTGAACACTAAAGCCTTCAATGTGGGTTACACCTCAACACAAATGGAATAAAACCCTTCCCAACTGGACCAACAAGCAACATCATGGTAAGTGGAGAGAATATTGATGCTGTTGAGATTTTCATTTTACTTGTACCCACTGTCAACATTCATGGAAACAACAGTCACAAAACCAAACAACGTATTGCATTAGGAAAACCTGGTGCCACGGGCCTCTTGAGAGCGCTGCAGAGCAAGGGTGTCAGTTTGAAGCCCTGAGCCTGTCTGATACAAGCCGGGGCATTTTCCATTGCTTTCAACATGCTCGTCAAAGCTGGACAACGAATTTGGAAGATTGAGGAATTCATGCCTCTGAATCCTGAGATTTAGGAAGAATACTGAGTATACCATCCACCATCAACAGAACAACTAAGTCTGTTCTGGAAGATGTCCAGCCAGGGTTCTCTTTAGAAGGACGATAAGACTGTGTCAGATAGTTTGCACATGTTGTCAGGAGGAATCAGTCCTTAGGACAGTACATTATTCTTGGAAAAATAGAGGTCAGAGAAGAAAAGGGAGATGCCCAAGGAGACGAATCAACACAATGATTGCAACAATGGGCTAAAGCGGTCAGACCGGGGACGTGGGGCTGCACTGAATGAGAATAAACTTGGAGGTAACTACAGCAAAAACATTTAAGGTCTGTGGAGATTACCAATTCTGGAAGACAACTTCTTGTTCATTTATTTGCTTTTTGTTTTTATGCCTTTACTTTATAACAATGGTCCCTTACAAATTCTTGTGATTTAGGTGAAAATTTATAGAACAAACTGGTTTTCATTCAACAACTTGTGCTCATTTTACACATGACTGATTGTAATTCACAATGCAACAGCCACCCCCACCTCCTTCCTGTATTCCCCATTCCCACTTGTCCTTCCTGCCTTCCGAGTTTTATCCCTGAGTAAGTGCTGCCCTTGTGATGTCTTACGATTCATTATTCTAAGGACTGCATACATCCCTGTTGGTGGTGGTCACCATATAACCAGTCTGTCGTTTAGATGACACTTGAGTCACAAGAGTAAGTTCAGCTCCAATCTTGAAGGACGATGAAGGGCCATTGGTCTTGGTAGTTCTACCTGTTTCTACAGAACAATACGTATAGTTTTTAAATTCTTTCTTCGTTCTGCTACTCGTTTTTCTCCACTCTGCACATTTTTTACCTTTAGCTCTACCTCTTTATCACCTGGAAGGAGCTGTAATGAGGGATCCTGATTTCTTCTGGAGATGTGCATGTGTTCCTTGGTGAGCCAAGCTCGTTCTCTTTTCTTGGGACTTGAATCCTCAGAAGAGTTCATATAGGTCTGAAAATATTCAAGGCCATCCATTCCATCCATGGTATCATAACCGAGGTCCTCCTCCTGCTAGACACTTTCCGCTTTCATTGCCTTCTCCAGTCCAGAAATTGCCTTGGTCCCTCTGATTTATAGATGATTCCAGTTAATTTTATTAGCTCTCAGTAACATTTCAATAATTTATCTTTTCCTTAAGAAAATGATAATTGTGTACCATCAAAAAACCATGAATCATGAAGAAACTCAAGTGATTTTATCACCTTGGAGTTATTTCTTGTCTTTTGTAGTTTTATGGCTGAGAAAAAAAAATATAAATAATTTCATTCTTCCTCTAGGATATCAGACTACATCATATCATCACAAAAACGAATATTCTCATGAAATTATTTTTGTTAAAATATGTGTAATTATTAGAGAATGGATTCTCACGGTTGCTTACCACTGCCTAGCAAGCATGTGTATTTATTCATCTTTGTGCCTATGCAGACTGACTAAGGCAGCTATGTTTCAGGTGGTTGACTGCCGGCTGCTTTGCTCAGTTATCTTATTCTGGGACCCGAGCAGGAGAGGTGATGATGTCTCGGTTACGTTCTCCTTAGAATGACAACCTTTCTGGGAGTGTGACTTCTGAGTCTATGAATTCTTCTGTGTTTTATATTTATTTCTCTGGCCAAGATCCCGCTGTGGGTGCGATGATGGAGGTCAGAGTCTCCTCTAATGTTACAGCCACAAGAGGTAACACAGAGGAGCAGAGCTGGGTGAGAAACAGTGATGTGACTTGTGGAGGTTTCTGATTATAACTACCTGGGTTATTTGGGGTTTTTAATACACTATTTTTTATTTACTACTGGTTTACTTAGAAAGTTTGTGTACATCTTTTTTCCACACAAGATCTTTCCCGTTTCCTTAACCCAGTCCACCCTCCACCCATCAATTGTGCCTCACCCCTCTGCTCCTACCCTCCCGCCTAACATCCGCATACAGTTTGTACTAGTTTTCTGTTTCTATAATAATGGTCGTATACAGTGTTTGTCAACTTGGGACTGAGTTCACTCAGCATAATAATACTCTCCAGTCCCTCTCACGTTAAGTAGTAACTTTAAAATCATTGCTCCTCATGCTGTTAGTATTCCATTGTATGAATGTACCATAATTTCTCAATCCATGCTATTGTGGTTGGATGTTTGGGCTGTTTTCACGTTCTTGCGATAGTGAATAACTCTGCAGTGAACATTGGTGTACAAGTCCCTGGTTTTGCCTCATTTTCTTATAGTCCAAGCTGAGACTAGCTGGGTCATATGGAATACCTAAGTTTAGCTTTCCGAGGAAACAACAAGCTGCCTTCCAGAGTGGTTGTGCCATTTTACAATGCCACCAACAATGTATCTGGGTTTTAAGGAGTAGAGTGGAGTCCCTGTGTGATACAAGCAGTTAACTGGGTTGGCTGAGAACTGAAGGGCTGAGTTTGAGGGCACCCAGAGGCACCTAGAAGGAAGGCCTGGTGGTGTTCCTTCCACACAACCAAGCTCTGAAGACACCGTGGAGCGTGTCCTGCACTGACACACAGGGTCGCCGCGAGTCAGAGCTGACTGCACAGCGATTGATTGGTCAGGAGTAAAGCAGACAGGCAGTTGATGAAAGTCTTCCCATTTTCATACACATGAACAAGAGAGATGAGGAACAGGGGCCGGCAGACCGCGGAGGACCCCTTCTCTAAGACTCGCATTAGAGGCTGCCACCGACCCAGACATTCTTGAAAGAAGGACGAAGGATTCCTTTGAGGATAAACCCTGCCGTAATGACCACAAATGAGGCTAATGACACTTGTGCCATGCCCTCACAGAAGGAGGCTTGTGCTATGTATCCAGTTTAAATAAGCCGTGGGGAAAGGCCGTGACCTTCAGACTCTGAGCAGTATGGGCTCCTGAGGATCTCAGCTGTCCCCAGTCAGAGGAAGAGCTTCTGAAATTCAAGCAACAAATGAAGTCTTGTCAAGTCTACCCTAAAATAGGTCAACCACACACCCATAAGGTGGATCTTCTCCCCCAGATCTGGAAGGTGGACACGGCACAGGTATCCGATGCAATTATTCAGAACAAGTCTCCTCTTTCTGCTAAAATCAGCCTCATAAGTATTAAAAGGACAGTATCATATTTGTCCTTAGACTTATATCCTTTAATTCTCAATATACTTTCCCTATTACTTGTCTTTTGGCACTTCTTTCAGTCAACTTGAACTTGCCAACATCCCTGTTAAAATGGCACCAGAATAACATGGATTCTGACAGAAAACACAAACTCCTTGTTGTCAAGTCGGAGCCTACTCCTAGCTGACCGTCCAGTGGGTCTTCAGAGGCCGTCATCACAAGGGAGGGGCTGGCACGCCTTCCTCTCCAGCAGCTGCTGGTGGACTCACATCCCCAGAGAGCAGCCACTAGGGTTACCAGTCAAACTGCCTCGGCTAAGCTGCCAGGGCTCTGTGCTCATGACAGAGGTGATGGGTAAGAAGGAACTGTCTGGGGAGTACTTTTTCTTGGAATTGGACCACCAGTAATGAGTATTAACATGAAAGGTTGCGTCTAAGGAGACATTATTCACCTTTAGTATAGAGTCAACGTTTCTGAGGATTTTTTTTCACCCCAATTGGTAACATAACAGAGCTCTGTCACTTCATGCTTGTGAAAATGGATCCTTTTTTTAACGTGTTTTAAAATCAATGTCACTGAAATCGTAAATTGCGCCAACTTTTTTCAAGTTTTACTGTGCATATTCTCAACAACAACAGTAAGAAAATTTATTTTATTTTTAACACTGTAAGTTTTATTCTTGCTCAAGTCACAAGTGGTGATTTGAGGACAGAGACATCTTTCATTTTACATCTCTTCAATCTCCAGAGCAATCTTTCTAGAACTTCCCTAGAGGCCCTGGATTTGGCAGGTAATAGGGGAAGCAAAAGTGCATGAAGTATTATCCGGGGCATTTCAGAGCTCAGTCCAGGAAGTGGTGAGCATCACTCCCTCTTTCATTCCAATGACTAGAACTCAGTCCCATGATCTTTCTTAATTGCACGGGAGTCTGGTAAATGCAGTCAAGGCATGAGATTAGGAAGACATGGAAACGGACTAGGTGTTACAGTCCTTTAAAGAATGTAAAGCAAAAGGAATTTTTATTAAAATATACTTCAGTGATTCTCAGTGATGTTTTATGACTCCATTCCTTTAAGAATTAAACCACATTCCCTTTCAGTGTCAAAACTAAAGGTGCCCACTCTAAAATATGAACCTGTGAAAACTTTTCCTATAAAATCTCAAAAAAGTCAAACTAATTCTGAAGTGTAGGGGTACAAGGTTAAGAAGGTCTGGTGTACATGGTAAGCAGAGAGCAGTTTGGTGTTTATTAAGTACTTAAAATAAATGACTAGAGTAGTACTGCAACAGAGAACTTCCAGAAAGCCAAGCTGGATTTAGAGAGGCCACTGCACCAGGGATATTATTGCTGATGTCAGATGGAACTTGGCAGAAAGCATAGAATATCTGAAGGATGTCTACCAGTGTTTTATTGACTATGCAAGACATTTATCTGTGTGAATCACAAAAAGTTATGGTTAATGTTGAGAGGCATGGGAATCCCAGAACACTTAATTGTGCTCACGTGAAACCTACACCTAGAATAAAGCTGGTGTGGCAACAGAGCAAGGGAACATTGTTGTTGTGTGCCATAAACAGAACTGACCCTCTGGTGGGTTTTCAGAGGTAGTTAATCGCATGAGAGGAGATTTCCCATTTTTCTCCGGAGGAACAGCTGGCATATTCGACCATGTGCCTTTGGGATTATAGCACAGCTTCTTGTCACTAGGTCACCAGTGGTGACCTAAGGGAACATTAGATGGTTTAAAATAAAGGAAGGTGTGAATCAGGGTTCTATCCTTTTCCCATACCTATTCAAGCTGCATACAGAATAATTTCTTCCAGAAGATGGACTTTATGAAGAAGATTGTGGCATCAGAATTGGAGGAAGATGCATCAACAACCTGTACTATGCAGATGTCACAACCTCACTTGATGAAAGTGAGGAGGCCTTGAAGCACTCGCTGTAGAAGACCAAGGACTACAGCCTTTAATATGGATTACATCCCCAAATCAAGAAAATAAAAATCTTCCTTGCTAGGTCAATAGATAAAAGATTGAAGTTGTTAGCGATTTAATCTTATCTGGATCGGCAGTCTTGGCACACACAGTCAAGAAATCAAAAGATGAGTCACATTGAGAAAATCTGTTGTCAGGTACCTCTCCAGAGTACGCAAGGGCAATGATGTCAGTTTGAAGATTAAGGTACATCTGATCCAAGCCACGGTCTTCTTAGTTGCTTGCTATGCATCTGAAAGTTGGACAGTGATGGACGATGACAGAAGAAGGATTGATGCCTTTGACTAGTGGTGTTGGAGAAAAGTACAGGACATTCCATGAACTGCCAAGAGAACAATGTCTATACTGGATACAGTGAATGTAGGGAGCTCATTTGAGGCTCTGTCCCACATCCTTTAAGAATGGTGTAAGGAGAAGCCAGCCCTTTGGAGAGGACATCATACATGGAAAGTTGAAGGGCCAGTGAAGGAGAGGGGAACCTCAAGAAAATGGGTCAATACAGTGACTGTGTTGGAGATGAGGAGGACGGCACAGCATAGGACAGAGTTCAGAGCTGTTGTTCGTAGGGTTGCTATGAGTCACAGCGAGCATGACAGCAAATAACAACAACAGGCCTACCAGAAGAACAAGCACGTATGTCTTGGAGAAGGTGCAACCAGGCATATTGTTAGGAGGGCCCATTCCTTGGAAAAGGACATCATGCTTGGGAAGGTGGAGGGTCAGCGAAGGACAGGACCTTCAGGAAGATCACTGGGCACAGTGACTGCATCAATGGGCTCGAGGAGAGTGGTGGTGTTGAGGATGGCACACGACGGGGCAATGCTCAGCTCCATCGTTGCGGTTGCAGTGAGTCGTGGTCGACTCAACGGTACCTAACCACAACAACAATCTATAGCAAGAATCTATGGTTGTATCATGAGCTGGGTTGGCTCCTTGGAAAAGACATTGTGTTTGGTAAAACGGAGGATCAGAGAAAAAGAGAAGACCCCCCCCCCCATGGGATGGATTAACATAGAGCCATGTCAATGGACCCAAACAGCAACCATTGTTGATAACACAGGACCCAACAGTGTTTTGTTGTTACACGTGTGGTTTTTGTGAGTAGAAAACCACCCAATGGCACCTAACAACAACAACAACTACAAGATGTACAAACTAAGTAAAAAAAAAATCAGATGCGTCTCACTAAATTTTGTTCTCACAATCTTTAAAACTGTGATATTCAAATGGCCAACAGACACATGAAGAAATGCTCAAAATCACTGGCAATGCGAGAGATGCAAATCAAAACCACAATGATGTACCATCTCACCCCAGCAGCAGTGACGAAGTTTAACAGGACAGCAAGTGATAAATGTTGGAGAGGATGTGGCGAGACAGGAACACTTATACATTGTTGGTGGAGTTGTAAAATGGTACAACCACTCTGGAAGGCAGTGTGGCGCTTCCTCAAAAAGCTGAACATAGAAATCCCATATGGCCCAGCTATTCCAGTACTTAGAATATGAGAAAATGAAAACTGGGGCACAAATGAAGATTTGTACACCAATATACATAGTAGTGTTATTCATTGCAAGAACATGGAAGCAGCCCAAATGTCCAACCACAACAGAATGGATTGAGAAATTATGGTACATTCACATGATGGAATACTGTGCAGGATGCAGGAGCAATGATTTTGAAAATTACTACCTAACTTGGGCGGGTCTGGAGAGCATTACGCTGAGTGAACTCAGTCTCGTGAGGACAAATACTGTATAAAACCATTATCATAGAATGAACATGAGGATTCAAGGGGAGGTGGAAGCAGACAGGTGAGGATGGGCAGTGTGGTGGTGGTGGTTAAACACAGGATCGCACAATTTGATGAGGTTGTGTGTAAAGGAAATGGGAAATATCCATTGTGAAAAAGTGTATTCAAATTGTAAATAAACCAGTAAAAATATTAATAGAAGGATTACTGATTAGATATGTATACACATCCAAAGGGCTGGGGAAGGGAGCAGATGAAAGAGAAGGTTGGAAATCACTAGGACGGCTGAGTTTAGTGGGTAGATGAAAGAATAGGAAAAATTCAATGGGGACTTGAAAAGCCAGAGTGGTAATAGGCATAGATCAACAGTAATTAATTACATAAAATACAATGTGTATGAATGAATGCATGAAACAATGTAAATGCAAGCTTGCATAAAACAATGTACATGAACAAAAAACTGTGAGTGTGGCTATAGAGTTTCACATGTTGTTAGCTGTTGTCTTGACTATATTGGCTCTATGAACAGCTGACCTGAGCCCTGCCCTGTCCTGTGATAACATCATCATCTCTGACATACTAGAACCCATCGCGGAAATCATCATGTCAGTCCACCTTGTTGTGGATCTTGTTTGCCACTGTTTCAACTCATTTTTGAGTGACTATCTGGGCTCCACCTCTAATATTTTACCCATGTTCTCCTGTTCATAGGGTTTTTGAAGACTCATTGTTTCAGAAGTGATGGCCTATGTTTCTTCTAGTCTGCCTTAAGCTAGAAGCTCTGTTACAATCGCACCACCTTGGGGGACCTTTCTGGTCCTTCAGACACTGATGGCACATACTCAGCACTCCACGAGCTACACCAGTACAGCTGACTGACAGACAGACAAGTATGTATGTAAAAGAGCATCATTTCAAGTGTCAGATGAAATATACTCAGATGTTTATACTAAGTAACATTTAAAATAGGAAAAGCTTCACTAATTCTAAAATCAGTTTATGAAGGTGTTTAGGAGGCAGTGAGATTGGCTCAGGATAGGGCAGGGTTCAGACCTATTGCGTAGAGTTGCTGTAAGTCTCAGTAGACTTGATGGTACTGAACAACAACAACATATGATCTTATTAACAAGTAAAAATAAATCCAATCCAGAAACGTGTAAAGAAAATATCTTTTACAATAAATGATGTGGAGTGTTTTTTTCTCATGCTTGCATGCCATTCACTAGTTTCCCACTTTAAAAATCGCATCACTTGTTCCTGAAAATGATCTGAGTTCTGAGACTTCACCAAGTCGTCTAGTTCTGCATCAGAAATGTGCTTTGCAGGTATTTTTCTCAGTTTACATCATGTTCTTGATGAAAGTGGCTTTCAAAGTGTAATTGCTTTGGAATCTGAAGAATTTTATAAATTTTCTTTTCCTGGGCTGTGCTTTTGGTAGGGGACTGAATATATTTTTACATAACTCAGTTTTGAAAATATATTGTCTTTATTTAGTGCCAGTGAAATCCTCTCCTTTGTTATAAAATGGTTACTCTGTGTCCTCTCGCTCCCTGATTTGACCAATTTGCTCATTATTTTTTTTTTCCAAAGGAGTAGCTTTTCTGTTCATTCATCCTCTCTCTTTACATAGTTTCCCCACCATTTTATGATTTTTCTTATTTCTCAGGAGCTTAGATTTATTTCTGGAAATCTACATTCTTGTCACCATAGATTTTGTCCAGGATATTGATCCTAGTAGTGAAATTACAAATGGCCACACTTGCCAGCAACAAGGGAGTTTAGGGCATCTTTCACAGTCATAGAGGGCACCGTGCACTGTGGGGCAGACTGTTCCATGGCCGGAGTCGGCTGGCCTTGCCAGGCTTGTGGGCACAGGTTTACGCCAGGTAGATGGTGGGGTTATGCTAGTTTGCTTCTAAGCGTGTGTCCTAATTACCACTTTTAAAAATCTCAAGGGCTTAATTTAAAAAGTTTTACTGCAGCTTTGAACCAGTTCCTGGGACCTCATTATTCTCTTTTCTTCCTACTCCGAGCCCTGGAGAAGGGCTTAAGGAAAGGGGGAGAGAGATAACATAAGGTGAGGGCTCACGTTATGAAGTGCAGATGATTAAAAAAAATAACAAAAAACTCAAGGGAAAAATTGAGACAGAGTTTTAATTAAAACCCAGCTGAGTAATTTGCATGAGTGAGTTTAATGCAGAGAAGACAGAGGCCTTAGGAGATGCTGGGGACTCTGGTTTAGCTTGTGGGTTCTCTGGTCCTCCTCAGGTGACATTTGTAACCCACACTAGGGTACAGCCTACGTTAGGGACAGTACTCCTTCTGGAGGACTCCGTGCCTTATGCCCCAGCATGACCCACAGGCATTCACAACCCTCCTAATTAGTGAAGCATACATGCTGGGATAAAGAACTTTTTTAAAATTGCCATTTCTTCATCAATTTCAATTCTTTAGAAAACACAACAAACCTTTCACAAGACTCCTGACTGAGTCATAGTGCCTAACTTGAGTCTCATAATCCTCAAGTCAAATTATTTCTGAGATGAAGGATACCTTGATCTGTTTCCCTTCTTTATTTTATAAACAGAGAAAACTGTCCTAAGAGCTCAAAGGAGCAGCCCAAGAGTCCAAATGCTTTCCCTCCTGATCCGTTGGTCCGCTCTCCCCACATCGTTCTGTGCTGTTCTCCAGGTGGTGGTGCCATGGAGGGTCTTTCCCTCTCCTCCTTTTGGATCTGTTTACTTGATAAATGGTTACTAAGAATCTCCCATTTACAATGAGATGGTTGGCCACTGGGGAGAACAGCACACACAAGTGAAATTCCCTTTTCTAGATGTCTGTGCTCTGGACATACATATTCTCACATTCATTCTAAACATATATTGAGGTGACCCAGAAGTAGACTAGTGTGGGCCCAGTTGGAACTATAAATCAATAACTCCAATAGACGGGTGAAGATGTAGACATTCAGAGAGTGAAACTCAAGAATGGTTTCAGGGATCTTGTCTGATCAGATCAAGAGAGCTCCAGCTGTGAGAATCTCTCATTTCTTGGACAGGAATCTTGATGGACAAGTAACTCTATAGAATCTTAGTTTGTCTGTATGACCTACTGCTCATGTTCTATCTAGTCCTTTTCCTTTATTTGAAAATGAGTTTTTAATTCCACATGAAACTAAATTTAATTCTCCTTTTCTCCCTTTCAAGTTTTTTGAAGCATAATTTATCCCTTTCCACTGGTTTGTTCCAATAGATGGAGAAAAGATTGAAGTTGTTATGATAGAACTTATGTTATGATATGATGGCTGTTATGTTATGATAATTGTTATGATTGAAGTTGTCATGATAGATGGAGAAAAGACTGAAGTTGTTAATAATTTCATCCTGCTTGGATCCATAACCAACACTCTTGGCACATGCAGACAGCAAATCAGAAGGCAAGTTGCATTGGGAAAATCAACTTGTCAAGGACTTCTCCATAGTATTAAAGAGCAACGATGCCCGTCTAGAGACGAAGGTGTGCCTTATCCAGGCTATAGTCATCTCAGTTGCTTGCTGTGCGTCTGGGAGCTGGACAATGACTAAGGATGGTAGAAGAAGAATCAATGTCTTTGAGTTGTGGTGCTGGAGAAGAGTACTGCCATACCATGGTCTGTCTGAGAGAAAGTGAAACATTGGAGGCAAGAATTTTGAAACTCTGTCTCACATACTTTGGGCATGTTGTCAGGAGGGGCTAGTCCTTGGAGGACATCATGCTTGAAAGAGTGAAGAGTCAGCACAGTAGAGGAAGACCTTGGATAAGATGGAGTGATGCAGTGACTATGGCAATGGTATCAGGTGTGTCAGAGATGACGACGTTAGTTCGGGATAGGACAAGATTCATAGTCATTGTTCTCAGAGGCACTATGAGTTACAGTTGACTCAATATTGTCGTTATGTTGGCACACAACAACAATAACAACAACTGGATTATTCACATCTCTGTGTAGATGATACAACCTTGCTTGCCATAACTGAGGAGGACCTGAAGCACATGTTGCAGAACATCAAGGACTGTAGTCTTCAATATGGATTGAAACTAGACATTAAGAAGACAAAGATTCTTACCATTGGGCCAATTGGCAGCACCATGATGGATAGAGAAGAGATTGAAGTTGTTAACAATTTCAGCTTGGTCGCTTCCACAATCAACACTCTTGCTATCAGCAGTCAGGAAATCAAAAGACAAATTGCACTGGGGAAGTCTGCTGTCAGGGACTTCGCCAGAGTGCTGAGGAGCAATGACATCGGTTTAGAGACATCAGGTGTGCCTGATCCAGGCATGGTCTTCTCAATTACATGCTATGCATTAAAGAGCTGGACAATGACTAAGGATGACAGAAGAATTGATGCCTTTGAATTGTGGTGCTGGAGAAGAATATTGAACATACCATGGACTGCCAGGAGAACAAATAGGTCTGTCTTGGAGAGAGTGAAATCAAGTATCTACTTGTAGGCTAGGATTTCAAAACTCTATCTCACATATTTTGGGCATGTGGCCAGAAGGGACTGGTCCTTGACGAAGAACATCATGCTCAGAAGCGTGGAGGGATCGTGTAGGAAAGGAAGACCCTGGATGAGATGGATTGACATGGTAACAGGAGAGATGGGATTAGGTGTGTCAGAGTCAGCGAGACTGGTGGCTCAGGACACGTCAGGCTTCAGAGCTGTTGTACATAGGGTTGCTATGAGTTGCAGGTAACTTGACAGCATATAACAACAACAACGATATCACATAATCTCTGGCACTTTGTTAATTTAAAAAATACCTCCCTTCTTGATCTTTTAACCCTCCAGGTAACATTTCATTTCTCTGTTTTTATACCAAGAAAAAGGAATCAAAACATTTCCAAAATGAGCATCTCAAATCCCTCATCTTCCATTCTCTCCTGAACTCCTTCCAGGTCGATGTCTAGAAATCACTACCACCCGGTCAAGGTTACCAACAGCCTGCACGATGGGAGAACCCAAAGTTGCTTTTTCATCCTCATTTGCTTGACTTTCTCAGATGTTTTCAACAGCATATGACCGTTGATGTCCACCCCCACTATTGAAAAAATACTTTCCTCCCCACACTTCTGTGATATCATAAAACGTTTAGACTTTTTTCTCATCTCAAAAGACTAATCCTTCTCAATCTCATGTGCCTATGTTGAAATGTTGCTTTTGCTGTTTTGTACTATTCTCACAGCTGACCCTCCAGCAGGTTTTCAGAGACAGTAAATGACATGGGAGGAGACAGCCCATCCTGTCCCGAGGAGCAGCTGGTGGGTTTGAACTGCAAGCCTTTGGGTTGTCAGCACAGTACCTCACCACTAGGCTACCAGAGCTCCAGGTCTAAATATGAGCCTACAGAATTCTCAACGTACACTTGTTCTTAAGTTATTTAGATCAGCTTAAATCTTTGAATACCATCAGTAGTTTAATGACTTCTAAATTTTTCTTTTCTACCCTGACCTCTTCTTTAAATCATTTATCCCACTGTCATTATAGACTCTGGTGGGTTAACGGTAAGGAGTTGCACTGTCAACCCAAAGTGGTTCGCGTTTATCCCACTGCCTATTTCCCGTCTTCCCATATATCAAACCTCTAATGTTTGGATTCACATATCAAATTTCTTCTCATAAATCCACCATCCCTTCAATGTGGATTATATCCCAACATCAAGAAAACAAAGATCCTTGCCACTGGTCTAGTAAACAACGTCATGATAGAGAAAGGATTGAAACTGTCAATAATTTCATCCTACTTAGATCTATAATCAACATCCTTGGTACCAGGACCAGGAGATCAGAAGATGTATTGTTTGGGGCAAGCTCATTGCCAGGGACCTCTCCAAAATACCAAAGAGTAATGATGCCAGTTTGCAGACTAAGGTGTGCCTGATTCAGGCTGTGGTCTTTTCGGTCACTTGCTATGCGTTTGAGAGCTGGACAATGAATACGGATGACAGGACATGCTGTTGAACATCGTTACTAACTGTTTACCATTTTCTCCTTCAGCCTTCACAGAAGTCCAGGGGGCCCTGAGCACCACGTCTTCCTTCCTGCCTCCTCTCTCCTGCTCTGGTCCTTGGTTTCCTCTTGCCATGTGACACCTCTCTCCAGATATTTCAGGCAGAACCTGCCTTCTCATGTCCCCTTGCTGCTTTAGAAAAAGATCTTTATTTTCTAGTCATTTAGGAAAGGGATGAGGCTGCAGTCTGTGCTTAGCCTGCCATCTTGAGGAAACACGGCGAAGAACTGGTGACAGAGGCTGCTGGTGACAGAAAGAGTGGGGATCATCCTGACATTTGGAGTCTGATTTGACCCAGAATGTAAGGATACAAACAGGACCCTGGGGATATGACGGCCTGGAGAGAGAAACATCTATCCAAAGGGAATGTGGGCTGCAGTTTAAGTGAGGACGGAACAGAAGCAGACGTGGAAAGAAGTGAAGAGGCAGCTGAAACGCCAGGGCCTGGGAACTTAATAAAAAGCTAATTACCTCCTCTCCCCCAGAATTCCCATCATTTCTTCTAACAACAACAACAAAATTGTTAAAAGGTTTTTTCCAATTTATCTTTCTTATCCGTTGTTGTACATTCTCTCCCCCGACCCCACAATGTGCCCCTTGTTGCAGATGGTTGTCATACACATACTGCCTGGTCGTATATTCCTTTCAGACAGTTCTCCTCGTCTGTTCTAATGCAGACTTCACTACACATCCACTCCTTCCCTGTTCTCTCCCTAAACCGTGCCCCCCACTGGCGTCTGTCCTATTTTATAACAGCGAACAGATTCTTGGGAGGACTGAATCTGAGATCTCTAAAGAACAGGGTAAATTGCATCAATGGAAAGTTTCCTCTCATTCAATCTGACGCAAATAGAACCAAAGTTTATACTGCTTTTTACGAAGTAGGAAAAACCCAGAGGAAGAATGAAAGTTATACAGAAGTTTTCTCCTAGAGCCGTGAACATATGAGTATCACACAATATCACAGGCCTTACGGATATTCAATGGGGGCAGCGATTGGAAATTCTTGGTGAGTCTTCTGTGGGTTTCTTTAGCGTTCTCATTGCTAAGGAGCTTCTCTGTGGCGCTAGGCCCTGTTATGGTGAGAAATGCAAAGAGAAATACATTTGAACCGTGCTTATTTTGGTTGGCAGTGCAGCTTTCAGTGAGTATGGGTGATGGTAAGGTGCATGGTTAGGACACGGCTACTAAAGAGATTTCACTAAGAAATCAACTTTACATCATAATTGAAGAGATGAAACAAAGACCAGCCAGCCTTACTGACCAGACTCCTGGCTTTCCAAAGCGGGGAAGAACTTGATTCCTTGGCCCTCTGCCAATCTGAAGGTAGAAACCCAGCAATCCAAACTAGGGGTGTTTGACCCCAGAATCATGGAATTCTAGAAGTGGAGGCTGTGATGACCACTGTCCTCAGTGCCACAGCAGTGACCCAGTTTCAGCAGGGACGGACGCAGCAGCTTTTGCCCTGTGTTGCAATCTTTTTGCTGTTAGAAAAGAGACACAAAACCCAGGTACTTTGTTTTGGGGCAAATGTTCTGTGACAAAAAAAAAGCGGGAGAAGCACCACACCATAGTGAACTGGAGAGCTGGAGGGAGGGTGAATGTGCGAGAGAGACTTCTCTGATCACGGACGACAGACAACACGAGTAGTAAGAAAGAGAACAGAAAGCGTCTGGAACGTCTCCAGTGCCTGAAGCACTACTAGACAGATGTGGAATCTAGGCTTTTCTCTCTGCACTTTGATGTGCCATTACATTCATTTGTTGACTTCTTGGTCCTTTAGACTTGATTCATGTGAGGAGAGCGATAATTCCAGCTAGTCTCAGACATACCTGGTCCCTTTAAACGATGATCTCAGACGGAAATCGATTAATTTCTATAAGTGTCTTGATTATTCATCAGAAAGGGCCCTGATTGGTTCTACAGAGGTCATGTGAACAATTAAGAACCAGACACCAATTCCAAAGAGATTGTTGTTGTTGTTGTTTTGTATGCCATCAGCTCGACTATGATCCGTAGCAACCCCGTGAACAATGGCTCTGAACTGTGCCTTATCCTAACTCAACCTCACAGTCTGACAAATCTGATCATATTGCCGCAGTTACTGTGTCAACCCACCTCATCCAGGATCTTCCTCTCCTGTGCTGACCTTCTACCCTTCACAGCATGATGTCCTTCTCCAAGAATTAGTCCCTTCTGGCAACATGCTTGACGTACGTGAGACGGAGCTTCACAATCCTTCCTCCAAGAAGCAACCTGGTTTCAGCCTCTCCAGAGCAGATTTGTTTGTTGACCTTGCAGGCCAGGGGATGAATGTTCAATATTCTTCCCCAGCACCACAACTCAAAGGCATCAATTGTTCTTCTGTCATCCTTTTTCATTGTCCAGCTTAGATAAATAGCAACAATTGAGTAGACCATGGCCTGGATCAGGTGCACTTTAGTCTCTAGACAGACATCATTGCTCTTTAGCACTCTGGAGAGATACCCGACTGCAGGTATATCCCAAAGCAATTCATCTATTGATTTTCTGACTGCTGGTGCCAAGAATGTTGATTGTGGAGTTGAACAAGCTGAAATTGTTAACAATCTCAATTTCTTCTCCATCTCTCATGATACTGCCAATTGGCCCAGTGGTGAGAATCTTTGTTTTCTTGAAGCTGACATGCAATCCATATTGACGACTGCAGTCCTTGACCTTCTGCAGTAAATGCTTCAAGTCATCTTCACTTTCAATGAGCAATGTTGTGCCATTGCAGGTTGTTGATGAGTCTTCCTCCAATCCTGACTCACTTTCCTCTTCACAAAGCCCAGCCTCCCAAATGATCAGATCTACATATAGACGGAAATATACACAGAAAGGCTACATCCCTGATGCACTCCTTTCTTGATTTTAAACCATGCAGTGGTCCCTTGCTCTGTTCAGACAGCAGCCGCCTGGTCCGGGTATAGGTTTTGCATGTTCACGTCGTGTGAGAGTCGTGTGCACACACAGCCTATCTGTTTAGTAACATGGTGGGAGTGCCTGTGCCGTGTGGTGTGTGCACGTAGAGGGTGTGTCTTGTTGTGTTGTGCGGTGTGTGTGCCATCTGATGCACACACGGGGAGCAGGGTGACAGAAAGAGCAACCAAGCAGCAGGGCTCACTGGAAGGGGGTAGGTTGGCGTCTGAGCACCCTTGTGTCCACTACATCTCCTTTCTCTCTCTCTGACCACCCTCATTTGCTTGTCTGTGAATCTTTTCATTGCGTTGGATCTAATTCAGCCCCAGGCAAATCCTGGAGAGCCCTGTGCTTCCTCAGGGGGCGGGGTCTGGTCCTCCACAGACAGACTGGGTGGGTGGGTCAGAAAGGGTCCCAGGAGACCTCCTACTGACCAGAGAGGGCAGCAAAAGGCAAATGTTCTGGAGCCTCCCATATGCTGTCTTTACAACGGTTCCCACCGTGCTCCCCATCCCGCTGACTTCCGCCTTGACAGCCCCTCACCTCATAGGCTGGCTCTGGCAGGGCGCCCACCCGCCTGTCCACGCCCACCCCCAAGGCCCAAGCCTCCTATCTGTAAAGCAGGTGGTGCTGGCCCTCTGCTCTGGGGTGTGCTTGAGAGAATGGCAGCCTGGAGCTTCACGTCACCTTCAGGCCTGAATTGACGTCGGCTTGGGCAGTGTAATCTTAGCCATCTGTCCCTCAGGTAAGTGGAGGCCAGGGCTTCTCCAGGAAACTGCAGAAGCTGGGATCTTCCTCACCTTGCTAAATCCTTGCAGCCCCCATGCACACCTCCCTGAACCGACTCACTGAAACCCCAGAGCCCAGTTTCACTGGAATTCATGGAACAGATGCAGATGACCTCCCTGCGGCGAAGGAGGCGGGAGGCAGATGCCCTGTGAGCCACCAACACCACCCAGGGTGCATCCCTGCGCCTCTCCTCCTGTACCTGGGCAGATCATGGCTGTCCTGTCACCATCACCTGAGAGCAGCTCCCGGTCCCATGCAGCTGCCTTGCCAGTGTGATGCAGACACTGTGAGGGTCGCCCTCTTTATGAGTTCCACCTTGTTCATGTCCGTGACTCTTTATCATCCGATTGGTCGGAGCAGAACAAAGACCTGTGTGTCCTTCTGCAGACTAGATAGACGAGCCTCAGTAAGCGCAGTGATTAATGGTTAACTTTCACCCTGTGTTTGCAATTAAGCCAGAGAAGTTGTTTGAAAGGGTCAAATGTTTCCAATGAAGAAAAGGTGTAAGAAGTCTAATCATATGAAGGAAAGGGAGGCAGTTCTGGAGAGATCTCCTGCCTTCCAGATCTGTCAACTTCCAGGCCTCTTAATAAAACGTGGTGGTATGTACCCCTTCTTTGTGTTTGGCTGCAGCACTGGGCAACTGATAATTCAGTTACAAAGCAGTTACTCTGTACTCACTCCAGGTTGTGTTTTGATAGCAGAGAGTCTAGATGTTCTGTTATCTGACAGCCAGGGCACGTCGACAACAGCTGGAGCCTGTGTGGGGTCCCATCAAGCATCACGGCTAGTCAGTCCCACCTGGCCACAGCCACAATGAGAGGCAATTAGCAGGCCTTGCAGACTGTTGTCCAGCCTCCGGATGAAGACCGGAGCTTCAAGCACCAGCAGTTGGGAGCAGATCCTCCCTTAAGTGCTAACTTCGAGATCCCTTCTAGAACTTCCTCTTGATCCTGATTGAGGTTCTCAAAGTGAGACAAGAGAGAGAAGTGAGGCAGAAGATGAGAGCCTGACCTCAACTCATGTGCCCCGAACCCAGAAGCACGAGGAGGAAGAACCCTTTCCTCCCTCCTTGGAACATCTTCTCCATTTTAGTGTAGACTGTGAATAATCACAAAGGTGTTTATTCATCGTCAATGTTTTCAAAGGTGTATAAAATTTTGTCTAGTAAAAATTTTGCTATTTTATTGACATTGTGTTGAATAATTTGTCTCCTAAATAGCTAAAATTACAGGAAGCCTGCGAGAGCCAGAATGTGACAGAACTGTTAGGTTTTGGGTACTACAAGTTTTCTGGCATTGACAAGGTGCAGGCATTTCTGTCAATCTTAATTTATTAAAATACTGGCTTTCTTTTCCTTCTCTGACAGTTATTGATTGATGCATCGTTATCCTGAAGGACAGAATAGAATTCTTAAAGAGTTTCCTTCAGGGTAAGAATGGCAAACCCAGAACACTTAATTGTACTCATGCAAAACCTATACCTAAACCAAGACACAGCTGTGCAAACAGACTAAGGGAACACTATATGGTTTAAAATGAAGAAAGGCATGCATCAGGGTTGTATCTTTTTTCCACACCTGGTAGGTATGCTGAGCAAATTATTCAAGAAGTTGGACTCTGTGAAGAATGCAGAACACTGCTAACAAGGTTTGGAGGAAGACTCATCAATAACTTTTGTTATGCAGATGACACAACCTTGTTTGTTGAATGTGAAGAAGACTTCAAGTACTTTCGGCCGGAGGTTAAAAACTGAAACTTTCAAGATGAATTGCATCTCAGTGTCAAGAAAACAAAAATCCTCACCACTGGACAGATTAGGCAACATCCTGATGTTGTTGTTGTTGTTATGTGCCATTGAGTCTCTTGCGGACTCATAGCGACCCTATGTACAACAGCCCTAAACTCTGCTCTGTCCTGTGCCAATTGCACTGTCTCTGACTCTCCCATCCCGATTACTCCAGCCACTGAATCAATCCACCTCATAGAGGGCCTTCCCCTCCTGTGCTGTCCCTCCACCCTCCCAAGCATGATGTCCTTCTCCAAGGACCACTCTCTCCTTACAACATGTCCAAAGTATGCTAGATGGAGCCTCAGAATCCTTGCCTCCAAGGAGCCACCCGGTTTGACCCTTTCCAGGATGAATCTGTTTTCCTAGCAGTCCATGGCACATTCAATACTCTTCTCCAGCACCACAGCTCAAAGGCATCAATTCTCCTTCTATCCTCCTTGGTCATTGTCCAACTCTCTGATGCATAACAGGTGATTGCGAAGACCATGGCCTGTATCAGATGCACCTTAGTCTCCAGAGAGACACCACTGCTCTTCAGTACTTTGGAGAGGTCCCTAACAGCAGACTTTCCCATGGCAATATGTCTTTTAATTTCCTGGCTGCTGGTGCCAAGAGTGTTGACTGTGGAGCCAAGCAAACTAAAGCTGTGAACAATCTCAATCTCTTCACCATCCATCCTGATGCTGCCAATTGGTCCAGTGGTGAGAGTCTTTGTCTTCTTGACATCGAGCCTCAATCCGTATTGGAGGCTGCAGTCCTTGACCCTCTGCAGCAAGCGCTTCAGGTCCTCCTCAGTTTCAGCAAGCAGGGTTGTGTCATCTGCATAACGTAGATTGTTGATAGATCTTCCACCAATCCTGACACCACTTTTCTCCTCATAGAGCCCAGCCTCCCGGATAATCTGCTCTGCATACAGGTTGAAAAGGTATGGAGATAGGACACATCCCTGGCGTACGCCCTTCCCAGTTTTGAACTATGCAGTGTTTCCTTGCTCTGTTCTGATGACTGCTTCCTGGTCCAAGTATAGGTTTTGATTAGAACGATCAAGTGTTCTGGGATTCCCATTCTTCTCAGAGTCAGCCACAGTTTGTTATGATAGATGGATAAAAGATTAAAATCACCAACGACTTCATCTTACTTGGATACACAATCAGTACACTTGGTACTAGCAGTCAGGTGATCATATTTCACCTACAGTCTGCAGTCAGGGACCTCTCCAAATTATTAAGGAGCATTGATGTCAGTTTAAGGACCAAGGTGCACTTGATTCAGGCCATGGTCTTTTAATTCACTTGTTGTGCTACTGAGAGCTGGACAGGAATAAAGATGACAGAAGAACTGATGCCTTTGAACTGTTGTGTTGGAAAAGAATATTGAACATCCCATAGACTAAGACCAACAGTTATGTCTTGGAGAAGGTACAGCCAGAGTACTCCTTGGAGGCAAAGATGATCACGCTTTGCCTCACATACTTTGGCATGTTGGTAGGAGAGGTTGGTTATTCCTTGGAGAGGGACAACATACTTGGAAAGGTGGAGGGATGGTGAAGGAGAGGAAGACTCTGAGTCAGGTGGATTGACACTGTAACTGCAGCAATGGGCTTGTGTATGTCAGTGACTGTAAGGATGGCATAGGATTGGATAGGATTCAGATCTGTTGTTCATAGAGTCTGTATGTGTCATACTCAACTCAATGGCAACCTAACAACAATAACAACAACAACAAAGTTTTTCCCGTACAAGAAAGAACTTAAGAACAAAGCCAAATCTCAAGTTGCAACACTAAAGAGAAACAAGTGGCAATATCTTGAATGATCTCAGATCAAAAGAAGATGGAAGGAATACACAGTCACTGTACCAAGAAAAAAATGGTTGACATTGAATCATATCAATGAGTAGCGTAGGATCAGAACCAATGGTGTGCATATACACAAGAGTCAACATTGTTCTCAATGGAGAGAGATTAAAGGCATTCCCTTTAAGAACAGGAACTAGGCAAGGATGCCCACTATCACCTCTCTTATTCAATATTGTATTGGAAGTTTTAGTGATAGCAATAAGACAAGAGGAGGAAATAAGAGGTATTCAAATGGGCAAAGAGGAGGTAAAATTATATCTACATGCAGATGATA
Organism: Elephantulus edwardii; assembly: GCF_000299155.1. NCBI lineage: Eukaryota > Metazoa > Chordata > Mammalia > Macroscelidea > Macroscelididae > Elephantulus > Elephantulus edwardii. Next base: position 12,584,480 of record NW_006399805.1, read on the forward strand.
TGATAGTATACTTAGAAAACATGAAAGACTCAGCAAGAAAACTACTGAATATAGTTGACCATTTCAGCAAAGTGGCAGGATACAAGATCACATAAAAAAATCACTTGGACTTCTCTACAGTGACAAAGTAAATACAGGACTGGAGCTAGGAGAAACAATACCCATCACAATAGCTCATCATAAAATTAAGTGTTTGGGAGTAAATATAACTAGAAACACAAAGGACCTATTCAAAGAAAAGGACAAAACAAGGGCTGCACAATTCGATGGGGGGGGTGGTGGTGGTGAAGGAATTGGGAAGGATCTTTTGTGAAAAACAGTGTATGTAAACTTTGTAAATAAATCAGAATAAAATTTTAAAACAAACAAAAAAATACCCAAAAATCTTTTCTACAAGAAACAAAAAGAGACCTGGAGAAATGGAAGAGTATACCATATTCTTGGGGAGAAAGACTCATTATTGTGAAAATGACAATTCTCCCAAAGGTAATCTACAAATTCAATGCAATCCCAATACAAATACCAATTCCATTCTTCAATGAGATGGAAAAAGCAATTTCCAATTTCATCTGGAATGGAAAGAAACCCTGAATAAGCAAAGCACTCCTTAAAAAGAGAAGCAAGGTAAGAGGCATCTCACTCCCTGATTTCAAATCTTATTACACAGCCATGGCGGTCAAGACAGTGTGATACTGGTACAATGACAGACACATAGATCAATGGAATAGAATTGAGAACCCAGAAATTAGCTCATCTACCTATGATCAACTGATCTTTGACAAGGAGATGAAATCAGATAAGTGGGGAAACAACAGCCTCTTTAACAAATGGTGTTGGCAAAATTGGAAAACTACTTGCAGAAAACTCAAGCAAGATCCACTCTTCATACCATACATAAAACCCAAAATGGATCAAGGACCTAGGACTAAAACCAGAGACTATGAAAAACTTCTCAGAGAAAAGCTTGGAAGAACTCTAGAAGCCCTAATCCACAGCATGAACAGTCTCCCAGGCATCCTGAGAAACCTACAACCAGGAGAGAATAAAACAGATGAATAGGACCTTTCAAGAATCAAATCCCTATGGAAATCCAAAAACGTCTCCAACAGACTAAAAAGGAAAGCCACTGATTGGGAAAAAATATTTGGTAATGACATGTCTGATAAAGGACTTATATCTAGAATCTAAAGAATATTTGAGCACCACAACAATATAAAGGTAAACAACACAATCACAAAATGGGCACAATATATGAACAGACACTTCACCAAAGAAGACATTCAGATGGTGAACAAACACATGAGGAAATGTTCAAAATCCCTAGCTCTAAAAGAGATGTAAATAGCACAGCTATGAGGTACCATCTCATCCCAGTAACAATAGCAAAATTCAATAGAGCAGCAAACAATAAATGCTGGTGAGGTTGTGGAGAAACTGGAACCCTTATTCATTTTTGGTGGGAGTGTAAAATGGTGCAATCACTCTAGAAGGCTGTGTGGCATTTTCTCAAAAAGTTAGAAATACTATTTGACCCAGCAATTCCATTGCTGGGCATATACCCTAAAGAAACCATAACTGCCACCCAAGCAGATATATACACATCCATGTTTATTGCTGCATTGTTCACAATAGCAAAGAAATGAAAATAACCCAAGTGCCCATCAAAAAGCAAGTGGATAGAGAAGCTGTGGTATATTCCCACAATGAAATACTACGCAGCACTGAAAAATAAGAAACCCATAAAATATACAAAATGAGTGATCTCGGAAGACATGATGCAGAGTAAAATATCTCAGTCATAAAAGGACAAATACTGCATAATGTGACTGTTATTAAACAGGACTGACATTGAAGTTGGGGGAGAACTAAGAAAAGAGAGAATAAATAATGTATACTACATTGAACAGATGTGGGAAAGAACTCCTTAAAAGGAAAATATGATTAAGTATTATTTGCGTGACAACAGTCCAGAATAAGCCACGTAGACCGGGGGAGGGGGAGAGAAATTGTTCAACAATGAAAGAGTGTTGTTTTTTTTTTCAAAGAGAAAAGCAAACTGGGTGGGGTAAGGAAGGAAAATGTGCAACAATGAATGAATGGAAATGCAAGTTCTGTATAAACTTTAGTTAAAATACAATAAGAATTAAAACATTTTTTTTTAAAAAAACAGACAAACAGAAAGAACCAATGGTAATGAACAAAAATCCAAGCTGCTCTGGAAGTACTGACATAATATAAGGCCCAAGGAGTTGATGGGTTACCACTTGGCATGTTTCAACAAAGAGATGCAGCTCTGGATGTGCTCACTAGCTTATGACAAGAAGTTTGGAAGACAGCAGCCTGGAAAGGAGTCATTTTACTTCCCATTCCAGAAAGAAAAGGTGATGCTTCTTTGAGAATGTGAGCATTATCAAACACTATAATTAGTGTTTCATGCAAGTAAATTTTTGCTGAAGATTATAAAATACAGTTGGAAGAGTACATTGACAGAGAACTGCTAGAAATTCAATCTGAAATCAGAAGAGGTCATCTAACATCATCTATAATATCCCTCATACCATGGCTTCTTCTAAACCCAGCCTGCACTTCTGGTAGTTCTCTGTTGATGTACTGCTCCAGCCGTTTTTGGATAATTTTCAGCAGAATCTTGCTTGCATGTGATATTAATTATATTGTTCAATAATTTCCACATTCTGTCAGGTCACCTTTCTTTGGAATGGGAACAAATATAAATCTCTTCTGGTTAGTTGGCAAGGTGGTTGTGCTTCAGATTTCTTGGCACAGCTTGGTGAGCATGTCAATAGGTATGCCATCAATTCCTGAGGCCTTGTTTTTTGCCAATTCTTTCAGAGCAGCTTGAACTTCTTCCTTCACCACAGGCTCTTGCTTGTACGTTGTTCAGTGAAATTCTTCTGAGTCAGCCAATTTCTTTTGGTACAGTGACTCTATATACGCGTTCCACCTTCTTTTAATGCTTCCTGGATCATTTCATATCCTGCCCAAAGCATCCTTTAAGTATTGCAACTTGTGGCTTCAATTTGTTTTTCAATTCCTTCGACTTAAAAAATGGTGAGCAAGTTCAGGCCTTTTGATTTGCTGATTCCAGCTCTTTGCACATTTCACTATCATACCTTGCTTTGTCTTCCCGAGCTGCCCTTTGACATTTTCTGTTCAGCTCCTTGATTTCTACCCTTTGCTTTGGCTTCTTGGCGCTCTAGTGCAATCAATATTCAGAGTCTTGTCTGACATCCTTCTTGATCTTTTCTTCCTCCTCTGACTTTGTAAAGACCTTTTGCATTCTTTGTGAATGATATTCTTGATATCCTCTCACAGCTCATTTGGTCTTTGCTCATTGGTTTTCAAGACCTCAAACCTGTTCCTGAGATGGTTTTGAAATTTGAGTAGGAAAGACTTAATGTCAAATTTTGGTTCCTGTGGATTTGATTTCATTTTCTTCAACTTCAGCTTGAATTTGTATACGAGTAGTTGGTGGCCTTTTCCACAATTACCATCTTGAGCTTCTCTAGTGATCCTTTCTACAGATGTAATCAATGTGATTGTGCTTTGCAAACTTGGACCAGGAGGCAGTCATCAGAGCAGAGTAAGGAGACACTGCATGATTCAAAATCGGGAAGGGTGTCCACCAGAGATGTGTCCTATCTCAATACTTTTTCAATCCATATACAGAACAGATCATCCAGGAGGCTGGGCTGTATGAGGAGAAATGTGGCATCAGGATTCGTGGAAGAGTCATCAACAACCTACGTTATGTAGATGATACAATCCCACTTGCTGAAACTGAGGGGGACCTGAAACCCTTGCTGCAGAAGGTCAAGGACTGCAGCCTTCAATATGGATTGAAGCTCAACATCAAGAAAACAAAGATTTTCACCACTGGGCCGATTGGCAGCATAATGATAGATGGTGGAGAGATTGAGATTGTTAACAGCTTCAGTTTGCTTGGCTCCACAATCAACACCCTTGGTACCAGCAGTCAGGAAATCAAGAGATGAATTGTATTGGGAAAGTCTGCTTTCAGGGACATCTCCAGAGTGCTGAAGAGCATTAATATCAGTCTGGAGACTAAGGTGCGCCTGATCTAGGCCATAGTCTTCTCAATTGCTTGCTATGCGTCAGAGAGCTGGACAATGACTAGGGATGATAGAAAGAGACTTAATGCTGTTGAGCTGCAGCACTGAAGAAAAGTGATGAATATACCATGGACTGCCAGAAGAATGAACAGGTTCATCGTAGAGAGGGTGAAACTATGCTGCTCCTTGGAGGCAAGGATTCTGAGGCTTCATCTGACATACTTTGGGCATTTTGCAAGGAGGGACCAGTCCTGGAGAGGGAAATCATGTTTGGCAGGGTGGAAGGACAGAGAAAGAGAGGAAGATGGTGGATGAGATGGATTGATACAGTGACTTGGGTAATGAGGAGAGGTGTGTCAGAGACAGTAAAGTTGTCACAGGATAGAGCAGGTTTCAGGGCTATTGTACATAGGGTTGCTATGAGTCACAAGCAACTTGATGGCACATAACAACAACAATGCACTATATATCACGGAAGCAGTTTCTTTTGACTTTTATTTTTACCTTTCTAGTTCCCTAGATCAACATTTGAAAATGAAAAGAAAAACAAATTACTGAAAAAGAGAATTTTCAAAACTGTGTTGAGAAAAACAGAGAAGCCAGTTTTGTTGACGTTGAATTTCCCGGGGCTCCATGTAAGTGCAGAAGAGCAGGCTTCAAGGAGCTAAATTCTGTTTAGCAGTTGGTTGGTTTTTAATTGAAGCCTCTTGTTTAGAGTCAACAAGACCTGAGGAGGGCCTTTGTATTTAAAAGTCAGTTGTTATTCTATTTTGGAGAAACATTCTTTTAAGTGGCACAGCGTCTTTCCTTCAATATGCTAAACTGAGGTCACCTGGGGTTGCTGTGATGCTGAATCTTGTGCCATTGGGGTGTCAAATGTCATAACAGTTACCCATGGTGGACAGTGTTTGGTGAGTCTCCCAGTTTAAGACAGGTTTGGAAGCAGGAGTGGCATCCACTTCCTAAACAACATGTCTCTGGAAACTCTATGAACGTTGACAAGTGTCGACAGTTGTAGAGGGGCTTCAGGCCTTTTGTTCATAGAATCGTTATGAGTCGTGCTTGACTCGATGGCAATCAGCAACAGCAACAGTGAGTGTATTAATTGAGTGCATCAGGAAGAACAGCTTAATAATTGTGTAACGATGCAAAAAAATGTTATTAGTAGGGAACAAACTTCTAAAAAGCAAATTCCACTTTCCATCCGTGATGAATTTTTTCAGTCCTTCAAGGAACAAATATAATTTAACTCTTATGAAACACTCCCAAGAAAGTAAAACAAGGGCTATTTAAGAACTCTTTTTTATGAGGAAGGAGGTAACTTTGATTTAAAAACTTGTTAAAGATTATATTAAAAAAAGGAAAACTACAAATCAGTCTCAGCTATAAATATAGATGTAAGAATCCTGGGAACACTAACTTATAAACTTGTTGGGTTAAAGTATACCCAGACATGAAATCAGTTTAAGATTATAAAACCAATCAATGGACCCATCTGCATTAGAGAAGAGAAGGAAAAGAATATTATTAATTCAATAGCTGAACAAATATGTTTTAGTAAATTCAAAGGCCAATCAGTAATATCTTTGGGAAAATAAACTTTTCTAAGTACAAGAACATTCTCATGTATAAAACCCTAAATTAAACATTATAAATAAAAGATAATATATTTAAACATTTGAGATGAGGCAAGATTAGGATATTTCCCATTCCAGTTTTTATTTCATGATATATTAAATATTCTAGCCAATCCAGCACAACAAAGCAAAAAATGAGTGAATAAAATCATAAGAATAAATTAGAGTTATAAAGACTAGAAATGCATATCTTAAAACACCTTTAAAACAACTGCAAGATATCATCTCACCCCAGTCAAAATAACAAAATTTAACAGAACAGCAACAAATGCTGGTGAGGTTGTGCAGAAACTGGAACCCTTATTCACTGTTGGTGGGAGTGTAAAATGGTGCAATCACTGTGGAAGGAGGTGTGGCGCTTTCTCAAAAAGTTGCAAATAGAGATACCATTTGACCCAGCAATTCCACTACTGGGAATATACCCCAAAGAGACCA
>NW_006399805.1:12591165-12594300 GCF_000299155.1 Elephantulus edwardii
AAATCTTATAGAAGCAGCACATAAATTTAAAAAATTAACAATAAAAAAAAACAAAATAAATTCCATCAGAGAACACTAAAAAAAAAAAGAGATAAGTTGTGGGGACAAACCCCCCCCCCACAACATCTTTATTCAAAAATATATGAGTATCTATATGGAAATTGTATCTAACTTTGAGGAAAATGGTAATCCCAGAACACTTGATTGTGCATAAGATTGTGCTTATGCAAAACCTATACGTGAAGCATTAAAAGCAGATGGAAGGAGTATACAGAGTCATTGTATACTATAGACAAAAGAATTGGCTGACACAGAAGAATTTCAAGAAACAACTTATGATCAAGAGGCAATGGTGATGAAGGAGAAGTTCAAGATGCTCTGAAGGATTTGGCAAAAAATAAAGCCCCAGGAATTGATGGACTATCATATTTCAACAAACATATGCTATCCTGAATGTATTCACCAAGTTGTGCTAAGAAATCTGAAGGAAAACCACTTGGCCAACTGACTGGATCTCTTCAATGACTAAGGATGACAGAAGAAGAATCAGTGCCTTTGAGTTCTGGAGAAGAGTCTTGAACATACCATGGGCTGCCAAGAAAACAAATGAGTCTGTCTTGGATAGGGTCAAACTGAGTCTCTCCCTGGAGACTAGAATTTTGAAGCTCTGTCTCACATACTTTGGGCACGTGGTCAGATAAGACTGGTCCTTGGAGAAGGACATCCCCGGATGATGTGGATTGATACATGTGTGGCAATGGGGGATGGTGTGTCAGAGTTAGTGAGACAGGCTCAGGGTAGGGTTCAGAGCTGCTGTACATAGTAGGGTCACTATGGGTCACAGGTGACATGACAGCCCATAACGACAATATGAAAATTGTGGAAAATTCTCAAAATAATTTTAATAGAACAGAATAGAATAGAATATATAATAATTATAAGAACTAATCAGCAAGACGACTCAATGTGTTGGACCTGACTCACAGCTGGTGCTTTAGTCGGTTTTCTGAGGGTGTAAACGGCACAGGAGGAAATGCCCCTCTTTGTTTCTCCCTCAGAGAAGCTGGTGGATTCAAACTGTCAGTCTTTGTGTTGACAGCACAACTCCACACACTGTAGGTAATCAGAGTTCCCCAAAGTGTTAAAAAAATAATATACCAGTTACAAAGTAAACATAGAAAAATCTACTTACGTTAAAAAAACCCATGAATGATTCCAGAAGAACTTGATGGTGTCAGAATAAGTGAACAAATCTTGAAAATATTATACATGTATATGGGAAAATATCCAGAGAATCATTGTGGATTACCTAGATAAACATGGGGTATAATAAGAACAGAGATTGGAAAACTCAGTTTTAAAATCCATAAACTGATAGAAACTTTTTTCCAAAAGCATTCGCAATCTAGATCTTAAAAGGATTTACTGCTGTTGTCACTGGCTGCTTCTTTATTTAATGGAACACAATGGGCTGATTTAAGGGCTTACATAGATGGCACAAAGAACCAAGAACAGTCTTGTCTTTTCAATGATAATCAGGTAGAATAAACACCAGGATTTATCATAATACATTAAGACAACACATCGTTGGCACAGGAGTAATGACTAAGTGAACAGAAAACCCCACAGGACCATACAGAGCTTGACGCTGTAGGTGGGTGGGTAAGGGTGAGCTTTTCAATCACTGTTAACAATGGAACCTCTGTCCTATAAAATTGTTTTCTAATTTTTCACTATATACAACCTCATTTAAATATTTAAATAAGAAAGGACAACTGTAAAGCTCTTAGAAGATGATATAGAAGAATAACCTTACAGGCTTTAATTTGCCCATATTTGAATATACAGATGGCAAATCAGCACATGAAAAGCTACTCAGCATCCTCTATCAGTGTGAAATTACAAGGTAAAAACAATAGTGAAAGAGCACTAGATCCCTGTGCATTCTCTCACTGATTGCCATCCAGGCAGAACCAACTCAGAGCTAACCCTGCACTGGTTCTCGGAGGCTGCAGGTTGCTCAGGAAGAGACTGCCCATCTTTCTCCCCCAGGAGTCACTTGTGGACTTGACCTGCGGGGGAGATGCTGCCTTTGCAGGGAAACGCACTATATCGAGTACATCATCTGAGCAATGGCTGCAATGCCAAACACTGACATGACCAATGCTGGGAGGGTGTGTGGTATCAGCAGCTCACTCATTGCTGGTGGAAATAGTCAACGGAGAGGCCACTTTGGAAGACGTTCTGTCAGTTTCTTACAAAGCCATAGATAATCTTATTATATAATCCAATAATCACATGCTTTGGCAACGATTCAACTGACTTAAAACTTGTCCATACAAAACCGTCCACACCAATGTTTTTAGAAGCTCTTTTCATAATTGCCAAAATTGGGAACAGCCAAATTGTCCTTGAGTGGTGAAGGATAAACGAACTGGTACTTTCACACAATGGAGTACTCTGCTTTTATTGAAAGAAAGGAGCTCATGAGTCACAAAAAGACATGGAGGAACCATGAATAAGTACTAATAGCTAGAAAAACCGACCTTAAAAGGTTATACACTTATGAACCAACTGTATGACATATTGGAAAAGCCTGAACTAGAGACGACAGAAGTTTTGCTGTTGCTGTTGTAAGTGCCATTATGTTAATTACAACTCACAGTGACTTTATGAACAAGTGACATGAACATTGCACTAGGTTCGGGGCATGGGAAGGAGGAGGCATATAATACTTCAAGGGGAGTTAAAACACACAAGAGAGGTTATCTACATGGCACGGCAATGATAGACACATAACATGATTCATTTTCAAAACTCACAGGACTGTCCACTACAAGGAGTGAGCCCTGATTGACTTATAGACTTCAGTTAATTATAATGTCAATACTGGAACATCAGTTATAAAAATTGTAATGCACTGCTATAAGATGTTAACATACTGAGAAGAAACTAGTCTACATGACGAATGTCCAAGGGAACCATGACCACCTCGAGATCAGAAGAACTTGATGGTGCCTGGCAGTCACCACTGAGAATTCTAACCAGGACCACAATAGATGGCCTCTGAGAGAAAGGGAGAAAACCAGAACAGAACTGCAAATTTGAAAAAAGAGAGAGAAACAGAGACAGAGA
>NW_006399805.1:12598940-12612411 GCF_000299155.1 Elephantulus edwardii
CTTGGAGAGGGACATCATGCTTGGGAGGGTGGAGGGACAGCGCAGGAGGGGAAGACCCTCTATGAGATGGATTGATTCAGTGACTGGGGTAATAGGGATGGGTGTGTCAGAGCAGTGTGGTTGGCGCAGGATAGGGCAGGGTTTAGGGCTGTTGTGCATAGGGTCGCTATGAGTTGCAAATGACTTGACGGCACATAACACCAACAACAACAACAAGAAATTTGTCAGCGGCAAAGAAGTAAGATTCATGGAGAAGGAACCACCAGAATGGAAAACATAGGAAGGTTTGTACGCTGTGACGCTTGGGACCTATGTGACTGAACAACTGGTATAGAAATTGTGTCAATGTTTACCAAAACCACAATCAAGTAGTACTTTGAAATAGTAACAGGAGAGCCGTGTGTGGGGAAAAGAAAGGATATATAGGAAGCCTCTGTGTTTTCTTTGTAATTTTCCCTGTAAGTCTTGCACTTCTCTGAAAGTTATTGTTGTTGATTGGTGTTGGGTTGACCACGACTCAGAGTGACCCTCTGCACAACAGCTCTGAAGCATGCTCTGTCCTGAAACAACCTTACTGTCTCGCACAGCTACCCTCTTACTCCAGTCACTGTATCAATCCATCTCATCTGGAAGTAAAGTGGATTTTAAAAGAATGTTTTCTTCAAAGACACTGAAAGAACAGTGGAAAGGCAACCCAAAAGGGGAGAAGCTCATTCTAAACTCCAAGACTTCATGACATATAGAGAATCCAACAGAAAATGAACTGTTCTGGGGAACTGAGTGGGCACTTTACAAAAGTCCACTGATCTTCTACTGAAGAAGAAAAATGAAGTAGGAGGTTCCACACGTCCTGATCTCAAACCCACAGCCACTGTCGTAAAGCAGCAAGGCCAGAGGGAGGAAGCACTAGATACATAGACCCAGGGGACTAATTGAGAACTGATCTTTGACCAAGAGATTAAACTCATTAAATGGAGAAAAGATGCCTCTTTAACAAGTGACACTGAAAAAACTAGCCAATTACCTTGAGAAAATGGAAACACTATTCACACTCCATGCCCTATACAAAACCTAGTTTGTGACGGCTCAAGGGCCTAAGTGTAAAACCTATAAAGATTATCAAAGGAAAAGCAGGGGCGAATACACAAGCCCTGATTTATGGTAGAAATAAACTATCAACTGTAACAAAAACTGCACAATCAGCAGAGGATAACCTAGGTGATTGGCATCATTTAAAAATAAAGTCCCTGTGTTCATCAAAAGAATGAAAAATAACTTACAGACTAGGAAAGAATATTTGACAGTGACGTATCTAACATGTGACTCATCTCTAAAATGTTTAGAAAAGTCCAACACCTCAACCACAAAAAAACCCAAACCAAATACAAAACGCCCACAGGACGTGAAAAGCTCCTTCCAAGAAGGCTTTCAGATGTCTGATGAACACACAGAAAATCTCAAGTTCATTATCTAGTCTCAGAAGTCATCGCCATTGAGTTGGAACCAACTTACAGCTACACCCCCCAGCAGACTCTCAGACTGTCAACTGCAGGGGAGGAGACTGCCCGTCCTCACCCCAGAAGCTGCTCGTGCCACCTGTGGGTTAGCAGCACAACTCCCCTCCAACGAGGCCACCAGAGTCCCCTGTGGTTGTGAGGAGCCATCAAGTTGAATATGACTCATAGCAACCCTGTGAACACCAGAGCTGAACCCTGCCCTACCCTGTGCCGGACTCGCAACCTAACGCACGAGACTCCATTGCTGCAGGCACTGTGTCCGTCCACCTGGGTCAGGGTCTTCCTCTCTTGTCCCTCCACCTTCCTAAGCATGATGCTCCTCTCCAGGGAATAAGCACCTCTCCTAGATCCAAACCAAAACAACGGTGAGAGACATCTCACCTCGGCAACAGCAGCAAAATTCAACAAGACAGAAAGGAGCCAATGTTGGCTAAATTATAATGAAAGTTCTAAACCAAGATGCATCTGAATGAATAAAAAAGAATATGATTTATAAACTTTCATTCAAATCAGAAGATAAGCACACAAAAAGATATTTTTAAAAAGATAAGTACTGGTGAGGGTGTGGATAGACTGGAACACTCATACACTGCTGACTGGAGTGCGAAATGGCGCAACCACTGTAGAAAGCCGTTTGGCACTTAGGAAATATGGAATAAAAACAGCGTTCTGTGGAATCAACTGACATACACATACCCGTTCACTGCAGCATTACATGCAACAGCAAATACATGGAAACATCCCAAGTGCCCATCAATAGATGAATGGATAAAAAAGGCTGTGGTACATTTGAACAATGGAGTACTATGCAATAGTGAAAAGCAAGAAACCGCTCTTTTTTATTATTAATTTTAATGAAAATTCAGAGAGATTTTGGATTTCCATTCATTCTTTGCACTTTACTCCCTGACCACCCTTCTCCTCCAGTTTGTTCTTCTCTTTGAAAAGTAAAAGAAAAATTCTTTCATTGTCATACAATCCCTCCCCCCAGGTCTACTCCACTATGCAGCCTTCCTTCTGGACTCCTGTCATGACAATAATACCTCATCATATATCCCTTTTAAACAGTTCTCTCTCTCATCTGTTTCAATGCAGTATACATAATTTATCCCATCTTTCTCAGTCTCCCCCCAACCCGTATGCCAGTCCCATTTTACAACCAGTGGCACTATGCAGTATTTGTCCTTTTGTGACTGAGATATTTCACTCAGCATAATGTCCTCCAGGGTCACCCATTTAAGAAACTGTTCTTAAAACACTGCATAATATGGATGCATCTAGAGGATATAATGCTAAGAGAAATAAGTCAGCCACAAAAGGTCAAATAGTGCATAAGACAAATGTTTTAAAAAGCTGAGGAAAGGCTTACACACTCAGAATCATTCTTGGTTGGTTACCAGGGTTGGGAAGGGAGAGTAGAGGAGTCAAAATTAGTACAGAGGTGAAAGCAACCCACCAAAGTGTGTGACAGGAAAAGTTATATCCGATGAAGGGACAATGAGTGCAGTGCCACGAGAGAAATGGCTGTGCGCCTTGAACACATTGAAAGACACACCTCACAAATGCTGCACTTTGGTTTCATTAATTACAACAATTTAAATTGGTTTCATTAAAGCTTCATGGATGTAATTGTTGTAGGTAAAAACTCTGGTGTATGCCCAGAACCTAAAAATATTTTGAGCAGAATAGTAGATCAATTTTCTTCCCTCCCAGGAAAACCAACTTGACATGAGTGACCTTTATGGAAGGTGAAGGTCACGGGTGCTGCACTGGGGCGACACAAACATCTTTAGTTTTCATGGTGGCAACAGCTTGACTTCACTTCTTCCAGATGATGGCCAGAGTTGTTGGGTTTATAACGGACTCATTATAAACTTGTCACTGACTTGGGACCAATTTCTAGCCGACCCTCCAGTGGGCTTTCAGAGGCTGTAAATCATAGACGAGGAAAGTGCTCATCTCTCTCCCATGGAGCAAGTGGTGGATTCAAACCACCTCCCAAAAAACAAAAACAACCAGCACAGCTCCTTACCCACTAGGCCACCAGAGCTCCCCAGTGACCACAGGGGTGGACCGAGAGCAGTGGAGGTGCCTAGAGAGGCCACACTATCTTGAGTGCACTCATGGTAGAAATCCTGTTAAGGCCTATGTAGGAGTCTTGACCGCCCCATAGGGGAACAACCCGTAATGTTTTAATTTGTTTGGAAGTAGTAGTCTATTCCTCCACTAAGGTGGGGGCTAGTTAGGGCAAGATGATTTATAGGACAGAGGAGAAGTAGAGACTTTTCTCTTTGTCAAAACTTGACGATGTTCTTCCTTACTCCTGTGAAGAATCCAGTGATTGTCTATTTCCCCTGAAATGCATTCAGTTTGCTAGGACGTCCCATGCTCAGATTGTGGGTGTATGAACCCAGAAGACAGACTGTCCTGTGTCCAGTGCTCTCAGACATAACTGTGAGAAGGAGGGTGTCTCGAGAAATGAATAAGCCCTGGCTTAAGCCCAAATTCCTCTGGGAACCCATCGAAGTCTTATTGGAGGCTTGTTATGTGCTGTCAACTCGCCTGCGACACATAGTGACACTATATATGATAGCTCTGAACCTTGCCCAGTCCTGAGCCAACCTCACTGTCTCAGACAAACCTACCCCTGTTACGCCAGTTACTGTGTCAGTCCATTCATCTGGAGTCTTCCTCTCCTGATCTGTGTCTCCACCCTTGCAAGCAAGATGTCTTTCTCCAAGGACTGGCCCCTCCTAGCAACACGCCCAAAATATGTGAGACAGAGCTTCAAACTCCTTGCCTCCAAGGAGCAGCTTGGTTTTACCCTCTCCAGGACACACCTCTTTGTTCTCTTGGAGGTCCATGGTATATTTAAGACTCTTCTCCAGCATCCCAGGTCTAAGGCATCAATTCTTCTTCTATTATTCCTAGTCATTGTCCAACTCTCCGATGCATAGTAAATAATTGTGAAAACTATAGCTTGGATCAGGCACTTTAGTCTATTGGCTGATATCGCTACTCTTCAGTACCCCTGAGAGTCCCTGATAGTGGGCTGTCCCAATGCCATTCATCTTTTGACTTCTTCACTGCTGGTGCCAAGAGTGTTAATTGTAGAACCAAGAAAACTGAACTTGTTAGCAATCTCAGTCTCTTCTCCATGACATATTTCAACACACAGATGCAGAAATCTGGAGGACAACTACCTGACAAAACTGACTGGAAGAGATGAATAGTTATTCCCATTCCAAAAAAAAGTGACCCTACAGAGTGTGGAAATTATTGGAGGCTTGGGCCTTTAAATTCCCAGAGTAGGGTCATGGGATAGGCTTTGGGATTTGGAAAGAAATCAGCTTGTGCCATGAGGGATGTGAGTTTAGGAAGAACAGCTCTTATCATTAGGCAACTTCTTTCTAACTGGAAAGAACTTTGCTCACTAAGTTCTCAGGAGCTTGATGATTCAGGAGCCGCACCCCCAGTCTCATGGGAATACAGATGTAAGCTTCAATAGATGCAGGAATGTATAAGAAACTCTGGAGGGAGGATAGAAGGAGAATTGATGCCTTTGAGCTGTGGTGCTGGAGAAGAGTATTGAGGGTACCATGGACTGCTAGGAAAACAAACAGATTCATCCTGGAGAGGGTTAAACCGGGCGGCTCCTTGGAGGCAAGGATTCTGAGGCTCCATTTAACATACTTTGGACATGTTGTAAGGAGAGACTGGTCCTTGGAGAAGGACATCATGCTTGGTAGGGTGGAGGGACAGCGCAGGAGCGGAAGGCCCTCTGTGAGGTGGATTGATTCAGTGACTGGGGTAATCAGAATGGGTGTATCGGAGACAGTGCGATTGGCACAGGACAGAACAGGGTTTAGGACTGTTGTACATAGGGTCGCTATGAGTCACAAGCACCTCTACAGAACATAACAACAACAACAATGGCAAGAAACTGCTGCAACCCTGAAGGTACATGGTCCGAGGCCACTGGCTACTCTGTGGGAGAAGGATGGGCAGTCTCCTCCCATGTGCTTACCTGCCTTTGAAACCCCACAGGAGGGTCAGCTATGGGTTGGTTTTGACTCTGCAGTACAACTGATGGCTTAGGGGTGAGGAGCTGCACTGCCAATTCAAAGGCATATGGTTTGGATCCATCAGCTGCTCCAAGGGTCGATGGGCAATCCTCTTGTTTGATCTGTTGTTGTTGTTATATGCTGTCAAGTTGCCTGCGACTCATAGCGACCCTATGTACAACAGCCCTAAACTCCACTCTGTCCTGTGCCAATCGCACTGTCTCTGACACTTCCATCCCAATTATCCCAGTCACTGAATCAATCCACCTCATAGAGGGCCTTCCTCTCCTGCGCTGTCCCTCCACCCTACCAAGCATGAAGTCCCTCTCCAAGGACCGGTCCCTCCTTACAACATGTCCAAAGTATGTCAGACGGAGCCTCAGAATCCTTGCCTCCAAGGAGCAGCCTGGTTTAACCTCCTCCAGGATGAACCTGTTTGTTCTCCTATTTACTGCCTCTGAAAACCCACTGGATGATCAGCTATGATTTAGTTCTCACTCAACAGCCTATAACAACAACATGTTAGCTAAGAGTGTGTGCTCCAAGGTCCACCTGTTAAGAAAGAGTTCAAATCATGGTTTAACCACTTACTCGCTGCATATTTCCAATCCTTCTACAAAAAGGGTATAGAACAGCACTAGGTTTTTAGGACTACCTTGAGAATAAACACACATGGAACATGGTGATCTGGCTGAACTACAGTGACATCTTTGGGAACTCAGGAATACAGACTTTTCTATCTTTTGTTAGGAACAGAAGAATGCAAATGGACAGTATCTGTTTGCTATAACTCCCCTGTTGATTATCTGTTGTAGCATGTCACGACGTTTCTAGTGGCCATATGTTCCATCTACCCACTAAAACTCCAACTTTGCATCCTCCTAACATCTGCATAAAGAAGGACTGTGTAGCTGAGGGCAAATGCTGCATGGACAGCCTCCCGGGGTGTTGCTTGTGAGGGTGTCTTGGCTCATGGGTCCCACTGCAGATCTTCATCTAATTGGTGCACAAAGTTGCCTGCTTCTTAGAGTCTGCAGAACCGGGAGAGCCATGCTCGGCCTGGATGCCACACCTCAGTGAGGTGACCCGTCCTCAGTCCTGGGGCTGTCCTCATGTGTCTTAGTTGTCCTTGAAAGGTCAGCTGGGCTGGATTTGAATGTCCAAATCATCACCTGAGTCTTCGGTTATTTCAGAAACAGAGATGCATCAGGGCCACTAGGGAACCAGGAACAAAAGGCAGAGGTCAAACAGCCTCTTCTGTTGTTGAACGCTTCCCGTCTGCCCATAAACTTGACACAGAGAAATGGTTTCCTTCAGATGGCCCTTCATCCAGGACAACAAATCCAATCAGATTTGTTCTAATGGTGTGTTGCTGTACTTATGTGCTGTTAACTTGATGAGTTTGTTCTGAATAAGGTCCACATATGACAAGCTCAACAAAGGAAGACATGGTTTAAAGTAAGCGAGAGGCAAATACTAGGTGTCCAGTCCATCAGTCCTAGAGACACTCCAGGTAAAGCCTCACCCGCCGGGTTGGGATGGGATGACAAACAAGCTACGGGAATGCTGGGCTGCGGTCAGTGAATTCAGGCTTGGGTGGGTACTGTCAGTGATCGACTGTGATCCGAGTGAAGTCCGGCAGGGCAACAGGCTGCTCTGCACGGCTGCTGCAGAGAACCAGCCACGCCGGGACTCCACGGAGCGTGGAGGAGCCGGGCCTGCTGGTGCTGGGCACAGAGGACCACGGACCGAGGATGGGTGGCTAAAGCAGATTCTCTCAGTGAGTAGGCAAAAACACTGGGCAATGAACCAACCAGAAAGAACAAGCTCCAGTGACTTTTAGCATCAAGTGTGAGTTGATACTATTTTGTTGTTGTTCAGTTGAATTCTGATGAGAATCTTTCCACAAGGCAGGGATGTAGGATTCAAGGGAACTAGGAGAGTCTATAGACACCAGACCTGGGAACAACACTCACGTTCTCTGGATCCTTTCACAGAGGAGAGGCAGCTAATGTCTAAGAGGCCAAGGTCAGCAGTTCCTAAAGCAGAGACTAGAAGGTAAGGGCAGGGGAACTAGAGTACTGAAACTGGTACAGCCCAAATGGAATGAACAAGAATGATGTCACATTGTGAAAGATATTACCAACACTTTGTGTAGAAATTGTGAAACAGAAACCTATCCTGTTACATAAAATGTTATCTAAAATACAGCAAGATATTATCTGAAAAGGAAAACAAGGAAGAAATGAAATACTGTCCTCAAGGGGGTGGACTCAGTTTTCAGTTTGCCCACATTGGAGGGGACAGCCAGGCCCCTCTGGGGACAAGCAGAAGAGGAAGAAGGCCTTGACGTGTGTGTGCATACCGGTTCACTGACATGCCCAGCCATCAGTCTGAAGTTTCAAGGTATCCCTGGGAGCTGAGGTTTTGACCTCAGATTATGAGTGACAAGGAAACAAAGCAGAGGAGTTAAGCGGTTACCCAGACTTCTACACCAGGCTTAGGATTCTCTCCATGGGCCCAGCCTGCCTCTCCAACTCTTAGAAAACTCTTCAAGACATAAGAAGCAAAGAGCCTTGATCAGGGCCTGCAAGTGGAGCAGTGATGAGAGATTATTGCCATAAAGTTATTCCAATTCAGGTCCAGCATCAGGTTTAGATTGCAAATCCCACGTCCTCAGGATGAAATCCCACCCTCAGTGATCACAAGGAAGAACTGAGCCTCCTGGGAGCTGATGTGTCTTGGAGGCAGAGGGACCCATGGGTGAGAGCAGCCCTGCTTGCCCAGAAGCAGTCACGGAGTGGGAGGGACACTCACGCCTGAGAGCACGGCTTCCAGTCTGTTCTGTGATCTTCAGGTTCCAGGCACTTGAGACGACCATAAGTGGTGGATAGGAGGACTGTCCCCTCCACTTTTGGGCCCCACTGGCTCCATCGCCTTCAGTTCTGAGAAAGGAGGCTCATTCTCATGGGGTTTTCCTGCCACTCAGGCAAGCAGGCCAAGCTCGCAGCCACCTCCTCCTGCACAGGCCAGCCCCAGGCCCTGAAGAAAGGCACCAGGTTCTTCTGCACTTTACTAGAGAATTTCTTCACCCACAGGTTCATCTTGCCTGTGTTGTCACTGGGCACAGCAGAGAGAGTCTGGTACTCAGCAAAGAGCTGGATGAAGGGCTCCCATCCGAAGGCTTCCTGGAGCTGGAAACGAGAGACAGAGAGAGGCGGCGTGAGCCATCTGGTCTACCAAAGCCAGTACCGCAAAGATGGGAACTATGGGAGAGAGACAGGGGCAGAGGGAGGCGTCCCAGTCGTCAAGCGACCCTCATTTATGCTTGCACGCACGTTACAGTGATGGCAGCTCCTGATCGTCCCCGTCCCCTAGAACCCGTCCCCTTGTCCTACTCACTCCGGCACAGAAAGACTATCTCATGCTCTCTCCTCACCACTTCCATACACACACCCTTGAGCTGGTAGGTGGCATCCCACAGAACCTAATGTCTGACAAGATCTCCACAGACAGCAGTGCTCATCTTTACGTACCATTTATGAAGAAGGTACCTCCAAGTTTCCTACACATCATGGCTGAGCTGAGAAATCCTCACATCCCTATGACTGGTCTTTCCCCAGAGAGATCCGTGAAAGACGCTGGCCTTCTGCAGTGCTGCCCTACTGCTCTGTGGAAAACTGCCTTAGAGCTGAAGAAATGGAAGAAGCAAGCCCATCGTTCCCGTGGCTCAAATGAGAGTGACTCATCCCTTACAGAGACGCAGCCCCAGGAAGCCACTGCAGGATGGCTTGGTAGCTATGACTACGCTGTTAGGTGCCTGAGTCCGGTCTGACTCAGAGGGTCCCTATGCACAACAGAACAAAGCAAGGCGTGCTCCTGCAGAACCCTCACAACCACTGTAGTGTTGAAGCCCCCGGCACATCTCCTTTAATACAGCTGACAAGGAATAACTTTATGAGCAGCAGTGGAACACAATCTGACTGAGGCCCAGAAGATGCGACTCTCAAGTCGGAAGGCATTTAGATTCAGATTAGGGAAGAGCTGCCTCCTCAGAGCAAGCCTCTACCTCAACCGTATGAGTGAAGCACAGCTTTCAGGAGCATCGCGTGCCGACGGGTCGTCATTTGCTGATGTGGATGACTCAAAATGGGCAGAAACAGCTGAGTGCATCCACTGACAATCAGACTGTGAAGTGTAGTGTTTGAATCAAGGAGAACTGGAGGTCTGCACAATGTGATGGGACAGCTAAGACAGACATCCTCGGCACTGTTGTTGTTGGGCGCCAGAGAGCTCGCTCTGATTTACAGTTCTGCACAACAGAATGAAACCCTCCTGGACCCCGTACCACCCTCCAGTCTCTGCTGTACATTACCCCATCACTGTAGTCACCTGACAATCCCTCTCCTTGAGGTTGGCCCTCTTCTTTGCTGATCATCTGTTTTTCCAAGCATGATGTTCTCCAGGGACCTGCCCCTCTTTGTAACATCCCCACAGTAGGTGAGACGATCTCACCATCCATCCTTCTAAGGAGCATCCGTGCGGCACTTACTCCAAGACAGGTCTGCTTGTTCTTCTGGCAGTCTTCTGTCTACTCAATATTCTCTGCCCACCTCACAATTTAAAAACATTAATTCTTTGGTCTTCCTTATTCATTGTTCAACTTCCAAATGCATAGGAAGCAACTGAAAAGTGTGAGCTGAGAGTTTTAAGTATTTATGACTTAAAATGAACTGGAATTGCCATTTTGAGCCAGACAGTCACATACATGTTTACTGTGCCAGGAATGACAAATTGAAGGGAAATAATGTCCCATTTTTTGTTGAAAAGAACATCTCAAGATCTATTCCAAAGTACAATGATGTCAATAATGGGATAATGTCAATACAAATAACTGGAGGATATGCTAATATAACTGTCACTCAAATGTACGCACCAATCACTAAGGTCAGTGATGGGAAGATTGAAAGTTTCTATCCCTACAACCAGGAGAAGATAACGTAGATGAATGGGACCTTCTAAGAATCAAATCCCTATGCACATCCAGAAACTTCTCCAACAGGGTAAAAAGGGAAGCCACTGACTGGGAAAAAGTATTTGGTAATAACACATCAGATAAGGGACTTATATCCAGAATTTATAAAATACTTGAGCATCACAACAAGATAAAGGTAAATAATCCAATAGAAAAATGGGCACAGGCCCGCGCCGCCGCGGCGGAGCAGCGCCGACAGCCGGGCCGTGGCAGACGGGGTGTGAAGAGAGTAAAAAAAAAAGACACTTCAGTGGGTGGCAGTTGCAACCTTCCTTTATGCTGAAATAGGACTCATCTTAATCTTCTGTCTCCCCTTTATTCCTCCTCAGAGATGGCACAAGATTTTTTCATTTCATGTGTGGGGTAAAATTGCAAATTTATGGAACAAGGCTTTCCTTACTATAATAATACTTTTGATTGTTCTGTTTCTTGATGCCGTGAGAGAAGTAAGAAAGTATTCTGCTCATACCATTGAGAAGAGCTCAACTGGTAGACCTAGTGCCTACGAACATATGCAGATGAAACCTTTTAGAACTCAAAGAAATCTTTACATTTCTGGATTTTCACTATTCTTTTGGCTAGTATTAAGATCTCTGATTTCCCTTATCACTCAACCGGCAAAAGAACTGTCAAACAAAGGAGCAATCAAAACACAAACATAAAATACTAACAAAGCTGCCAAAATACTCATGGAAAAACATAAGAAACTAAAAAAGTTATTAAAAACCTATCCTAAGGGAGAGCACCACATATTGGAAATTGAAAATAAAAAAACTTCTAGAAGACCAAGAAAAACTGAAGGTTGAATTGAAGAAGACATCAGATGCCCTTTCTAAAGCACAAAATGACGTGATGACAATGAAGATGCAATCAGAGACACTTTCAAAAGAATACGACCGACTCCTAAAAGATGCATCCTATCTCCATACCTTTTCAACCTATATGCAGAACAGATTATCCGGGAGGCTGGGCTCTATGAGAAGAAATATGGGGTCAGGATTGGTGGACGATTTATCAACAATCTGCGTTATGCGGATGACACAACCCTGCTTGCTGAAACTGAGGAGGACCTGAAGCACCTGCTGCAGAGTGTCAAGGACTGCAGCCTACAATATGGATTGAGGCTCAATGTCAAGAAGACAAAGATTCTCACCACTGGACCAATCGGCAGCATCAGGATGGATGGTGAAGAGATTGAGATTGTACACAGCTTTAGTTTGCTTGGCTCCATAGTCAACAGTCTTGGCACCAGCAGCCAGGAAATTAAAAGGCGCATTGCCATGGGAAAGTCTGCTGTTAGGGACTTCTCCAAAGTGCTGAAGAGCAGTGGTGTCTCTCTGGAGACTAAGGTGCGTCTGATACAGGCCATGGTCTTCGCAAACACCTGTTATGCATCAGAGAGTTGGACAATGACCAAGGAGGATAGAAGGAGAATTGATGCCTTTGAGCTGTGGTGCTGGAGAAGAGTACTGAGAATACCATGGACTGCTAGGAAAACAAATAGATTTGTCCTGGAGAGGGTTAAACCAGGTGGCTCCTTGGAGGCAAGGATTCTGAGGCTCCGTCTAACTTACTTTGGACATGTAGTGAGGAGAGACCGGTCCTTGGAGAGGGACATCATGCTTGGGAGGGTGGAGGGACAGCGCAGGAGAGGAAGGCCCTCTATGAGGTGGATTGATTCAGTGACTGGGATAATTGGGATGGGAGTGTCAGAGACAGTGCAATTGGCACAGGACAGAGCGGAGTTTAGGGCTGTTGTACACAGGGTCACTATGAGTCACAGGCGACTCGACGGCACATAACACCAACAACAACAACATGGTTTACGCTTAAAAGTCAGCTATTTAATAACTTTTTTTTGTTATTGTGTAGTTGTGTTTCATTGGCACAAAACCAGTTAATTGAGAACTGGGTTATTTGATACTGTGCATTTATTTGACTGTTTTTTGTTAGCATTTATGTTAATGTAATTAGTAAGCATTCTAACTCTTAAAGTTTTAATAATAGTGTTTATGTGTATTTGTATAACTGCCATAGCACTGAACTGAATTTACTTTTACAACAGAGTGGGGTTTGGACTTAAAAATTTAATGTACATTATATCCAAAGAGCCGTAATGGCCATAGCTGTAAGAATTATTATCTATACAGCCATTGCCTCAATATACATACACTGGAGAAAAATAGTTTCTCTGAGACGTTTCTATATTCTGAAAGCTAAATATTAAACTATTTTTTCACTCTATGATTCATTTAACATCTCATTTAGAAGATGGCAATGAATGTAAAAATATTATTGAGATTTCTCCAGTGTTTAGACATGAAAATCACCTTCCTTTTCTCGTAAAAATATGAAAGAAATTGGAAAATTTTAAAAAAAAAGAAGAAAAATGGGCACAGGATATGAACAGGCACTTCACCAAAGATGACATTCAGATGGCTAACAAGGACATGAAGAAATGCTCAAAATCCCTAGATCTAAGAGAGATGCAAATTAAAACAACTATGAGATATCATCTCACTCCAGTCAAAATAGCAAAATTTAATAGAACAGCAACAAATGCTTGCGAGGTTGTGGAGAAACTGGAACCCTTATTCCCTGTTGGTGGGAGTGTAAAATGGTGCAACCACTATGGAAGGAGGTATGGCGCTTTCTCAAAAAGTTGGGAATAGAGGTACCATTTGACCCAGCAATTCCACTACTGGGAATATACCCCAAAGAGACCACAACTGACATCCAAGCAGAAATATGCACACCCATGTTTTTCACGGCTTTGTTCACAATAGCAAGGAGTTGGAAACAACCTAAGTGCCCATCAACAAACAAATGGATAGAGAAGCTGTGGTATAGCCACA
>NW_006399805.1:12612926-12661376 GCF_000299155.1 Elephantulus edwardii
TATCATGGCATGGAGGAGGAATAGTGGAACTGTATCCACATTTACAATATTCTTCTTACCAAAACCATTTATGGAAAATAGGAACTGCATTAGAACATGTATCTCTGGATTGGAAATGATCATCTTGTTAATATTTCTAGCCTTAAACTGAAAAGATTATATTGTTCAAAATTATTTGTTATACATTTGTTTTAATTATTCCCTCTTTTAACAACTGGGATTTAGAGGGAAGATAAAAGACCAGAGAATGGCCAAAATAATTAGGGCAGCTATTGCTGCCAGTTTAGGGCCTGTGTCGGAAAAAGGAAGTCTTACTCATATACAGTGCCACCCAATGGTAAAAAGGAGGTCAGAATTGCTTCCACTGTGGAAAGCTGGGCCACTTCACTAGGCAGTGTCACAGACAAGAGCCACAGATAGGGAAGGGAGTAGAGAGGAAGCTCCCACTCACATACTTTAAGTGTGGATCTGAAGGACACATGGCCAAGGGCAGCCCACAACAGGTCCTCACGGCTGACAGGACTGACAGGCCCCATCTCCCAGCTGGAAACAAAGGAGGATGCTTCAAAGATTTAGATCCTTCCACAAGAGCCATGACATTAGTGGTGAGTATTAACATTACTGGCAAGTATATTCATTTTCTCCTGGACACAAGAGCCTATTATTTGGTCCTAAAAGCCTTCTGAGGTCCCAGATCTTCTCACTATTTCTTAATGATTGGAATTGATGGAAAACCTCATAAGCAGTTCCTTACTTCACCTCTGCCTTGCATGCGGACTTCCGAGCTATAAAACAACCCAGTGGTAGATGTAATTTGGTCCAGGACTTAAGAATAATAAATGCCATAGTTGAGCCTTTACATCTTGTGGTTCCTAACCTTTATACTATAATAGACAAAGTGCTAGTCAATAAGCCGTTTATTTTAAGAACTACCTTCCCTCTGTAACTTGATTTGTGCCACTGTTAGAACCTCTACTTGGAATATTATTGCTTTTAATTTTTGACTCATGTACTTTTAACTTGTTAGTTAAATTTGTGTCTTCTAGGTTACAACAGTTCTATGATGCATCTCCAAGGATATGAACATGTATGGCTGAGCACAATTGATAACAGTGCATCTAAATTCCAAAATCAATCTCCACAATAGTCTACATGTTTCCTATTGTCAAAGGGGCCCTTTAGAGTAGTGAGAGAAGATCTTCACCTTGAAACCTACAGTTTTCCTTTTCAGCAGGAAGTAGCTAAGAGAATACACTGTCCCCTTTTCCTTATGAATCAGGGAGAAATCTCTCTCAGGGAGGAGTGATAGGGAATGGCAAAGGACACACTGACAAAGGAGATTAATCAGAACTGGTTTTGACAAGCACTGTAGCAATGGGACAATTAAAACAGACTTTCAAAGGGAAAAAAAAGAGAGGAACAAATTGGAGGAGGGTAGAGAAAATAATGCGACAATGAAAGTATGGAAAGCCAAAATCTCTGTAAATGTTCATTAAAATTAATAAAATACAATTTTAAAAAAGAAAGTTTCTATAAACTTCTGCAGTCTAAAATTGATCAGATATGCAATAAAGATGCATTAATAATTAAGACTGATGTAAGATGATGATGTTTTTGTGTGCCCCTGAGTTGACTATGACTCATAGAGACCCTATGAACAATATCTCTGAACCCACCCCATCTAGAGTCAATCTCCCTGTTTCTGATGCACTTGTCCCCACTGCCACAGTCACAGTATCAATCAATCTCCTCCGGGGGCTTCCTCTCCCATGCTGACACTTCATACTTTCAAGCATGATGTCCTTTTCCAAGGTCTGGTCCCTCCTGGTAACACGCTTAAAGCATGTGAGACAGAGTTTCACAATCCTTGCCTTCAAGAAGCAACTTGGGAGACAGGACAGACCTGTTTGTTTTTTTTGGCAGTCCATGGTATGTTAATACTCTTCTCCAGCACCTAAAAGCCATTGATTTGCTTCTGTCATCCTTTTTCATTGTCCAGCTCTCAGATGCATAGCAAGTAATTGAGAAGATCATGGCTTGGATCAGGCACTCCACATTGAACAGGTCCCTAGCTTTCCCAAAGCAACTTGTCTTTTGATTTCTGGACTGCTGGTGCCAAAAGTGTGGATTGTGGACCTGAGTAAGGTGAAATTGTTAGCAACCTTAGTGTCTTCTCCATCCATCATGGTGCAGCCAACTGTCCCAGTGGTGAGAATCTTTGTCTTCTTGATTTTTAGCATCAATCCATATTGAAGACTGCAGTCCTTGACCTTCTGAAGCAAACACTTCAAGCCCTCCTCAGTTTTGGTGAGCAAAGTTGTGTCATCTGCATAAAAAGACTGTTCATGAGTCTTCCTCCAATCCTGATTCTACAGTCCTCTTCATAGAAGCTTTTTGAACAATCTGATGGAACTTTAGAATTACCAGGACCTCGTGCTAATCCAGCAATCCTTGGTGTATGATGGTTTAGTGTTTGGCTACTATAGAAGAATGGAAGCTGAAGTCAGCTCAGCCATATCTCAGAGGAAAGAGGATTTTCCTAAACCAAATCCCGTGGATCATCCCAATCTGATCTGTCATTGGTCACACAGGCAGCACAGGGCCACAGAGGGTTTGCTGCTCTGTGGATGTCATCATGTGTAGAGGGATGACTAGACCACAGTTAAAGACAACAGACCTTTTTTGTGATGTTGGAGTTTTCCTATCAAGTTGTTGTTGTGTTGTTGTTAGGTGCTACAGAATCATATACAACTCTTAGCGACCCTATGAACAATCTACAAGACCCTGTTCTAATTTACAAGATTTTCAAAGGTATGTTATACCGGAAGTAGATGGCCTATTCTGCTTCCCAATCTGTCTTAATTTAGGAGCTTTACCAAAACCTGTCCACCATGGGTAACCCTACTGACAGGTGACACACCAGTGGCACAGATTTCAGTATCACAGAAATTCTAAGTTATCTCAGTACAGCAAACTGACAGACAAGTGGTATACCACTTAGAACAATGTTCTCTCCAAACACAATTAACACAGTTCCTTGGGCCCAACTGACTTTTAAATACAAAGGCCCACCCACCAGGTCCTAATTGCTTAAACAAGAGGCTTCCAGCCCATAGCTGATTGTTAATGAAATCAGAACTGGCCAATCAGCTTACAGTTGATGGTTAAGAAAATAATAATAAAAAAATATCCAAGCAGTTTACACCCAGCTTTCAAGTAAATAAAAAACACTTACCCGCCAGAATCCAACTGTTCCAGGCTGGAGACTCACCCTCAGGTAGGACCCAACCACATTTTAAATACAAAGGCCTGCCCACCACGTCCTGATTGCTTAAACAAGAGGCTTCTAAACACAAATTTTTAAAATTTGACTATGTGGAGGCTATTAGAGAATTATATTTGTTGTTGTTATCTATTTAGTTATCCATTTGGGATTCAAGTTGGAATGATGACAGTGTGAGAATTGTACTACCAGGCTGTTCTCCTAAAATGCCTTTGATAAACCAGTCATCCCTTAGACCCTGTTATTAGAATGTGCCATGCTTCTCACTCAATTCATTTAACTAAAGTGAGAAAAAAAAGAACAAAACTCAAAACATTACCACTTATGGAGTACTTATTAGGGGACAGAGACACATACATGAGTGAGAGAGCAGCAACTCAAGCTTAGGGGCATCTATGGCAAAGCCTTCTTCCCTTGTGCTGCTATAGGCACCTTTATTTCCTTCAATCTTTCTATTTACTCTTATCATCACAAAACCATGGGGAGGTGAGTGCAGAGGCAGCTTGTCTCCACATTAGAGATGGATAACCTCAAAATACATGGATGCTGAAAGACTTTGAGGCACCTAGGGACAATGGTGGTACACAGCTGTGGTCTCTGGAGTCCCACCTCCCTCCTTTCTGTCCAGTACCTGAAGGTATGTCTCCAGGGCTGTCCATACACTCCAGTCACTCAGAGGGGCTCCCTTTCTCAGGTGTGTCTTGATCCTCTTCTCCCGTTCTGGAGGCTTCAGCTCAGGGTGGGCCTGAGCCCTGGGGATGCCCAGGACTGTCTCGTGGACATAGACTGACCACAGGTTGCAGGTGGCCTCAGTGGTGTGTGGGGGAAACTCCCAGCCATGCCTCTGCTGGTTGTGGCCCAGCTCGTGGATGGGTCCCCACAGACCATTGCTCCTCATGCTTGCCTCACTGGTGAGCTCATGTGCCGACTCCACGTGGCACATGATGGGGTACCCAGAGTGCATCCAACCTGAAGGACAGGAGGAAGAAAGGAGATGCGTGAGACCCACCCAAACTCACCTTCACCCCTTCCCTTTGTATGACTTCCCTTATCCATCCTGGTGGCTAATGATTCCAGGATCTCCTTGATGTCTAGAAAATAAATGTGCTCCTTGAATTTGAACCAGGAGGACAGGAGGAACAGGTGATGGTTGAGGTCCATCCAAACCCATCTTTATTCCTTTCCCTTGTGTGACTTTCCAACTTCATATTGGTGGCCCAATAACTCCAGGACTTCCTTGTTGTCTAGAAGGTAGATGGATGTCTTGACTTGGACAGGAACTTACTATCCTTAGTCTTCTCCCAGGCTTTCTAGCCTTTCTCCACTCAAGTTATGGCTTCTTCTCACTTTAGCCCTGAGCAATCTGGATAGTTCATAGACTTACTTGTTATAATCTAATGTTTCATTGTCTTGTAAACTTCTTTTCCATGTGAGTTTGCAACATGGTGTCCTGAGTTTGCATTTGAAACTCCTTTAGGCCTAGAGGATATCATTCTGACAGCCCCCAGGCAAACCATTGTTGTCTAGATTTATACTCTGTGACAGTGATGGTGTAGCCAACATTACTATTTTACACAGAGAACTGATGTCCAGGGAATATGCGTATTCTCCATGCGGAATTAAGATCGTGTTCTCTCTTATTAGGCTTTCTTGAATGGGCTGGAACTCCTAACAATCCTATGAAGAACATGCACAGACCCTGCCAGGTCCTGCACGACCCTCACAATCTCTGTGTGCCCACTGCTGCAGACCTTGTGCTGCTCAATCCGCCTCATAGAAGGTCTTCTTCTACTTTGCTAATTATTTTCTAAACATTATGACCGGCCTCTTCTGACGATATTCCCAAAGGATATGAGGTAAAGTCGCATCCTGTTTGCTTTGAAGAAACACTCTGACTTTATGTCTTTCAAGACAGATTTGTTTGTTCTTTTGGAAATCGATGGTATAGTCAATATTTTTCACCAACTCTACAACTGAAAGGCATCAATTATTTTTATCTTCCTTATTCATTGTCAAACTTTCACATTTATGTTGTAAAAAAACAACTGAACCCATGGCTTGGGTCAGATTCACCTTAGTTTTCAAACTTACATCCTTGCATTTAGCACTTTTAAAAGATCCTTAGCAACAGAATTGCCCACTACAGCACGTCTTTTGATTTCTTGACTGCAGCTTCTGTAGGTATCAATTGTGGATATAAGTAAAATGAAATAATAGACAACTTGAATTTTCTTTTACCTCATTTATCACGATGTTGGCTATTGGTCGAATGGCGAGAATTTTTATTTTATGTTGATGTATAATCATACTGAAGGTATATAAACTTTGATTTTTATAAACTTTTTTCTTCAGTAAGTGCTTCAAGTCCTCTTTACTTTGATCAAGATGGTGCCATTAATCTAATTACTAATGAGGCTTCCTCCAATCCTGATGCCATATTCTTCTTCATACAGTCCAAGTTCTCAAATTATCTGCTAATCATGCAAATTGAATAGGTATGGTAAAAAGATGTAACCCCAGCGCAGACCTTTCCTGATATGAAGCCATGCTGTTGACCTTGGCCTATTCAATTCTCACTTCCTGGTCCATGTTCAGGTTCCACATGAGCAGAATTAAGTGCTGTAGAAACCCCATTCCTCTCAATGTTATTCACTTTATTATTGTGCATACAGTCGAATGTCTTTACAGCCAATAAAATACAAGTAGACATGTTCCTGCTATTTTCTTCTTTGTTGCCTTCTCTGCCTTATGTTTGAAGGAACTCCTTCATTTTCCTCCTCTTGAAGTACCCCCACTGCCGTCTGTGAGCCACTGGTACTGTGTTTTAATTTTAGTTTAGTGTCCCACTGAATTTCCTCTTGCAGGTTTCTCACGTACGAGCATCGTGTCATACCTCGCAAAGCCAGGCCTGTTCTGATTTTCCCGCTATTTTCTCATGACATTATATTTTACTCCAGTTGGGCATTCAAAATAAGAAATGGGCGGTTTCCTCAGGCACCCACCTGCTGAGATTTGCACGTCAGCAACAATCCTCTCAGGGCGGTGGAAGGGGAAGGGCTGGGCTCCCAGCCTGGCCACAGCGGCCATCATCTCATCCCAGAGGTGCAGCACAGGCTTGGGGTCCTCCAGGCAGTGGAGGCTCTTGGTGGGCACGGTCAGGATGATGTTGCTTGTCACCAGCTCCCCCCAGGGAGCCGGACTTTGCTGGATGCACCTCCTCCACTCCTCCTGTGATGTTTGACCTGGAGTAAGTACCACGGACATGTGACATTACTGCTGTGAAGTGAGTGAGTCATGACACCTTTCTCTCTGCCATCTCATGACCTGGATGCTTGCCATGTCCCTGGATGCAGAACACCCCAATTCATGGTCCTTTGGTTTCTGTATCCATGCACACAGCGCATCCTGTATCCAGGATATAAACTGCTTTCTATCCATAGATGCAAGGGTGTTTCTTACGGCTGGAAGTAGGCTATCCCATATCCATGGATGTATGGAATTATGTATCCACGGACTCAGTATATCCTGTATGCATGGATGCAAAGAGTGTTATTTCTCTAGATAAAGGGCATTCTATACCGTACGTGAATAGAGAATATGCATGAAATCATGATGTCCTATACCCATGGACACAAGAGCGCACGTATCACACCCTGGAGAGAAGGCATATAGATAAATGCAGAGTGTTCTGTAAACAGGGACACGGGGAATACAACATCCACGGATGCATTGTATACTATATTCATGAACACAGACTATCTCATATCCATGGACCTGGGAGCTCCTTATCTCTGGATACAGGGCGTTGTGCTCTTAATGCAGAACGTTCTATATCCCTGGACACTGCCTGTCCCATCACCCTAGACAGGGGACCTGCATCTCTGTCCTAGCAGGTCTCCTCCTTCACTCACCTTGACCCCACTTTTCCTCTACAGCCAGCTCCCTGGCTCCCCTGATGCCTCAGCTCAGTCCTGGTCCCCACTCACCCAATCTGTAATAGGGGGCTGGCACAGCTTTCCTGAAGGTGATGGGCACTGGGCCCAGAGAGCTGCCCTTGGGCACAATGACGTAGATCAGGCCACCCCACAGGCAGGGCACTGAGAGCTCAGTCCGGTCCGCATGGCACAGGTGGGTCACCATGGGGGCTCGGCACAGCTTGCTGGCATGGCTCAGGTCATCGGTGTGGCAGCCTACCTGCACCTGCAGAGGGACACACCTGAGTCAGAAGACCGGGCCCTGGAGGATTGCCCTGGTACGATGTGTGGATGGGGAGCCATGCACTCTGCTTTCTCTTTCTGTGGGTGACGAGTAGAGGCCTGCAGGTGTTGGCGCTCCAGGTCTGCATCACCTTCCTCAGCTCCCACACAGCCCTCCAGGAGATCTCTATCTTGTGAGGGCCCAGGTGTGACAGGTGTGTCCTGCATTGGCCCTGGCATTGGACCTGCATCTTTGGTGGCTCCCAGTGGGAGTGAGCCAAGGGCCTCATCCACATTGGACAGAGGAGGCCAGGCAGAGCTGTGCTGCTTGACCTGAGAGGTGGAGGGCGGGTGCGTCTGCCCCTCTCTATGGTCTCCTTCCTGGCTGCCTGGCTGACTCCTGGCCCGCTGGCCCTGGG
Source organism: Elephantulus edwardii (assembly GCF_000299155.1). Classification (NCBI taxonomy): domain Eukaryota; kingdom Metazoa; phylum Chordata; class Mammalia; order Macroscelidea; family Macroscelididae; genus Elephantulus; species Elephantulus edwardii. Next base: position 12,620,825 of record NW_006399805.1, read on the forward strand.
GTTGTCTTAGGTTCAGTGCAGCCGATCTGGGAAGGGCGCTGAGCAAGCAAGCCTGTCAGTGCGGCAGGCACTGGGCATGAGAACAAGCAGGAAGAGACTCAATCTCAAGGGCTGCGGGTGGGGTGCTGAGAAAAGAGGGGACTCAGGAAGATGCCTGGGGGTGCTGAGGGCAGGATGAGGGCAGGTGTTGTCCCTTCACCTTTGGAGGCTCACTGCACCCTCGTGGTTGGGAAAGGCCTCCAGACACAGAAATGAGGGACTGAGGTTTGATCCTGGTGTGATCTGACATGAGGGGCTCTGGGGCCCTGACTCTTCAGGACACTCTGTGAAATGGGCAGCAGAACCCACTCGTGCACTCTGGGAGGGTCCAGGGGAACAAACAGAGTCTGCGCAGTGCTGACGGAAGATGGGCAGTGGGAGTCCTGAGAGGAACCTGAGAAGGACCCCCCCAAAAAAACAGAGCAAAGACCTGCGAAGCCTCGAGGACACTTCACAAGGTCACCGAGAGGCAGGGTTCGCTCCATGCAGTGGTTTTTGGGACCCCAGACAGCAAACTACATGAAGGCAGGACGTGGGTGGGAGGCTGCAGCTCTGAGGACCTGGGCTCACTCCAGCCTTACCTTCAGGCCATCAGAGACCACGGCTTCTGACAGAGAAACTTCCAAGTTCATTCCCTCCGGGAGGTAGAGCCCCGTGCTCACCCAGATGTCACTGCTGCCTGTAAGGGCCGAGGGGAGGGTTGACCCACTGTGAGTGACTGTCCCTCTCCTGCTCCACGACCAGCAGCCCCTCCTGGTGCCCTGACTCATTCTCCACATCACAGTCACCTCCAGGGCTCTGTCCTGCTGAGTCCCCTCTGCCCACACGGCCCGCCTGCTCCTCCTCACACGCACCTGGGTTGGTCCCGTCGATCTGCACTGTGATGGGGCAATCAAAGGAGTCCAGGCTGGAGAGGCAAGTGTAAACACTCAGCCCCTGCGCCAACTGGGAGCAGTCGGTGCCCGAGTGGGCCAGCTCCGTGGCCAGACACAGCACAGTGGCCTCTCGGGAGCCACTGGCCACAGGGTTGTCCCGGCTCACAGCAGGGAGCCCCGCCTGCTGAAGGGTCTTCCTCAGCAATCTGTGTAGAGAGGTGTAAGCAGGGATGTCCTCGGCAGGGATCTGCAGGAAGGCTGCCCCGTCCACCCCCAGTCTGGCCAGCCAGCTCTTCTCCATGCTCAAGTCCTCCTGAAAGGTGGCCAGGGCCCTGCGGAAGTGGTAGTTCAACATCTTGGGCGTGGGCACAGGAAAACGGCCAGCACTGAGGGTCTGGGCCAGGATGCTGAGACCGAAGGGGTTGACAATGCGGTTCCCAGGGAAGCTGGCCAGAGGGGAGCGGCCTGGGTTCTGGGAGGCCCACCACCAGGCATGGCCCCCAATCAGCAGCCCGCCACCCTCGGCCACAAATTCCTGGAGTTCTCGGGCCTCCTTGGCACTGTAGGCTGTACAGCAGTAGACACGCAGGCCATTGGTCAACTGAGGCTCCAAACTGCAGGTCAGTTCGTGCACAGACAGCAGGGGACAAAGTTTCTTCAGACTTGTGTTCACTCCAACTTTGCCCGGTTGGTCCCTGGCCAGCCAGCGCACAGCATTGAGTAAGAAGGGCTTCAACTGGGGCGCACACAGCAAGGCCTCGTGAGAAGCCAGCACCACGCGGCCACGGCCATAGCGGGCAGCGGCCAGGAAGCAGCCGAGGTTGGCGTCCAGCCCCAGAGGAAAGGCCAGGGCTCCATGCACCAGCAGCTGGGAGGGGATCCCCCCGGTCTGGATGTCCAGTTCCGAGACCCCTTTGAGGAGCTGCTGTTGATCCCTGCTGACGTGTTCCCCGCATCTGGAGAGACAGAGAAGGGGGCCGGTCAGCTGACTAGAGAAAGAGCGCTTTGACTGTTGAGGCCTTCAGGGGGGTAGGAAGTGGGCTTCCTAGATGTCTTCCTCCTGTCCTTGTCAACAGCGCAGATTTTAGTGTACAGTGTTGCATTCTACCAGATCTACGGCCCTGTAAACAGTCGTTAAAATCACACTTCAAATAAAATTTTATTTTAAAAAAACCATTAACTTGCTGTTTTGTGACACGTGGTTGACTATCACTCACAGTGACCCTATGAACAACAGATCTGAATTTTGTCCTGCTATGTGCTATTTTTCAAGATCGCCCAGGTTCTCCACCCCACTGGTAAAGTCAGTGTGTCAATCTATGTTTGTGTGTACGAATCTATCTTGTTGAGCGTCTCCCTCTTTCTCTTACCCTCCACCCTTCCCAGCAAGATGTCTGGTTTCATTAACTGGCTTTTTCTGACAACAGGTTCAGGCATGTGAGATAAACTCTCACCATCTTTGCCTCAAAGAAGCTCCCTTGCTGTGCTTATTCCAAGGTAGACTGATTTGTTCTTTTGGAACGTCATGGGATATTCAGTACTCTTCTCCACAACTCAAAGGCATCAGTTCTTTCATCAGCCTTACTCATTGTCCAACTTCCTGATGCAGAAGAAATAAGTGACAGGGCCAAGGCGTGGATGTGGCGCACCTCGTTCTTTAAGTGAACACGGTTGTTCTTTCAACACTTGTAGAGACTCTTGACAGCAGATTTTCCCCAATGCAATATGCCTTCTGATCTGCTGACTGCTGTTATCATGGATGCTGGTAGCTGATCCCAGTAAATGAACCAGTGACAATGTCAATCTTTTCTCCATCTATCATGATGTCGCTTAATGGTCTAGTGGTGAGGACTTTTGTTTTCTGGGTGTTGAACAATATAGAAGGCTGAAGTCTTTGATTTTCAGCAGAAAATGCTTCAAATCATTTTTACTTACTGCAAGCAAAATTGTGTTCTCTACATAAAGCAGGTTGTTGATGAACTCTCTTGTAATCCTGATGCCACTTTCTTCTTCAGATGACTCACATTCTTGAATGTTTTGCCATCATACAGATTGAACAAGTATGGAGAAAGGATACAGCCCTGACACACACCTCTCCTGATTTTAAATCATGCGATATTTCTTTGTTTCGTTGGCCAACTCTTTTTCTGTACATAGATATCATTGTTGTTATGTGTTACCAAGTTATTTATGACACATAGCGACTTTATGTACAACAGCCCTGAAACCTGCTCTATTCTGTGCCAATCTTATTGTCTCTGACACATCTACCCTAATTACCCCAGTCACTAGATCAATCCATCTCATTGAAGGTCTTCCTCTCTCATGTTGTCCCTCTGCTCTTCAAAGCATGATATCGCTCTCCAAGGACTGGTTCTTTCTTGCAACATGTCCAAAGTATGTCAGACGAAGCCTCAGAATCCTTGCCTCTAATGAGCAGCCTGGTTTCACCCTCTCTACAATGAACTAATTTGTTCTCCTGGCAGCTCATGGTATATTCAATAGTCTTCTCCAGCATCACAGCTCAAAGGCATCAATTCTCCTTCTATCATCCCTAGTCATTGTCCAGCTTTTTTATTCATAGCAAGTAATTACAAAGACTATGACCTGGATCAGGCACACCTTAGCCTCCAGACTGACATCATTGCTCTTCAGTACTCTGGAGAGATCCCTGACAGTAGACTTTCCCAATGCAATTCATTTCTTGATTTCCTGGCTGCTGATACCAAGAGTGTTAGTTGTGGAGCCAAGAAAACTAAAGCTGTTAACAATCTCAGTCTGATCACCATCTATCATGATGCTGCCAGTTGGCACAGTGGTGAGAATCTTTGTTTTCTTGATGCTGAGCTTCAATCCATATTGAAGACTGCAGTCCTTGACCTTCTGCAACAAGTGCTCCAGGTCCCCCCTAGTTTCAGCAAACAGGGTGGTATCATCTGCATAACACAGGTTGTTGATGAGTCTTCCTCCAGTCCTCCTCACAGAGCCCAGCCTCCCAGATAATCTGTGTTGAATACACCAAGGACTGCTAGGAGAACAAACAGGTTTGTCCTGGAGAAGGTGAAGCCTGAATGCTCCTTGGTTCTGAGCTTTGTCTGACATATTTTGAGCATGTTGCAAGGAGGGACTGGTCCTTGGAGAGAGACATCATGTTTGGGAGAGGGGAGGGACAGCACAGGAGAGGAAGACCCTCAATGAGATGGATTGGTTCTGTTTGGGGAGGTGGGAGTGAATGTGTTTGAGATGGTGAGGTTAGCACAGGATAGAGCAGCGTTTAGGGCTCTTGTACACAGGGTTACTATGAGTTGCAAGTGACTCAACGGCATATAACAACAACAACATATAGATTGAAAAAGTATGGAGCTAAGGTACGTCTTTGGTGTACAGTATACAGGTGGTGTACACCCATTCCAATTTCGAATCATGCACTGTTTGCTTTGTCCTTCCGTGCTGCCTTTTGGAATCTTCTGTTCAGCTCTTTAGTGTCTTGAATTCTTCCTTGTGCTTTGGCTTCTCTATGCTCCAGTGCAATCTTCAAAGTTTCTTCTGACATCCATTTTGGTCTTTTCTTCCTCTTCTGTCTTTGCAATGACCGTTTGCACTCTTCCTGGATGATACCTTTGACATCCTCCCACAACTCATCTGGTCTTCGCTCATTAGTGTTCAAGGCCTCAAATCTGTTCCTGAGATGATTCTGAAATTCAGGTGGTATGAAATCAAAGTCATATTTTGGCTCCTGTGGATTTGGTTTAATTTTCCTCAGCTTCAGCTTGAACTTGCATATGAGTAATTGGTGGTCTGTTCCACAATCAGCCCCCCGCCTAGTTTTCACAGCTGATATTGAGCTTCTCCAGCGGTTTTTTCCACAGATGTAATCTATCTGATTCCTATGCATACAATCAGGTGAAATCCATGTGTATAACCTGTGTTTATGTTTCTTATAAAACATATTTGCAATGAAAAAGTCATTGATCGTGCAGAATTCAATCATTCTATCTCCAGCTTCATTTCTGTCACCAAGCCCATGTTTTCCAACTACTGATTCTTCTTCTCTATTTCCAACTTTTGTGTTCCAGTCACCCATTATTATCAATGCATCTTGAGTGCATGTTTGATTTATCTCCGACTGTAAAAGTTGGTAGAAATCATCTATTTCTTCTTCTCTAGAAGCCCTAATTCCCAACAGGAACTGTCTTCCAAGCATCCTGAAAAATCTACAACCAGGAGAGGATAAAATAGATGAATGAGACCTAAGAATCAAATCCCTATGCACATCACAAAACTTCTCCAACAGGGTAAAAAGCAAAGCCACAGACTGGGAAAAAATATTTGGTAATGACATATCTGATAAGGGACTTATGTGTAGAATTTACAGAATACTCAAGCACCACAACAATATAAAGACAAACAACCCAACTGCAAAATGGGCACAGGATATGAACAGATACTTCACTGAAGAAGACATTCAGACGGCGAAAAGACTCATGAAGAAATGTTCAAAGTCCCTAGCTCTAAGAGAGATGCAAATCAAAACAACTATGAGATATCATCTCACCCCAGTAACAATAGCAAAATTCAACAGAGCAACAAACAACAAATGCTGGCGAGGATGTGGAGAAACTGGAACCCTTATTCACTGTTGGGGGGAGTGTAAAATGGTGAAACAACTATGGAAGTTAGTATGGCACTTTCTCAAAAAGTTGGAAATAGAAATACCATTTGACCCAGCAATTCCACTACTGGGAATATATCCTGAAGAAACCAGAGCTACATGCTCACTCATGTTTATTGCTGCTTTGTTTACAATAGTAAAGAGTTGGAAACAACTCACGTTTCCATCAACAAACAAATGGATAGAGAAGCTGTGGCATATTCTCACAATGGAACACTATGCAGCATTGAAAAACAAAGAACTCATGAAATATTATACAAAATGGGTGACCTGGGAGGACATGATGCTGAGTGAAATATGTCAGTCACAAAAGGACAAATACTGCATAATGCCACTCTTCTAAAACAGACTGACATTGGGGTTGGGGGGAAACTAAGAAAAGAGGGGATAAATAGTGTAAACAGCATTGGCAGAGACGAGGGAAAGAACTGTTCAAAATGAATATATGATTAGGTATTATTTGCATGGCAAGAGTCCAGAATAAGAGCTGCATAGTAAAGTGAACTGGGGTGGGGGGGGGGGGGGGGATTGGATAAAAAAGAAATAATTTTTTAAAGTTTTTTTTCCCAAAGAAAAAAACAAACTGAGGGTAGGGTGGCCTGGGAGGATAATATGCAACAATGAATGAATAGAAATCCAAGTTTTCTATAAACTTTCATTAAAATATTAATTTTTAAAAACGATGTATTATGTTAGGAAAACCTGCGGCCAGTTCTAAAGAGCAGCGATGTCAGTTGAAAGATTAAGGTGCGCCTAATCCAACTCATGGTTTTTTCAATTACTTCCTATGCATCTGAAAGTTGGATGATGAATAAAGATGGCAGAAGAAGGAGAATTAATACCTTTAAGCGGTGCTGTTGGAGAAGAGTATTGAATATCCCACGGACGCCAGAAGAACAAGTAAGTCTGTCTGGAAAGAAGTACAACCAGGGTGTTCCTTAGAGGCAAAGATGGTGACGCCATCTTCCATACTTCGGACATGCTGTTGAGAGGGGCAAGTCCTTGGGAAAAAGGTCATCATGCTGGGAAAAGTAGAGGGTCACAGAAGGAGAGGAAGACCTTCAGTAAGATGCATTGTCACAGCCACCGGACCAAGAGGAAGGTGCTACAAGGTAGGACAAGGTTCTGATCTATTGTTCAAAGTGTTGCAGCGAGCTATAGTCCACTCATCCGACATAATTACAGGGTGAAATAAAATCACATCCTTTCCTCACATTCATTCCATGTGTATACTGAGCACATTATTGGAGAAACTATACAAAAAACAGGCCTTAGAATTGGAGGAAGACCCATCAACAACTTGTGCCATGGAGATACAATGTTACTTGCAGAAAATAAAGACTTCAAGCCCTTACTGATGATGTGGAAGACGTTAAATAGAGATTATATCTCAACATTGTTGCCATTAATATCTCAACATGGAGAAAACAAAAATCCTGACAACTGGGCCAATTAGCAAGAGCATGACAAGTGGTGGGGGAGGGGAAGGGTTTATCAAGGATTTCATCTGAAGTGGTTCCACAATCAGTGTCCACGGAAGCAGTTACCAAGAAATCGAAGAAATGCTACATTAGGCAAATTTCCTGCACTGGAGGTCTTTACAGCGTAAAGCAAGGGCATTACCTTAAACACTAGGGTGTGCCTGGTATTTTCACTTGTCTAACATGCATGTGAAGGAGGGATGACTGATAAGGAAGACTGAAGATGAACTGATGCCTTCTCATTGCAGTGTTGCCATTGAAAAAGGCGTATCTTGTGGATTACCAAAAGAATAAAGACATCTGCCTGGAGAAAGAACAGTCACAATGTTCCTTACAAACCCGAGTGGTGAGACTTCACCTCACGTCCTTTGGGCTGTCAGGAGGGGGCACCATGCTGGGGGAAGTAGAAGGTCCTTCAGGAAACCCCTGAGAGGATTGAGAGGCGTAGGGGCTGCAAGTGCGGAGATTGTGAGGTGGGCTTAGGACAGGGCAGCGTTTGGACTGTTGTACACGGGCTCGCCATGAGTGGAAGACAACTTGCCGACACCCAACAGCAGCATGCCCGAGGCAGAAAGGGCACAAGAGGTGATACTGATGCGATGGCTAAGCACTTGGCTATGAACCAGTAGGTTGGTGGTTGGAGTCCACCCTTCCCCCAATCCTTGGGAAAAATACCTTACAATATGGTTCCACGAAGATGACAACCTTGGACACCTGGGGGTCCAGTTCTGCTTGGTCCTAAAGGGCTACTCTGGGTTGGACTGGATGGCCGCACACATAAGCAACATAACAAAAGCAAGAAAACTTTTCTGTTAAATTAAGTAAACATAATACAAGGAACCCTAGTCAAGTTGGGTCAAAAAGATTTCAAAGACAGTTTACAAGACGTGCAGTAGCTATCCATAAGACAATGTGCTGTTATCAGAAGGCGCTGACTAGGGGCTGTGATTCACAGCGAGCCTAGGAACCACTGACCGGACCTTCCCCTGTCCCTGTGGGCCTCAGGCCCATGGCGGTAGCCAGTGTAAGAAATCTAAGGATTGGTGATGTTTACACGATGGCGGGATACCACGGCAATACCTTCAAAGTTGTTTGGAAGAGCATGGAGGGAGAGAACCAAGAATTTACCTTTAATTTCATATATAGAGTTGATAAGGGGAGAGGGGGTTGCTTTACAGCTATATTCCAAACACTAACAAAGCAATGGTAGAGTTGCAGTCACCATATCAGAACAGTTAAACTTTGTCTCGCATACTTTTTGAGCATGTTAACAGGAAGAGCGAGGCCCCAGAAAGAGACACCAGGTGTGGGGAAGTAACACTCAACTTCTCCACATGGAAACCTTGTCCAGCTGCTTTTGGGGGGCTGGCTGGTGGTTTTGTGCTTGTTTGTTTTATAGTGGTCTTATATAGTATTTGTCCTTTTGTAACTGATTTATTTAATTCCGAATAATGTTCTTCAGACTTAATCTAGTACTATTATGAAGTGAGGATTGGGCCGGAGAGTAGGAAATGATTGACTAGGCAGCAAACACTTTATTGGAACAGACAAAGGGAAGGACCATGTGAAACGAATCGAAGATAAGACTTTGTGTGCAGAGTTCTTAATATTGGGAACAGGGTGTACATGACTGATAGGGGAAAGAAAGCTAACAAAAGGTTTACACAGAGATAGAAACAATCATGGAAGACTGACAGAGATGCGAGGGGAGGGGGAGCACCCCATAGATGGGAGGATGAAAGAGACGGCAAGGTGTGGTGAGGCTCTGAGGAGCTGCGATAAATGGCTCTGATAAACTGTCATTAGTGTTATAAAAGAAAATGTATATGAATTATTGGAAACTCAACTTTAAAAAACCGGCATAAACAAGACTCAAACTCGTTGCAGCTGAGCCATAACTGACTCGCAGCTGACCCTCCAGCAGGTGTTTGGACGGGTAAATGTCCAAGGAGGAGAATGCCAGCTTTCTTTTGTAGAGCTGCTGCTGCTGGATTTGAACTCCCAGAGATGGGTCACTTCTGGGTTAGCAGCACAATTCCCTAGGGACCATGCCACCAGGGCTCCTGAGGAAGTAAAGGGTCAGCCAAAAGGGGGAAGACCATCAAGCAGATGGACTGACAGAGTGACAAGGTGTCAGCACTGCAGAGAGAGTGGATGGTGCCGGATCAGTTAGGGGCTGTCAGTACTGAGTTAGAGCCAGTCCGACCGACCCCAGGACAACAACGAGCTAACCAGGGCGAGCTCGTCAATGCTGATTACTGACTGCTAACACTTTAGTCAGCGAGAATGGACAGTCTATACTCATGGACATGCATGCCAGCACCTGGAAATCAAACCTGAATGTGATCAAACCTCTAGGTCAATGGCTGGGAAGACAGAGCTTTAGCTTGTAAGCCATATATTGTCTCTGTCAAAACTGTTCATTTCAGCTGCCACAGTGTGGAAGCAAACATAGACAATACAGAAATGAAAGATCATGCTTCAATAAAACATTATTTACAAAGATGGGTGGTTGCCCTGCTGGTCAAATTTGCTAGTCCCTATTCTGGTGCCACTTATCAGTAGGCAACATCATGACAGATGGAAAAAAGGTTGAAGTTGCCAATGATTTCATCTTCCTTGGATCCACAATCAGTATCATAGGTTCCAGCAGTCAAGAAATCAAAGCAATATTCAAAATGCCCAGGTATCAGAGAGACACAAATAAAAACAATTATGAGATATTATCTCACCCCAGTAACAATAGCAAAGTCCAACAGAGAAGCAAACAAAAAAAAAAATGCTGGTGAGGTTGTGGAGAGACTGGAACCTTTATTCACTGCTGGTGGGAGTGCAGAATGCTCTAACCATGATGGAAAGTAGTTTGGCACTTTCTCAAGAAATTGAAAATAGAAATACCATTTGATCCAGAAGTTCCACTACTGGGAATATACCCTAAAGAAACCAGAGCTGCCACCCAAACAGATATATGCATACCCACATCTATTGCTGTGTTCTTTAAAATGGTAAAAAGATGGAAACAACCCAAGTGCTCATCAACAAATGAATGGATAGAAAAACTTTAGTATATTCAAACAATGGAAAACTACACAGCACTGAAAACAGTGAGCTCATAAAACATTACACAAGATGGGTGGCTCTGCAGGACATTATGCTGAGTGAAATATTTCTGTCACAAAAGGACAAATACTGCATAGCACCACTGTTATAAAGCAGGTCTGACATGGGGGTTTGGGAGGTCAACAGGATCAGAGTGGATAGATAATGAACACAGCATTGGAACAGATGAAAGAAAGAACTGTTTAAAAGGAATATGTGATTAGACATTATACATATGAGAACGACCCAGAATAAGTGATATATTGCAAAGAGGACTGGGGTGGGGGCAGGAATGTAATTGTGCAACAATGAATGAATATAAAAAAAAAGGTGAATTGGGGGGAGGGGGAAGGGAGAGAGGGGGGGTAAAATGTGCAACAATGTATGAATATCTAACTTTTCTGTAAAACTTTCAATAAAATCACAATTAAAATTAAAAAAGAAATCAAAAGTATTTAAAAAAAGTATTATAAAAAAATCAAAAGTATTAAAAAAAGAAATCAAAAAGTATTGCGCTGGCTAAGTCTGCTCTCAGGGACTTCTCCAAAGTATGGAAAAGCAATGATGTCATCTTAAATACTGAGGTGTGCCTGATTCAAATCATGATCTCTTCAATTACCTGCTATGAACCTGAAAGCTGGACAACAAACAAGGGTGACAGAAGAAAGCTCAATGCCGTAGAGTTGTGGTGCTGGAGAGGAGTGCTGAGGGTCCAGTGGGCTCCCAGAAGAACAGACAGGGGCGTTACGGAGACGAGTAGCCAGACTGCTGCCTGGAGGTAAAGATGATGAAGCTTGGTCCCACATACTTTGGACATTTTGTTAGGAGAGGCTATTCCTCGGAAAAGGACAGCATGCTTAGAAAGGTGGAGGGTCGGGAAAAGAGGGGACGACCCTCAACGAGGTAGCCTGACACAGTGACGTCAGCAATGGGCTCAAGTGTGTCAGAGATGCTGAGGATGGCACAGGACAGGACCGGGGTCAGATCTGTTGTCCCTCGGGTCACCATGAGTCGTACTTGATTCTATGACACTTAACAACAACTCCAGAATCTTTGGGCTGCCAACCACCATGGGGGCAGACTGAGCCCATCAAGTGCTCCTGGCAGAAACATGTGGCACTCCCTCCGCATGCAGATTTACAGCCTGGGAAACCCCGCGGGACAGCTCTCCTCTTACAAGGTTGTTTAGAGTTGAAAATGACCAGAAGGCAATGGGCTGGACCCTAGAATGCCTAGGTTTCCATTTACAAAGACCTACAGGGAACAAAAGAACATGTAAACAGCATCACATGAGCACATAAAATTCAGACGGAAAGAAAGTTTACAGGACAAGGGACCTGGTTTTCCCAACAAACTACAGGACTTAAGAGATGGAAATAAACTCAAATGTTACCAGAGAAGACTGTGGTCACAGGAATGTGGACGTGGCGGCTGCTCTGGTTGAACAGAGATTATGATTTCTGATCATTGAAAAACCCTCAAATAAGAAAAATATTTGGCCTTATTTCAACAATACCTACCAATTTGGAAAAGAAATTAAAAGGCAAGTGCACTCAATTGATGATGTTGAGGACTTTTTTCTTTTGGGTGTGATAACGGCATCCTGTGGTTACGCTCTTAAGGGTCCCTCCTTCTACAGACAGACATGGAAATACTGAGTTGAAGTGATACTAAGGCTGTGTTTTGCATAATTGGGTCGTGCAAATGAGCCTGGCTGAACTGTTAGGAGCTTGGGTAAAGGACTCCAGAAGATTCATCTCACTAGTCACTCTACTCTGCATATATCTAAAATTTTACATAAATAAAAGTGAAAAAATCAAATGCAAAACAGACTCCAGATCCAGCAGTGGAGATGAGAAGTGCCAAGTGTTTGGGAAGGAAAGCAGGCTGGTTTGACGGGAAGAGCAGCCTCCTACAAGTAAGAGGAATGAAGCTGATGGGATTTGAGCTGCTTGTCTCTTAGCAGTAAAAGCAAAGTCGAGCTAGCATGAAGCAGGAGCACTGTAAGGTCTCTGCAAACCAGCTCTCTGCCACGCCCTTGGGTGGGACGTGCCCAGCTCAGGGCTGTGGGACCAGGGCAGGACAAGGCTGCCTCAAGCTCTCTGTCCCCTCTTTCCTCTCTACTACTTTCTGCTAACTTCAGCCAGGCCTGCGTACCTCAGGCTCCCTGGAAGCCAGGATTGGCCGCTTTTTCCCCCTCCAACCTCCTTGCCATGGACTTGGGACCAACTCACAGCTGACCCTCCAGTGGGTCGGCTTCCTGAGGCTCTAAGCCATACTGGAGATTGTTCACCTTTCTCCCTCCGAGGGACAGGTGCATTTGCCTTTGGTCTGGCCACTTGCTCTAATTCTGCCCACACAAATACAAGAGGTTGTGAATTTGCTTTTTTGGTGTTGACAGTGACTGCACAGAAGAGAACCACAGAGGGTGAAGCCAATCACCTGCCCACTGATCCTGACCCACCCTCGGGGTCTTCTCCCCAGGACCCTCTGTGAACACCGCTCCCTCCTTCGTCCAGCTTTGCTTTTCCTCTCTGCACTCATCAGTCCCCCATCTGGGGAGTGTGTGTCTCCTCCACTGACCTCACCTGCACCAGAATCCATGGTTCCTGAGATCAGCACTCAGCCTCTTTACTCCCTGTTGTGTGCTGCTCGGTGCCCCAGTGGGTCTGGTACAGGCAAGTGCTCACAGATTATCAGGCACAATTTTATTCTTCAGGAGATATTGATAAGTCCTGTCTAAGTCCCAGAGACCACAGACAGAGGCTGCTTCTACTTGGATAAGCAGTCAATGCCCAGGGAAGCGGCAGTCAAGAAAGCAGAGGACACACTACACTAGGCACATCTACAAATGACCCTTCTGAAAGGGTGTCAAAGCAAAGATGTCCCCTTGTTGACCAACATGTGCCTGACTCAGGCCCTGGATTTTCAGTCACCTCCTATGCATGGGAGACTCGTGTGGCTTACTCCGCAGGGAGTTGGCCTCTAAGCCAAAGGCAGCATCTAACACAGTTCGAATCCACCTCGGCTCCACAGAAGAGAGACGGGCAGCCTCCTCTGGTACGGATTACAGCCTCTGAAAACCTGTTGAAGGGTCAGCTGTAAATGAGTCGGTTCCACGTCAACGGCAATGGGTCTAGGCGGAGTTTACACGTGGGTGAGGACACTGCGCAGTGGGAAAGGGAAGACCAAAGAAATACAGACGCACAGAACTGTGGTGCTGATGAGAAGCACTGATTATGCCATGGACTCCAGAAAGCGGCCTTACTGCAAGGACAGCCAGAACGCCACTTAGATGAAAGGATGACAAGCCTGTGGACATGTTATCAGGGAAGCTCAGGAGTTAGAGCAGGAAATCGGGGCTGGTCAAGTGGAGGGCCAGTGAAGACGAGGTAAACCCTCATTGGAGTGGACTGGCACCCTAGCCACAGCAATGGACACAAAGCCCAGTCACCACGAAGAGGGCCCAGGACAGGCTGCGTGTTTGCTCTGTCACTCAACTTGACAGCAATCAACAACAACAACAACAACTGACCTGAAGTTTGCTGTGGCCATAGGAGAAGGCTGTGGTGAGGTCAGGGCCTCATGTATGCCAGTGCATTTGAGCTATGCTGGCTTAGTCCGTGCTGATTGCAGCACTGAGCGGAAATCACTCGTATTCATGTGGAAGCTCACTGAAGACTCAAGAAAATTCTGTCCTTGAACTGAGTTCTACTCACAGTGAACCCACAGACAGGAGAACTGCTGCATTGTGGTTCCAAGGCTGGAAACCTTTCCTGAAACAAAATGTGTTCTCCTTCTTCTACACAGCAACTGGTGTATTCAAACCACCGATCTTTTGGTTAACAGTCCAACTGGAATCTGCTTGTCCTCAGGGGCCTTTTCACGGAAGAAGCCGTTTCACATCTATTGAAATATGAGTCACATGGGGAACATCACTCACCTGACCTGAAGCGGGATCTTGGGCACCCGCCTCGACACTTTGAACCACTGTTTGTCCCCATAGGTGTCAGTGAAGTACACTCCGGCCACACTGGTCACCTGGTTCCCAGGGAACTCAGACAGCACCTTGTCACGGCCATGCTGGCTGGCCCAGTGCCAGGCTTGGCCCCCGATGAGCAGGCCCCCTCCACGCTTCACAAACTGGACCAGCTGCTCCGCCATGGTGCCGTGGTAGGCACTGATGCAGTAAGCCCCCAAGGGCTCTCTTGGTTGCTCCTCAACCTGGGCGTGGAGCCCAGATTCCTGAAGGATGCTGAGTAGGGGCCCCAGGGACGGATGCACACCAACAGGAGTCCCAGGGGTGAGGCAGAGCCAGTGCACGGCGTTGACAAGGAATGCAGCAAACCCAGCATCCGTCAGGTAGCCCTCGTGGGCCACCACCACCAGGCGGCCATGGCCATAGGAAGAGGCAGCGATGAGGACCTGGCCCTTGTCGTTGACCATCACTGGGAAGGCAGAGTCTCCAACCAGAAGCAGTTCGCAGGGGACCGCATCTTCAGGGACATGCCAGCTTGTCACCCCGTTCATGAGGGCCTTGAAGGCAGCACTAGGAGTTGCCATGTCTCTGTGGTTTCTGCAGAGGGAAGCAGAGACACATCATGGTGGTAACAGAAAAAGGCAAGAACATGAACAGCCTCACGCATTCACTCAGAAAAGCCTGTTTCAGCCTGGGGAGGTAGCAGACAAGGGCCTGGTTCTTAGAAACCTGAAACTTCAGAAGAAAGATGATGAAATCCAGCAGGTAAGCAGACAACCATACTCAGCGTGCAATCAGTGCTACCAGGAGACAGTGTGGCTGAGCTGCTGCGGGCTGGGTGATGGGGAAGTCTGGTGGAGTGAAGCCAGGTGCTGGGAGAACAGCCTTTCTGGAAGGAGAGGGGCTTATGTAGACACAGAGGCAAGAATTGTGAAAGAAAATGTGGGTGAGGGCGGGGGACGCAGAATGGAAGCGTGACAGGTTGTGGGCCCTGGGTGGGGGGCCCATAGGCCTCCGAAAGGTCAGGGATGGACAGAAACAACCTGGTCTATTTCTGCTGGGGAGCTGCTGACCAAACCCCCTTGGCGCACCCCTGGAGTCTCTCTACTCGGCCAAAGCACCTCTCACTGTGAATGCCTGGCTTGGCCTCTCTCCTCTGCTGTGGCCCAGGAAGTCTCAGATAGGAGCATCAACTACTGCTTGGGGCCTGAGGAGAAAGCGCCTGTCCCTTCACTGCCCTCCCAGTGTCCCCGCGTTACAGGGACCACGCAGGAGGCGACACGTCCTCCTGCCCCAGCCCAAGGCCCTGGTGTGGGACTCCTGCCCACCTCAACCTCCAGGTCTGAGCGGTCCCCACCATGAGAGAAGCTAGCGGTGTCTGGGGGTGGCAGCCAAGAGCCTGGGGTCCCTAGAGAAGTGGACCCCGAGACCTCAGTGGCTGACGCCCCGATCGCACGCCCTGTCTGCCTCCTTCCTCCTCCCTGCCTCGGTTTCCCCGCTTCCTGGCCAGTCCAGAGTCATTTCCCAACCTGCCTCTTCAGGAGTTTCCTGCTCTGCTTGCTGGGAAGTGAGTCAGGTCCCATGGCCTTGTCCTCAGCCAGTCTCACCGACGCTATCAGCCCACACTCACCTGACACGAGCCGGTCAGCGGGGCTTCCGAGACGGGAGAGGCCGGGCAGGAAACTGGGACTGTCAGGTGGCCGCGTGCCAGACCCCTGCGGCCCGCCTCCGGGCCTGACCACCCACCTGGGCATGGCCTCGGCTCCGAGTCCACCTCCTGCCCCGCCCCATTCCCGGGGCCACCCGCCTGGGCAGGGCCTTTCCGGTGTCCACCTCCCGGCTGGGTCCACCAGCCCGGGCGAAGCCAGGCTCCTGTCCCTCTCCCGCCCCGCCCCGTTCTCGGGTCCAACCACCTGGGCGGGGCCTTCTCCGTGTCCGCCTCCAGCCCCGCCCCTCCCTCCTGTGCCCACCCATCTGGGAGGGGCCTGCTCCCTGTCCATCTCTCTCCCCACCCCTTTCTCGGGTCCACCCACCTGGGCGGGGCCTGCCTCACGCCCCCCCTCCCATCCCGGCCCGGCCCGTTTCTCGGGTCCGCTCCTCTCGGCTGGGCGTGGCGGGCAGCCGGTTTGGTGGGAGGTGAGGACCTGCAGAGGTCCCGTCCTCTGTCCCTCCTCTTCTCCTCCTTGCCCTCTGTCCCTCTCCCCTTCGTCCCTCTTTCCGATGTCCCCTTCCTCGGCGGCTGCTCCTGGACAGAGTCCCTGGCGCTCATGGGCCGCACCTGGGCGGCGCCCCTGCCGCACCTGGACCGAGCAGCCCGAGGACCTGTGGAGCCACGTCCCCAGGTAGGCGGGCATCGGATCGAGGGTGCCGCCTGGTGGTGAGCCGCGACCATGCACCTGGCAAAGGAAGAAGAGGTGCTGAGTGGACCAGACATTGGGCATTTCAGAGAAACCCTTAGCTCCAGTAGTCCGACTGGTGTTGTTCTCATTAGTGCCCTCGAGTGACACCGTTAGGGACGCTGTGAACGACAGACCTGCACCTTACCCTGTCCTGGGAGTTCTCATCATCTCTGACAGACTTGAGCGGTTGTAACAGTCACTCTGGCTATCCACCTCCCTAAGGGTCTTCCTCTCTTTCACTGACTGCCCATCTTTCCAAGGATGATGTCCTTCTCCAAGACATATGAGAAGAAGTTTCAGCATCCTAACCTCCCTCGTTACACTTTCTCCAAAACATACTTTTTTGTTCACTTGGCAGTCTATGGGATATTCAGTACTCTTTCCCAAAGCCGCTACTCCTACTCAAACGCATTCTTCCTCTGTCATACTTAGTCATTGTCCAACTTTCAGATGCTTAGCAAGTTATTGAAAAAACCGTGGCTTGGATCAGGTGGCTCTTAAAACTAGCACTGTTGCCACTAAGACTAGAAGGTGGGCTTAGCCATCCATGTCAGAAATAACAGGCCTTTGAAAACTCTGAACAACAGAGGACCGTGGTTAGATAGTGTACTGGAGGTCGAACCCAGATTGGAAGTAATTCAAAATGAGGAGAAAGAGTTGTAAACATTCAATAGTAATTGCAGTGTGGAGTGTACCGGCTGTGTGTCTAAGAAAACAAGAAATGCCCAACAGGAAACCCGATGCATGGTGACTGACAGGCTAGGCATTAAGGAGCTCAGATGAGGAGAATCAGATGATCATCTGGTCTTAACGCCTAGAAGAAAAAATGAGCAAGAATAGTGTTCCATACTTAGTAATAAAGACTATTTAGAGATCTGTCTTGAGGTGCAATCCTGTGAGTGATAGATACTAACTATATCCATGCACATATAATAAGAACTGTTCACACAAATATTACTTAAGTAAATGCACCAACAAGTAAAGCCAAAGATAAGAAAATTGAGACATTCTACCAACTTTTGCAATAATTTGATCACCAGGTATATATCCTAAAGACATAGACCTCTGACAGGAACAGATATGTGCATGTTCATGTCCACAGGAGAAAGATGCGTTGCCCACCATAATGAGTATGTTCTTGGAAGCATTTACAATAGCAAAGAGATGGAAACAGCCCAAGAGCCTATCAGCAGATGAATGGATATGGAAATGATGATACATTCACACAATGGAGTACAATGCAGCATTGGAAAACAAAGAATTCTCAAAATGCTTCATATGTGGATGGATTCAGAGGACATTGCACTGGGCTACATAAGCCTGACACAAAGGGACAAAGGCTGTATAAGCCACTGTTACAGAAAGCTGCAGAAGGGTGTATGCATACAGAGGCTCGGTTTCAGATGGTTAGCAGGGATGGGAAGGGCAGGAGAGGACAGTGAAAAGGAGGAAATAAATAGTGTTGCTGTCCTGTGCTGGTGAATTGACATGGACTTAGAGCTGGTCCTCCAGCAGGTTTACGGAGTTTTCAGAAGGTAAATCGCATGGGAGGAGACTGCCCATCCTTCTGCAGAGCAGCTGGTGGATTCGCATCAGGTGAGTGACTTCGGGTTGGCAGCTCAGCTCCTTACCACAGGGCCACCACAAGCCCCCTTGACATCTCCTCCCATGGGGCCACCAAGCCCCCTCGACATCTCCTTACCACAGTCTACCAAGCCCCCTCGACATATCCTTACTGTCACAGTCCACCAAGCCCCCTCGACAAGGGCGTTTCTCTTAGTAATTTTCAGGAAACGGCCCTTACCTAGTAGGCAGAGAGCTGCACTGCAAACCTAAAGGCTGCACCACTCTGGCTGTTCAAATCCACTAGTAGCTTCAATGGAGAAAGATGGTCAGTTTCCTTCTGTGTGATTTACAGCTTTCAAAAAACCCTGCTGAGTGCAGCAATGAATGAATGGAAATCCAAATTCTCTGTAAATGTTCATTAAAATTATTTAAAAAAAAAAACCAAAACAATCCTGCTGGACCATCTACTGTGAGTCGATTCTAACTCAACAGCAGTGGGAGTAAATTTGAAGCGAAGATACAGATATTTTTCTTTCTTACAATAATCACAGTTATAAATATTGTAATTGTGTACTAAATTGTCTGAATGCAATTTAGCATCTTCGAAGTTATTTTTAAAATACCAAAAGTGAATACAATTTGTCGTGGATTCAAAACACAACACAGGTGGTGAAGTCATGTGAAGGTTACGTGAAGATCTGATAAACCAAACTGATGTAAGAGGGTTAAAGGTGGGAAGTAGCATCCTCAGTCCCATCACAGCCCTGATCTGATGGAAGGTGACCCGGAACACCTTGGATCTCACAGAAAATAAAAGGAAGGGAAGGTGAGAAGGATTCTAGGAATACAAAGAATGAAGAAAGAGGCACCAGTGGAGGACATCCAGGCTGCTGCCCCTGAAACTCCTACAATGAAGAAACACAGAAAGCTTCCCTCTAGAGCACCCTGAATTCCTATGTGTCCCCACCAAATAAATACACTTGATACCAGCAGTCAGGAAATCAGGAGACATATTTTATTGGGAAAGTCTGCAGTCAGGAACCTCTCCAAATTATTGAGGAGTAATGAATGTGGTTGGTTTGAGGACTAAGGTTGTGTCTAATTCGGGCCATGGTCTTTTCCATCACTTCCCGTGCGAACTGGACAATGAATTAAGGATGACAGAAGACTTGATGCCTTTGAACTGAGGTGCTGCAGAAGAGGACTGACTATCCCATGGACTGCACATATACGTCTTGAAGAAGGTGCAGTCAGAGCGCTCCTTGGAGGCAAGGGTGACAGAGCTTCATCTCACATCCTTTGGGCATGCTGCTGGAAGAGGCTGTTTCTTAAAGAGGGACATCGTATTTGGAAAGGTGGGAGGATGGTTAGAGAAAAGAAGATCCTGAACCAGGTGGGTTGATACAGTGACTACAGCACTGGGCTTGAGTGTATCAGAGATGGTGACGATGGCACAGGGAGATTGTGAGGATGGCACAGGATAGGACAGAGTTCAGATCTGCTGTTCATAGAGTCCCCGTGAGTCATTCTCAACTCGATGGCACTAACAACAACAACAACAATTCTCCTAAGCTGGAAGAGGATACATTTAGTTCTTTAAAGCCATCCACTTAGTGATATCGGTATTAAAGCAGCTCTGGGTAATGAGGATTCCACCCTATGCGCTAAGTCACCTAGGGTAGCAGGGTGTCTTGTGTTTCTCTGAGATGCAGTGCTTGGTGTGCTGGAAACATCCTGTAGAAATGCAAAGCTTGTTGAGACCAGGAGCTGTGCTGATCCACCGCTGTGTTCTCAACTCTTCCCTCTGTCCTAGTCCTGAAAATGCCACGGATCCTGGCCAGGCCTGTGGGGCTACGGCCAGACCATGCAAACATCACCTGTCCTCACTATTGGGGCTGTTAATTTACTTATTTTATGAGAGATGTTTGGTTTTTACTTTGTGTCTTTGGCTCTGAAATCACCATTCTCTGCCTCATTCTGCCTCTTATTTTCATAAAATTCTTTCCTAACCTGCAGCTTTCATAGAGTCAGCTCGCCCACGGACGTGGCCGTCTCTGTGAACTCTTTCTACCCCACTGTATCTCTCTCACAATTCCCTTGTTAATTTATATTTGATGGTGGAATGCTCACACACTTATTAGATTTTTTTTTCCCTCTTACAATGAGCGTGGACACCTGTCACCATCTTCTGCATTTTCGGATATAGTCTGGATCAGATCTCCTCAGGACTTTGTCCAGCTTTCTTTCCTGGGACCAATTTTTGCACACACCCCCCCCTCCTCTCCCGCCACGCATCCAAATGCCTCTGGACACACAGAGACACACACATGTGCACGTGCACGTCCGTGTCCTTCCCGCACTGAGTTCTCTGCATCTTCTTTCTCCACATTCTCTCACCTGATATGAGTGATACCAAGGCCGGGCAGATCACGGCTGGGATGACCGCTGTCCTACAGGGAGCGTGATCTCACCACCTTATCTCATTTTCTGATTTTATTGTAGTAATGTATACACAGAAGAAGAATATTTGCATCTTAATGAACAACAACAACAGTAGCATAGAGAGAGATCAGTTGGCCGCCTAGTGAACAGAAAGTCATGCACCTTAACCAAAGGTGGGTGACTCTAGTCCACAGCCCTCAGGCCTGTCTTTAATTGTTTTTGGTGAAACAGTCTTCTGGGTCATATAGACCTGCTCTGTCCCTTTGCTGTACAGAGGTAACTTGTGGTCGCTGTGAAGCTGAACACTGTGACACTGATGTGTCAAATGCAATAATGGTTACCCATGGTGGACAGTGTTTGGTGGAGCTCCCTGATTAAAACAAGCTTGGAAGCAGGAGTGGCATCCATTTCCATAATAGCTTGCCTCTGGAAACCTTTCGAACCTGGAGAAAGGGTGAAAATTATACAGGTGTCCAGGACTTTCATTCATAAGGTCGCTATGAGTCGCCTATGACTTGACAGCACTTAACAACAACAGCAATGATGTTAAGTGTGTAGTACACTAGCATTGCTTTTGTACACCGTGCTGCACACCCGTCACCACTACCCATTTCCAAAACCCACTCACCTTTATGCCATTACTGCACATCTCAGCACCCCACCCAGCCGTGCTGACCGCTGATGAACTTCATCTCTCAATAACTGCCTTGTCTGTATATTTTGTGTGAGATTGAACAGTATTTGCCCTTTCTTGATTACTTTATTTCAGTCATCATAAAGTTTCCACGTTTCATGATTATTGTAGCATGTGTCAGGACTTCATTTCTTTTTGTGCCCGAGTAATGTTGTATTGGACGCGTACATTACACTTTGTGTATGCAGCCTTCTAGTGATGGATTTTAACTTGTTTCTGCCCCCAGGTTATCATACGCAATGCTGCCAAAGACGATGGTGTACAAGCCCATACACTCTTAGTGGTCAAATTCACTTCAGACACACCCATTCCCTGCATAGTAGATCATCAGGTTGTCTGATTCAGCATGGCCAAGAGTAATTCATCTTCGCTCACTGATGCCTAGGATGTAGACTTTTTGGGTCACTATGAGTCATAGTTGATTTACTGACACCTAACAACAACAGAGAGACAGAGAGCTATTTTCAGGAGATAGTACATGTGCTTATGAGGAGCAAGCCCTAGGTCTGTAGGCCAGTCCTTGAAGGTCAGTCCTTGATAGAGATGTGTCTGAGGAGGCAGAGGTCAAGTCATCGGTAAAAAGGCTGCTGGCTCCAGAAGCCACCAGCAATGTCTGTGGTCACAGAGGTTGGCATTGCCAACGGTCATTTTTGGAAAATAGGGCTGTAGGTGGCTGGTTTTGGAAAATGAAGACTCCAAAGTCACCAAATATGGCAAGCCAATGGTTCAAGTTCGACACCTGACCTGGATGTAGATCTGACAAGCTCTATAGCCTATAAAGGCCATGTAGGTTACACTCCTGAAGAGATCTACCCTCATCAGATAAACTGTCAAGTTGGACCCCGCTCACAGCTGGCCCGCCACTGAATTTCAGAGGCTGTAAATTGGACAGGAGGAAATTGAACATCTTCCTCAAAGTCGCTGGTGGATAAGGCTAATCATATTATTATGCATCTTGTAATCCTGCCTTATTAACATCATAGAGGTTAGAATTTACCTGTAGAAGAGTTACCTTGTACTGATGGTCATAGTCATGTTGGGATGCATTATTAACCATCGAGGCCCATGGGTTTTAGCACCATTGTTTGAAATTAAAGCAAAGCTGGCAATCTCAGGATGGAAAATCCCACCGCCAGGGATCACGACAGATAACCAAGTCTGCTAAGTGCTGCTATCTCTTGAAAGTGGGACCCTGCAGGGTCAAGAAGGACCCATGGGTGAGCCAACCCTGCATTCCAGGAAGCTGTACGTAGGAGCAGTGAGGCATACTCCTGAGAGTGTCCCATGACCCTCACTGTCTTCCTAAGCACAGTTATGACACAGCTATGAATTTTTTATGACATCTTTGGAGGCATCTACTGTATCACAGGCTTCTATCTTGAAGTCTGACTTACAGACCTGGGCTTTGCCTCTATAAACACATGAGCTATTTCCTTGAAATAAGGAAAGTAGAGTTCAGATTCTATACACTTGGGAACTAAGCTACACATTGCAATGAAGTTGGAGGACTGTCCCCTCCACTTTTGGGCCCCACTGGCTCCATCGCCTTCAATTCTGAAAAAGGAAGCTCATTCTCATGGGGTTTTCCTGCCACTCAGGCAAGCAGGCCAAGCTCGCAGCCACCTCCTCCTGCACAGGCCAGCCCCAGGCCCTGAAGAAAGGCACCAGGTTCTTCTGCACTTTACTAGAGAATTTCTTCACCCACAGGTTCATCTTGCCTGTGTTGTCACTGGGCACAGCAGAGAGAGTCTGGTACTCAGCAAAGAGCTGGATGAAGGGCTCCCATCCGAAGGCTTCCTGGAGCTGGAAACGAGAGACAGAGAGAGGCGGCGTGAGCCATCTGGTCTACCAAAGCCAGTACCGCAAAGATGGGAACTATGGGAGAGAGACAGGGGCAGAGGGAGGCGTCCCAGTCGTCAAGCGACCCTCATTTATGCTCATAAGGACGGTACAGTGACAGCAGCCTCTCACCAGTCCGTCCTCTCATGCCTCACATCTGTCTCCTTGTTTCTACTCACCCTGCTGAGAAACACAGTCTCAGGCACTCACCCTCCTCGTACCCACAAATCCTGCACCTCTCAAGATCATTAGCAAACTAATAATGTCTGATACAAAATGACATACCTCATGATCTCACATTTAAGAAGATCAACCTCCAACTATAATCTCCTGAATATAATGACTGAGTGAACTAAGAAACCTTCCCATTTTCTGTATCTGACATCCTAGGGCCCCGTACACTGGAAATCTCAAGTATTCCCAGACACAGTAATTGCAGCCATCACCAAACAATGACTGTCTATAAGACTCTCCTTTGCTCTGTGGAACCCACCCAGTTTTTGGCTCAGAGGTCTTCTGACATTTCATTACTACAAACCTTTGATGTCAGCAGAGGTGTCCTACTAATCCTATCGTCCTACGCGGGGCAGTGGTTAATATGCTTGACTGCTACACCAAGTTTGAAGGTTGAAGTCTATCAGGAGGCACCACAGACTCAAGAACTGTAGATCTGAAAATCAGCCAGTAACAATCTTCTAGATCATAGTGGTTTACTCCACAACGATCAAGCACGTGGCACGGGAAGGACAGTGCTTTATTTCATTGTGTATGGATTCTCCAATAGCCAGGGGGCGATTTGTTATTGTTATGTGACTCATAGTGACCCTATACACAATAGCTGTGAACCCTGTCCTATCCTGAGCCAATCTCACTGTCTCTGACACACTTGCCCCCATTACCCCAGATACTGTTCTAATCCATGTCCTCTAAGGTCTTCCTGTCCTGTGCTGCCCCCCACCCTTCCAAGCATGATGTCCTTCTCCAGGTCCCTCCAGGAAATATGCCCAAAATATGTCAGATAAAGCTTCAAATCCCTTGCCTTCAAGGAGCAACTTGGTTTCACCCTCTCCAGGACAGACCTGTTTGTTCTCCTGGCAGTCCATGGAATGCTCAATACTCTTCTCCAGCACTATTATCCAAAAGCATAGATTCTTCTTCTGTCCCCTTTAGTCATTGTCCAGCTCTCTGATGGGTATCAAGTAATTGCAAAGATCATGGCCTAGATCAGGTGCACCTTAGTCTCTAGAATAACATCATTACTTTTTAGCACTCTGGAGAGAAGCCTCTGACAGCAGATTTTCCCAGTGAAATTCATCTTTTGATTTCCTCACTGCTGGTTTCTAGAGTGTTTATTGTGGAACTGAGCAAGCTGAAATTTTTAATAATCTCAATCTCCTCTCCATCTATCATCCCTGGTGACAATGTTTTGCATTGAGCTTCAATCCATATTGAAGACAGCAGACCTTGATCTTTTGCGACAAATGTTTTAAGTCTTCCTCAGTTTCATCAAGCAAGGTTGTGTCATCTGCATTAATGGAGGTTGTTGACAAGTCTTCCTCCAATGCTGATCACATTCCTCTTCATAAAGTCCAGCCTCCTCAATGATCTGTTTGCATATAGATTAAAAAGATATGGAGACGGGACACATCCTGACACACTCCTTTCCTGATTTTGAACTGTGCAGTGTTTTTTTTTCTCTGTTCTGATGATTGCTTCCTGGTCCAAGTACAGGTACCGTATGAGCACAATCAGATGTTCTGAGATTCCCATTCTTTTCAGTGTTCACCACAGTTTATTGTGATCCACACAGTCAAATGCCTTTGCATAATCAATGAAACACAGATAGACATTCTTCTGGTACTTTCTGCTTTCAGCCAAGATCCACCAGAGCTAAAAATGGACTTTCTTCATGAATTTGGGGTTCTTCTCCTTGATAGATTGTTATCATTTGGGGTTTAAATGGGGGGAATGGCAGTGTGAGAACCTTGTTAGGAGAAGTTATTCTCCTAAAACACCTCTGATAATGGGTTTCCCATCAATCTCAAACAAACTTGAAGTCATTGCTATTAGGTTGAAACAGACTCAGACCTGGCCGTCCAGTGGGTTTTTAGAGGCTCTAAATCGCAGAGGAAGATTGCCTGTTTTTCCCCCGTGGACCTAGTAGATCGGAACCACCCACCTTTGTGTTGGCAAAGTAACTCCCTATCCCCTAGGCCATCAGAGCCCCTGTTATCATTTTACATAAGGTAAAGTTTAATATAAGATGCACTGTGACTATCATTTCACTCATAAAAAGATGTGAAAAACAATAGGAAACCAAAGCACTGTCATTACTGGAATTCTCACTGAGGACAGAACACAGCAGTAAGTGCTGGCACTGTGACCCAATCTTAGGGAGCCTAACTAGGAGCCTGCGTTCTTAGTCTTGTGCGGTGTGAGTCAGTGTTGCTTTGTTCATATTTTCTATTTCCGTGTAACCACAAAGTCATGGAAAAGGGAGTGGAGAAATAGTCTTAAGTCCATCCTGGAAATGGGTCACCTGAGAGATACCTGGATGGTGAAGGAGTCAGATGCACCTGGGGACAGTGAGTGCTGCACAGACTTGGGCCCTGGAATTCTGCTTTCTGTCCAGTACCTGAAGGTATGTCTCCAGGGCTGTCCATACACTCCAGTCACTCAGAGGGGCTCCCTTTCTCAGGTGTGTCTTGATCCTCTTCTCCCGTTCTGGAGGCTTCAGCTCAGGGTGGGCCTGAGCCCTGGGGATGCCCAGGACTGTCTCGTGGACATAGACTGACCACAGGTTGCAGGTGGCCTCAGTGGTGTGTGGGGGAAACTCCCAGCCATGCCTCTGCTGGTTGTGGCCCAGCTCGTGGATGGGTCCCCACAGACCATTGCTCCTCATGCTTGCCTCACTGGTGAGCTCATGTGCCGACTCCACGTGGCACATGATGGGGTACCCAGAGTGCATCCAACCTGAAGGACAGGAGGAAGAAAGGAGATGCGTGAGACCCACCCAAACTCACCTTCACCCCTTCCCTTTGTATGACTTCCCTTATCCATCCTGGTGGCTAATGATTCCAGGATCTCCTTGATGTCTAGAAAATAAATGTGCTCCTTGAATTTGAACCAGGAGGACAGGAGGAACAGGTGATGGTTGAGGTCCATCCAAACCCATCTTTATTCCTTTCCCTTGTGTGACTTTCCAACTTCATATTGGTGGCCCAATAACTCCAGGACTTCCTTGTTGTCTAGAAGGTAGATGGATGTCTTGACTTGGACAGGAACTTACTATCCTTAGTCTTCTCCCAGGCTTTCTAGCCTTTCTCCACTCAAGTTATGGCTTCTTCTCACTTTAGCCCTGAGCAATCTGGATAGTTCATAGACTTACTTGTTATAATCTAATGTTTCATTGTCTTGTAAACTTCTTTTCCATGTGAGTTTGCAACATGGTGTCCTGAGTTTGCATTTGAAACTCCTTTAGGCCTAGAGGATATCATTCTGACAGCCCCCAGGCAAACCATTGTTGTCTAGATTTATACTCTGTGACAGTGATGGTGTAGCCAACATTACTATTTTACACAGAGAACTGATGTCCAGGGAATATGCGTATTCTCCATGCGGAATTAAGATCGTGTTCTCTCTTATTAGGCTTTCTTGAATGGGCTGGAACTCCTAACAATCCTATGAAGAACATGCACAGACCCTGCCAGGTCCTGCACGACCCTCACAATCTCTGTGTGCCCACTGCTGCAGACCTTGTGCTGCTCAATCCGCCTCATAGAAGGTCTTCTTCTACTTTGCTAATTATTTTCTAAACATTATGACCGGCCTCTTCTGACGATATTCCCAAAGGATATGAGGTAAAGTCGCATCCTGTTTGCTTTGAAGAAACACTCTGACTTTATGTCTTTCAAGACAGATTTGTTTGTTCTTTTGGAAATCGATGGTATAGTCAATATTTTTCACCAACTCTACAACTGAAAGGCATCAATTATTTTTATCTTCCTTATTCATTGTCAAACTTTCACATTTATGTTGTAAAAAAACAACTGAACCCATGGCTTGGGTCAGATTCACCTTAGTTTTCAAACTTACATCCTTGCATTTAGCACTTTTAAAAGATCCTTAGCAACAGAATTGCCCACTACAGCACGTCTTTTGATTTCTTGACTGCAGCTTCTGTAGGTATCAATTGTGGATATAAGTAAAATGAAATAATAGACAACTTGAATTTTCTTTTACCTCATTTATCACGATGTTGGCTATTGGTCGAATGGCGAGAATTTTTATTTTATGTTGATGTATAATCATACTGAAGGTATATAAACTTTGATTTTTATAAACTTTTTTCTTCAGTAAGTGCTTCAAGTCCTCTTTACTTTGATCAAGATGGTGCCATTAATCTAATTACTAATGAGGCTTCCTCCAATCCTGATGCCATATTCTTCTTCATACAGTCCAAGTTCTCAAATTATCTGCTAATCATGCAAATTGAATAGGTATGGTAAAAAGATGTAACCCCAGCGCAGACCTTTCCTGATATGAAGCCATGCTGTTGACCTTGGCCTATTCAATTCTCACTTCCTGGTCCATGTTCAGGTTCCACATGAGCAGAATTAAGTGCTGTAGAAACCCCATTCCTCTCAATGTTATTCACTTTATTATTGTGCATACAGTCGAATGTCTTTACAGCCAATAAAATACAAGTAGACATGTTCCTGCTATTTTCTTCTTTGTTGCCTTCTCTGCCTTATGTTTGAAGGAACTCCTTCATTTTCCTCCTCTTGAAGTACCCCCACTGCCGTCTGTGAGCCACTGGTACTGTGTTTTAATTTTAGTTTAGTGTCCCACTGAATTTCCTCTTGCAGGTTTCTCACGTACGAGCATCGTGTCATACCTCGCAAAGCCAGGCCTGTTCTGATTTTCCCGCTATTTTCTCATGACATTATATTTTACTCCAGTTGGGCATTCAAAATAAGAAATGGGCGGTTTCCTCAGGCACCCACCTGCTGAGATTTGCACGTCAGCAACAATCCTCTCAGGGCGGTGGAAGGGGAAGGGCTGGGCTCCCAGCCTGGCCACAGCGGCCATCATCTCATCCCAGAGGTGCAGCACAGGCTTGGGGTCCTCCAGGCAGTGGAGGCTCTTGGTGGGCACGGTCAGGATGATGTTGCTTGTCACCAGCTCCCCCCAGGGAGCCGGACTTTGCTGGATGCACCTCCTCCACTCCTCCTGTGATGTTTGACCTGGAGTAAGTACCACGGACATGTGACATTACTGCTGTGAAGTGAGTGAGTCATGACACCTTTCTCTCTGCCATCTCATGACCTGGATGCTTGCCATGTCCCTGGATGCAGAACACCCCAATTCATGGTCCTTTGGTTTCTGTATCCATGCACACAGCGCATCCTGTATCCAGGATATAAACTGCTTTCTATCCATAGATGCAAGGGTGTTTCTTACGGCTGGAAGTAGGCTATCCCATATCCATGGATGTATGGAATTATGTATCCACGGACTCAGTATATCCTGTATGCATGGATGCAAAGAGTGTTATTTCTCTAGATAAAGGGCATTCTATACCGTACGTGAATAGAGAATATGCATGAAATCATGATGTCCTATACCCATGGACACAAGAGCGCACGTATCACACCCTGGAGAGAAGGCATATAGATAAATGCAGAGTGTTCTGTAAACAGGGACACGGGGAATACAACATCCACGGATGCATTGTATACTATATTCATGAACACAGACTATCTCATATCCATGGACCTGGGAGCTCCTTATCTCTGGATACAGGGCGTTGTGCTCTTAATGCAGAACGTTCTATATCCCTGGACACTGCCTGTCCCATCACCCTAGACAGGGGACCTGCATCTCTGTCCTAGCAGGTCTCCTCCTTCACTCACCTTGACCCCACTTTTCCTCTACAGCCAGCTCCCTGGCTCCCCTGATGCCTCAGCTCAGTCCTGGTCCCCACTCACCCAATCTGTAATAGGGGGCTGGCACAGCTTTCCTGAAGGTGATGGGCACTGGGCCCAGAGAGCTGCCCTTGGGCACAATGACGTAGATCAGGCCACCCCACAGGCAGGGCACTGAGAGCTCAGTCCGGTCCGCATGGCACAGGTGGGTCACCATGGGGGCTCGGCACAGCTTGCTGGCATGGCTCAGGTCATCGGTGTGGCAGCCTACCTGCACCTGCAGAGGGACACACCTGAGTCAGAAGACCGGGCCCTGGAGGATTGCCCTGGTACGATGTGTGGATGGGGAGCCATGCACTCTGCTTTCTCTTTCTGTGGGTGACGAGTAGAGGCCTGCAGGTGTTGGCGCTCCAGGTCTGCATCACCTTCCTCAGCTCCCACACAGCCCTCCAGGAGATCTCTATCTTGTGAGGGCCCAGGTGTGACAGGTGTGTCCTGCATTGGCCCTGGCATTGGACCTGCATCTTTGGTGGCTCCCAGTGGGAGTGAGCCAAGGGCCTCATCCACATTGGACAGAGGAGGCCAGGCAGAGCTGTGCTGCTTGACCTGAGAGGTGGAGGGCGGGTGCGTCTGCCCCTCTCTATGGTCTCCTTCCTGGCTGCCTGGCTGACTCCTGGCCCGCTGGCCCTGGGGTTGTCTTAGGTTCAGTGCAGCCGATCTGGGAAGGGCGCTGAGCAAGCAAGCCTGTCAGTGCGGCAGGCACTGGGCATGAGAACAAGCAGGAAGAGACTCAATCTCAAGGGCTGCGGGTGGGGTGCTGAGAAAAGAGGGGACTCAGGAAGATGCCTGGGGGTGCTGAGGGCAGGATGAGTGCAGGTGTTGTCCCTTCACCTTTGGAGGCTCACTGCACCCTCATGGTTGGGAAAGGCCTTCAGACACAGAAATGAGGGGCTGAGGTTTGATCCTGGTGTGATCTGACATGAGGGGCTCTGGGACCCTGACTCTTCAGGACACTCTGTGAAATGGGCAGCAGAACCCACTCGTGCACTCTGGGAGGGTCCAGGGGAACAAACAGAGTCTGCGCAGTGCTGACGGAAGATGGGCAGTGGGAGTCCTGAGAGGAACCTGAGAAGGACCCCCCCAAAAAAACAGAGCAAAGACCTGCGAAGCCTCGAGGACACTTCACAAGGTCACCGAGAGGCAGGGTTCGCTCCATGCAGTGGTTTTTGGGACCCCAGACAGCAAACTACATGAAGGCAGGATGTGGGTGGGAGGCTGTAGCTCTGAGGACCTGGGCTCACTCCAGCCTTACCTTCAGGCCATCAGAGACCACGGCTTCTGACAGAGAAACTTCCAAGTTCATTCCCTCCGGGAGGTAGAGCCCCGTGCTCACCCAGATGTCACTGCTGCCTGTAAGGGCCGAGGGGAGGGTTGACCCACTGTGAGTGACTGTCCCTCTCCTGCTCCACGACCAGCAGCCCCTCCTGGTGCCCTGACTCATTCTCCACATCACAGTCACCTCCAGGGCTCTGTCCTGCTGAGTCCCCTCTGCCCACACGGCCCGCCTGCTCCTCCTCACACGCACCTGGGTTGGTCCCGTCGATCTGCACTGTGATGGGGTCCAGGCTGGGTGGGAAGCTGGATGTTATAAAGCCCTGAATCATCTGGGAGCAGTCGGTGCCCGAGTGGACCAGCTCTGTGCCCAGGCAGAGCAGCCTGGCCTCTCGGGAGTCACTGGCCACAGGGTTGTCCCAGCTCACAGCAGGGAAGCCAACCTGTTGTAATGTCTTTATGACCATCTGTTTGAGAAAGGTGTAGACAGAGGCATAGGCAGGGACTCCCTTAGCTTGGATCTGCAGGAAGGCTGCCCCGTCCACACCCAGCCTGGCCAGCCAGCTCTTCTCCATGCTCAAGTCCTCCTGAAAGGTGGCCAGGGCCCTGCGGAAGTGGTAGTTCAACATCTTGGGCGTGGGCACAGGAAAACGGCCAGCACTGAGGGTCCGGGCCAGGATGCTGAGACCGAAGGGGTTGACGATGCGGTTCCCAGGGAAGCTGGCCAGAGGGGAGCAGCCTGGGTTCTCGGAGGCCCACCACCAGGCATGGCCTCCAATCAGCAGCCCCCCACCCTCGGCCACAAATTCCTGGAGTTCTCGGGCCTCCTTGGCACTGTAGGCTGTACAGCAGTAGACACGCAGGCCACTGGTCAACTGAGACTCCAGACTGCAGGTCAGTCCATGCACAGACAGCAGGGGACAAAGTTTCTTCAGACTTGTGTTCACTCCAACTTTGCCCGGTTGGTCCCTGGCCAGCCAGCGCACAGCATTGAGTAAGAAGGGCTTCAACTGGGGCGCACACAGCAAGGCCTCGTGAGAAGCCAGCACCACGCGGCCACGGCCATAGCGGGCAGCGGCCAGGAAGCAGCCGAGGTTGGCGTCCAGCCCCAGAGGAAAGGCCAGGGCTCCATGCACCAGCAGCTGGGAGGGGATCCCCCCGGTTTCTATGTCCAGCTCTGAGACTCCTTCCAGGAGCTTCTGCTGATCCTGGCTGACGTCCTCCCCACACCTGTAGAGACAGAGGAAAGGGGAAGAGGGTGGTCAGCTGGTTTGGGAAAGGTGTCATTGACCAGTGGTGTCTTCGTGAGGTAGGAAGAGTGCTTCTTTAACGTTATCCTCTCATTCCTCCATGACATCTTGGACTTGAGTTTGGGATAATGCATTTTATGAAGTCTGAGTTTTTATCACCACTCTTTTGTTCGTTTTGTGTGTTTGGTGACTTGGGTGTTTCTGTGATGCCAGAAGCTAGTCAACTGCCCTATCAAACACCAGCAAGGTCACCGCAGTGGACAGGTTACAGCGATGCTTCCAGTCTACTGTGTGGTAGGAAGAAGGGTTGGTGATCTACTTGAACGTCCTCCTTCCTCACCATTGCCTCGTGGTCATAAGTTGTTTCAAGAAATTCTTCAGAGTCAGCCTATTCTTGTTTGATACAGTGACATTGCATACTCATTCCATCTTCTTTTGATGTTTTCTGGATCATTTAATACTCTGCCAAAAGCATCCTTAAGTATTGCAACTCAAGGCATGAAGTTGTTCTTCAGTTCTTTCAGCTTAAGAAATGCCAAGCAGTGAGCTCTGGTGACCTAGTGGCAAGAAGCTGCACTGCAATCCCAGGGGTGCATGGTTAGAATCCACCAGATACTCTGCTGGAGAAGGAGAGACAATCTCCTCCTGTACCAGTCAGATCTGATTTGAGAGTACACACACACACACACAAAAGAATTAAAAAAAAAAGAAATGCCAAGCAAGTTCATCCCTTTTGATTTTTCTGACTCCAGCTCTTCTCATATTTCATTATAATCTTTTGCTCTATCTTCTCGAGCTGCCCTTTGAAATCTTCTGTTCAGCTCCTTAATGTCCTGAGTTCTCCCCTTTGCTTTGGGTTCTTGGTGCTCTAGTGAACTTTCCAGAGTCTTTTGTGACATTTTATCTTGGTCTTTTGTCATCTTTGTAATGACCTTCTACATTCTTACGGATTATACTCTTAAGATCCTCTCACAGCTTGTCTGGTCTTCACTCATTAGTGTTCAGGGCCTCATGCCTCCTGACATGGTTTTGAAATTCAAGTGGGATAGATGTAAAGTCAAACTTTTATTCTTGAGGATTTGATCTAATTTTTCTTTAGCTTCAGTTTGAGCTGGCCTAGTTTTCACAGCTGCTGTTGAGCACCTCCAGTGTTTCTTTCCACAGATATAATTACTCTGATTCCTGGATAGACCACCAGGTGAAGTCCATGTGTATAGTTTTAGTCACCATTGTGTTTCTTACATAAATATATTTTCAATGAAGTAATTATTGATTGTACGAAATTCTATCATTCTATTTCCAGCCTCATTTCTATCACCAAATCCATGTTTTCCAACTACTGATTCTTCTTCTCTGTTCCCAACTTTTGCATTCCAGCCACCTATTATTATTCATGCATCTTGGTTGCATGTTAGATTGATTTCTGACTGAATTAGTAGAAATCATCTATATCTTCCTCTTCAGCTCTGAATGTTGGTACATATAGTTGAATGATAGTGGTATTAACAGGTGTTCCTTTTATGCTTATAGCTATTATCCTGTCACTCACAGATTTATTTAGGGATAGATCTAGAAATGGTCTTTTTAATTATGAAGGTGACATCATTTTTCCTTACCTTATCATTTCAAGCATAGCAGGTCATGTGATTGTCTGATTAAAAATGTCCCGTGCCATGTGGTACTACAAATTGATTTTGTAAAATGGATTTCCTAGCTAAATAATTTTGTCTTTTATAACATGCCTTTCATCAGGATTGGAGGAAGACTCATTAACAGTCTATGATAAGCAGATGACACAACCTTGCTTGCTGAAACTGAAGATGACCTGAAGCACTTGCTGCAAAAGGTCAAGGACAGCAGTCTTCAATATGGATTGAAGCTCAGCGTCAAGAAGACAAAGATTCTCACCACTGGGCCAATTGCCCATATTTAAATGGAGAAGAGATTGAGGTTGTTAACAATTACAATCAACACTCTTAACACCAGCAGTCAGGAAATCAAGAGATGAATTGCATTGGGAAAATGTGCTGTCATGGGCCTCTCCAGAGTGCTGAAGAGCAACGATGTCAGTCTAGATACGATGGTGCACCTAATCCAGGCTATAATCTTCTCAGTTACTTGTTATGCTTCAGAGAGTTGGACAATGACTAGAGTTGACCGAGGAAGAATAGATGCCTTTGAGCTGTGGTGCTGGAGAAGGGTCTTGAACATACCATGGACTGCCAAGAAAACAAATAGGTCTGTTTTGGAGAGGGTGAAGCCAAATCTTTCTTTGGAGGCTAGGATTTTGAAGCTCTGCCTAACTTACTTTGGGCCCTTGGCCAGGAGAGATTGGTCCTTGCAGAAGGACATCATGCTCGCAAGAGTGGATGGACAGTGCAGTAAAGGGAAAGTCTGGATGAGATGGATTGATACAGTAGTAACTAGGGCAATGGGCTTGGTGTGTCAGAGTTGGTGAGAATGGCTCAGGACAGGGAAGGGTTCGGAGCTGCTGTCCCTGTGCATCCCAAGTGACTCAACGGCATATCAAAACAACACATGCTATGTCTGGAAGCAGGGCGACATCCACTTCCTAAACAACATGCCTCCAGAAAGCCTATGAACTTCGATAAATGTCCATAGTTGTAGAGGGGCTTCAGGCCTTTTGTTCATAGGGTTACAATGAGTCGTGCTTGATTTGAAGGTGATCAACAACAACAACAACAACATGCCTTTCATAATATAGCTATCCCGATGATGTGAATGTGGTGAATAACACCTTTTGGGTTGGAATATGCAGACTAAAGAGGAGATTGGTCAGTCTTGCCACCCTTCCAGGTTTAAGTAGTGCAAGTTTAGATAGAAACAGCAAAGAAGAATCAGAATCCAGCATGTATCTATTTGGACCAGACAGTCCTGTGCACCTCAGACTAAGACCCAGACCAGAGCAGTAGGAGCAGCAGAGAAGCAGACACCAACACATAGTCAAAACTAAACTAACATTCTCTCTCTCTCTCTCTCTCTCTCTCTCTCTCTCTCTCCCTCCCTCCCTCCCTCCCTCCCTCCCCCTCTCCCCCCTCCACAGGAATGAATAATTCCTTGACACATGCAGACAGAAACAGATCAAAGGACAAGGGGAAACAACATAATTGGCAAGATTAAGGGATCTTTCAGAAAAGCAGAGTCAACAAAAGAGAGGAAGCCTCTGAAGGAACTGCAGATGACTCTGTATGACACAGTGAAGACCGCATGGCATTAAACAAGGCAGAGCCCATGAGGATGGATGGCACAGAAAACGCTAAGTTTCAGGTCTGTTATTCATAGGGTATCTTTGAATCCTAGTTACTTGACCACAACTAACAACAAGAGCACTTTGTAACACTGACCTAAAGGCCAGAGGACGAAGGGAAAGGGCCTCTGAGCAACCTGAGTAGCTGTGCTAACTGAAGAACTGTATCTCGTTTTCAACTGGAAACCTAACTTATTAATTTCCAAAGTAAACCTCTGTAGTCATGAATTTAGCTGTGAGCTCGGTGTGGCCATTGCAATGGGCTGGTGAACCCAGTAGTAGAACAATGCACAGTAGAACCTGGGAGGGACAGTTGATACTCAGATTGACAGTAGTTGAGGAACACTAGGTCAGATTGACAGTAGTTGAGGAACACTAGGTCAGATTGACAGTAGTTGAGGAACACTAGGTCATGGGAAGCAGTTTTGAGCTTTGGATGAGGTGAATTGGAACTGGTTCCTCTTGGGAAACGAGCAGAGGTAAGACTCAGTTACCTCATACAAGCACCATTGTTTTTACAAGGTTTCACCTTGAGATTAGTGGGCCTTGTGCTGGGGACTGGGCTCAGTACATAGATTTCCTTAGAGAATAGGTCCAGATGATTCTTTCTAGTCTGTGTTAGGCTGCCTGAGCTGGAATCTCCAAGACTCAGCACCCTTGGTACTAATTGTCAGGCCCAAACACAGGGTCCCTAGTGACCTATGCTGCCCCATGGACCTGTCAGGCCACCATGAGAACAAGGAGTCAACAACTGCTAGAGATCTGGGAACTGCAGCTCAACCTGAACAGAGCATCTCAGGGAACATCCACCAGGTGATGCCCACCCCCCAGTCTTCTCTGGGTGGTACTTGAGACAAAAGCCCTGTCTCTGGCATGGCCACAGCTCGGGGTTTGTATCACAAGTGTTGTTGGAAGCCACCAAAGGTCAGTGATCATGAGGCTTCCTGTAGGGAAGGTGATGGCTCGAAGAGTGGGAAAGTAAAGTGACAGGACACACTTGCAGGGCAACAGGTCTCATGGGTGATCCAGTGACCTCGTGTAATCCACACCAGAGAGTGTGAGGGAAGTAGCTAATCCAGGCTCTGCGGTTCACAGTGCAGAGCTCAGCCCCTTCCTGCTCGATGCAGTGAGGGGCTCGATGCTGTGAGGGACAGGCCATCAATGTGGTTCACTTACAGACAGGGCTTTCTGAAAAGACTCTGTCTTCCCACATAAACACACATGAAACTGTGCAATTCCTTCACAAATATGACAGGAAAGACTCCCTTCTCCTTCCTATCCTCGTATTTTTCTATTGCTTTAGGGTTCTAAAAAAGCAGAGAAAGAATATGAAAATGTTTGCTTTCAAGTTATAATTATAAAAAAATATAAGATGATCAGATGTTTAGAAATGAAAACAGGCACTCATCAGTAAAAACCTACTATAAGAGAAAGACCAGTCACAGTATCACGTCTTCTTTTTATGGTAGACATTGCTAATTATACATGGTGACGCAACAATTTAAGTGCTTGCCTGCTAACCTGTAGCTCATGGTTTAGACTCATCAGTTCTGTGGAGGTAAAAAGACGAGGCAGGCGGCTCCCGTCAGGATTTACAGCCTCGGAAATCCCTGGGAGAAGTGGTGTCTTATCCCATAGCAGCAATAAGAGTTGAAATGGTGCCATTAGCAGCAAATAGAGAGATACTGTTTTAAGAAATGTGGCATCATATTGAATATAAAGCTTATTAGAACTTAATTTTGTTTGTGGTTTAATGAGTATTTTCTCCTTTGTTTAATTAGTATGTGTGTACATGATTTTTAATGCCAATCTAATCAACTATTCTATGAACAGCAAAATACAGCAGTGTACATGATTTTTAATGCCAATCTAATCAACTATTCTATGAACAGCAAAATACAGCATCCTTTAAATACCCACTGTCCTACTGTAACTTGGATTTTTTCAGTGCTTCAGTATGCATTTAAAATGCTTTTGAAATTTTTTGTTACTGAAAGTTTGCCTCGTGGATCAACATCTCCAACTGGTTTTTCTTCCCTCTCCTCACAGCTCTTGCTGCAACAGGCTCCCAAGTAAGCCCACCCTGCAAGGGGGATGGGGAAACTCTGCACAGGTGTCCATCCACTGATCCTTGGCAAAGAGACAGGCACAAACACACAATCACACAGGGACCAAGGTATTCCAGGGAAACAAATGCCATGAACTCAAAGTGTATAAATAAGGCATGAAACTCACAAACGCTATTCGATAAGTACACTGAGTCCTTGTCGTTATGATCTGGTACCATCTCGTCAGTCCCTACTCACAGGAACCTTACACAGAGCAGAAGAAACCAGTGACGTTATCAGAATTCATCTGTGTGACCCTCACAGGAGACATCACTCCGATATGACTTCTGTTTAGAACATGCTGCTACTCTCTTTTTTTATGGACCCTCAATTTTACAAATATGAAGTCCTTCTCCAGGGACTGACCTTTCCCTATAATGTCCCCAACGCACTTGAGAGGAACTCTCATCACCCCTGCTTCTAGGAAACATTCAGTATTACTTTGTCAAAAGACTTGTGTGTTTTCCTGTCATTGTTCAGTATTCTTTGTCAACATCATAATTCAAAGGCATCAATTATTGTTTGCCCTTCTTTATTCACTGTCCGAGTTCCACATTCACATGTAGTCATTAAACCATGGCTTGGATGAGGCACACCTTGACCTTCAAAGTAGTAACAGCTTTTGAACACTATAAGGGGCTCATTTGCATGGAAAGTGACAACTTCAATTTATGCCTTTTCATTTTGGTGTTGGTAGGGAATGTTTAACATCCCAAAGATTGTCCACAGAAAACATAGCCAGAATGCTACTTAGAGTCAGGGTGGCAAGACTTCAACCCACTGCCTGTGGACATGTCGTCAGGGAAGCGCAAGAGTTAGAGCAGGACATCGGGGTTGGTCAAGTCGAGGGCCAGTGAAGACGAGGTAAACCCTCATTGGTGTGGACTGGCACCCTAGCCACAGCGATGGACACAAAGCCCAGTCACCACGAAGATGGCCCAGGACGGGCAGCGTGTTTGCTCTGTCCTCCTCTGACCTGGAGTTGACTCACTGGCAGCTCAACAACAATATGGTGCAGACACCAGGCTCTGGGAGAGGCAGTGGGGAGCAGGACACGTCTGTGGACCTGAATCTGTGATCTCTATGAACTTAGAGAAACAATGATAGCTACAGAGCAGGGTCTGGGTCTTTTGTTCATAGGGTTGCTATGAGTCGTGCTCAACTTGACAGCAATCAACAACAACAACAACAACAACTGACCTGAAGTTTGCTGTGGCCGTAGGAGAGGCCTGGGGTGAGACAGGGCCTCTTGCATGCCAGTGCTTCTGAATGATGCTGGCTTAGCCTGGGCCGATTCCAACACTGAAGTGGAAACCCTTGTGTTCATATGGACGCTCGCTCCGTGGGGAGAGGACACATCTACTTTAACACCAATCCCAATTCCCATGAGGGGCACACCACTCACCTGACTTGAAGTGGGATTTCAGGTACTTCCTTAGAGACTACAAAGCACTGTTTGTCCCCATAGGTGTCAGTGAAGTACACTCCGGCCACACTGGTCACCTGGTTCCCAGGGAACTCAGACAGCACCTTGTCACGGCCATGCTGGCTGGCCCAGTGCCAGGCTTGGCCCCCGATGAGCAGGCCCCCTCCACGCTTCACAAACTGGACCAGCTGCTCCGCCATGGTGCCGTGGTAGGCACTGATGCAGTAAGCCCCCAAGGGCTCTCTTGGTTGCTCCTCAACCTGGGCGTGGAGCCCAGATTCCTGAAGGATGCTGAGTAGGGGCCCCAGGGACGGATGCACACCAACAGGAGTCCCAGGGGTGAGGCAGAGCCAGCGCACGGCGTTGACAAGGAATGCAGCAAACCCAGCATCCGTCAGGTAGCCCTCGTGGGCCACCACCACCAGGCGGCCATGGCCATAGGAGGAGGCAGCGATGAGGACCTGGCCCTTGTCGTTGACCATCACTGGGAAGGCAGAGTCTCCAACCAGAAGCAGTTCGCAGGGGACCGCATCTTCAGGGACATGCCAGCTTGTCACCCCGTTCATGAGGGCCTTGAAGGCAGAAGTTGGAGTCTCCATGGTTGTTGGCTTCTGCAGAGACACTGTCATTGGGGCAGACACAAATGAGGGACCATTTATAGGTGTTTCTTCAGAAAGTCCTCATCTGGTACCAGGTTCACAGCAGATAAGATTCCTATTTCCAAGAATCTGACATTTCTGAGAAATGACATATGTAACCCAGCAGATAAGAGGATAAGGACACTCACCCCTAAGTCATTACTATGTGGAAATCAAGTACATGTCAGACAGGAGGAAGTGCTCAAGGTTGAGTCATAAAGCCTTGCTGAGCAGAATGTATCAAGATGTGCCCTCGATGCTGGGAAGAATGGCAAGGAGTGGTTCTGTGTAGCCCAGGAGATCAGAAGGCAGTTGTTGAAGATAGGCAGCGTGGATGGAAGGGAACTGGAGTACACGGTGCTGGGACAAGCCTGAGTAGAGCCAAGTTCTAGGGTCCTGGTCAGTTAGGCTGAGGGATAGGAAAGGACACTATTCCAGAGACTAGAGAGTATGGCTCCCAGCATGTCCTCTGGGCTGTCCCCATTCCCCAAGCCAGAGCAGCACCCTGACTTCTGCTTCCATAGACAGTGTTGAGCTGGCCTCTCTAGTCCCTTCCAGAGAATTCCCAGAAAAACCTCTGGTCTTTGTTTTCCCAACTGTAGTGTCCACTTCTCCATCTGAGGAAAGATTTGTGATTGTCAGGAGGTCTGCGTGGTCAGCCAGGGTCTGGCATAATGAGGGCTGAGGTGACACAGCTTCTATTCCTTCACTGTCTTGCTGGTGACCTCACGTTCCAGTCTTGCAGATGGGGTGAAGGAAGGCAGCTCCTTTTTCCATGGCTCAGTTGTGGGGTTCTCCCTGTGCATTCTGGGTCTGAGTAGATGGGCTTGGGCAGCCAGGACAGCTTCACCAAGTGGACAGAAACTCTTGTTCTCAAAGGAACAGCCAGGAATTTGAGAAGAATCTATTTCCCCAATAGTTTACAACCCAGTCACAAGCCCCTTCTACGTCTCCTTCTCTCTCCCTCAGGTTCTCCACTTCCTCCCTAATCTTGTGACCTGATATTCCTACACATCTCAGGCAGGGACCAGATGGGGGCAAGTAGCAGTAGCGGAAAAGCAGAGAAGAGCACGAGATGGAGTTGAATTGGGAACGCCATCCCACAGCCGAGTCAGATCATGGGCCTGCCCCCAAGCTTGCTGAAGGATGGGCATAGACACGCCATTGGCGGACTAAGAGAGCCGTGTGTGCTGACTGAAAGCCCAGAGGATGAGGGTCAAAGGGTGTGTGAGCCGACCTGAGAAGCTGTG
The DNA here is from genome assembly GCF_000299155.1 of Elephantulus edwardii. Lineage (NCBI taxonomy): Eukaryota > Metazoa > Chordata > Mammalia > Macroscelidea > Macroscelididae > Elephantulus > Elephantulus edwardii. Next base: position 12,661,109 of record NW_006399805.1, read on the forward strand.
CTGACTGAAGGCATTGACATGATTTCCAACTTGAATAGTCGCCTGTTAACTTTTCTTTTGAGCCCCCAGATGATGAGTGTTGCCTGCACCTCTGTGGGGCCGTTATAATGCATTAGAGGACTCAGTGGAGAACGGTGAGAGGCCCGGAAGGGGTGGCTGCTATTCAGAGTGACAGAAGGCAGTACAGGCAGCTCAGGATCCCGTTTTCTCTCGTGTGAATCAGTTTTGTACTTTGGATGTGGCTGATGGTGCGCTGCCAAGGCTTTAT